>NC_090372.1:104272352-104581876 GCF_036365525.1 Heterodontus francisci | reverse complement strand
TAGCTCCAGCACATCAAAGTTAGCATTAGGTCTAGTCTGAATGCACAACCAGTTTAATTGACCTATCAAGCTTTGCAATTGCACACTCTCTGGCTGAATTTTACCGCCCCCTCGACACTGCGGGTCACGGTGCGGGGGCTGGTAAATTCTGAGGGGGGAGGCATGCCTCAACCCTCGACGTTGAGAAGGGCCCACCGCATATTACTGGTGGGGGAGGGATCTCGGTGCAGGCTCCCCTGCTGCTCGGCGGCAGCACCCAAATTACCAAATTCAAAATAGGACTTACCTCTGCAGATTATGCAGCCCACCGCCTCTCGATGCACACATCCGGATTTTATGTTGAACAGGTGGCCATCACGTGCCGTCTCGTGCACGATTTGAAAAGTCGGTGGGTCATCGGAGGCAGAAGGTTTCGCTACAAAAGGTAAGTTCTGATATTCAGGGGTCTCACTCTGCATACTGGAAGGCTGGAGGGACGGGGTGGGGTGGCGTTGTTCAGTGGTCTCACTCTGCATTCTTAAAGGCGGGGATATTCAGGGGTCTCACTCTGCATTCTTCAAGGGAGGAGGGAAGGGCGGATATTCAGGGGTATCACTCTGCATACTGGAAGGGAGGAGGGAGGGGGGACTACAGGGGTCTCACTCTCCATACTGGAAGGGAGGAGGGAGGAGGGGAATCACAGGGGTCTCATCTCTGCATTCTTAAAGGGAGGAGGGAGGGGGGTCTGGTATTACTGGAGGGAAAGCTCTGCAGGCATGAAAGGAGGTACAGTGTACCCTCCCTCCATAAATAGTGTATGCTCTGCATTTGTTTGTGTTTGTGAAGGAGCAATGGCAGTCACCCTATGTGTGGGGAGGGTGCCAGAAAGGGTAGGAGCATTAAGGTTATATGGATGGTGGGGGCAATCGATTCAACTGGTAGGATCTTGATGTGGTCATGCTGTGTCAACCTGAGTGTTGGCCATGATAGGCAATGCCATGGCACGCCACATAGTTGATCCATGAAAGCACCTGATGCACCCATCAACACCAATCCCTGCCCTGTTAGGAACCTTCGAATAAATGAAGGGTTCAATTTTATTTATCACATGGAAATAGGTAGGCTCATCCTACATTGCATGATCCTCTGCTCCTGAGGATCCATATGCACCTGAGCCAAAATCAACAGGCAGGTGCGCTCCACATGGAAGCCCCTGGTCGTGAGCAGCAACCCCCAAGGGGAGCTCGCCATTACAGTTGCCGTGTATCTACAGGCCCCGCATTACATGCCATCGGTTGTCAGAGCACCAATTTCAGAAGTGATTGCGCATGTAGAGAGGGTGGTGACATGTCTCTATGCCCTGCTCAATAATGACCTGCAGCCCATGGGCTTCGGTGGACATCCTATGCCTGCGGTCTTCATAGTGGCAATGGTTCTCAAGCTTGATGCCTATGCAGCTTTTCAGGGGCCCACCAGAGACTTTTTTGGGGTCACACAGTCAGCAGTGCACCGCTGCATCAGGGAGGTCACCGATGCCCTGCACCGGAGGACCAGTGAGTATGTCCACTTCAGGACAGACTCTCACAGTCAGGCCCAGAGGGCTATCGGTTTCGGCACCATTGCCAGAGAACCATAGGTTGTAATGTTCATAGGCTGCACCCATGTGGCCATCAGGCCTCCCGCTAGGCTACCATCTGCAGACGTCACCATTAAAGTAATCCTCTCAATCTAGGTGAAGCTGGTATGTGATCACCACAGATGCTTCATGCAAAATTGTGCTCGCTCCTCAGGCAGCTGCAATTATACCTGGGTCCTGCACCAGTCCCAGCTGCCACTGCTGCTCACTGAACTGGCTCAGATGGAGGGGTGGCTTCTTGGGGACAAGGGCCATCCCTTGCAGACACGGCTCCCGATACCAGTGAGAGACCCCACCACTGCAGCAGAGATATAACGCCAGCCACTGAGCTACAAGAGCCACCATTGAGCAGGCAATCGGCATGCTGAAAGAGCACTTCCAATGCCTGGATGGATAGGGTGATGCCCTGTACTACGGGCTGAAAAGGCCAGCTCCTTTCTTTGCTGCTCGCTGTGCTCTGCACAACTCTGCAACTAATAGGGGCCAGGCCTGGCATGACCAGGAGAGACATCAACAGAATTCCTCCTCGGACTATGAGGAGACTAAGGACCTACAACATGAAAGGCATATGGGAGGGCTGATGGCAGACAGGCTCCGCATGCAGGGCTAGCAGTGAGCGAGGGATGTACAGAAGTGGCTTATCAGACAAAGGCTGTCTGCTCCATAGGAAATGACATGAGCTCTGCAAGCCACACCTCGCTCACCTGCTGTGCGGCAGTCCACATCTGCAGCATCCCTGTGTAAACCATTAGAGGCAGCAGCTGACTGAGCCAATGTCCATGTCACTGCATCCGTGGAGACACTCATGGCAACGGTGGCATGGCAATGATGTTATTGCATATGTTGGCTCTCCTGAAGGGCCAATGGTGCAAAGGGATGTGACATTGGCGCTCCATGCTGGCACACATCATTCACACAGAGAAAAGGACACACATGTTGGTGAGGAACATTTGGTGAAAGACGTATTTACATTGCTGTGACACCCGTGCATTCCCATTTGTGTCAGTGTGTTCTCTGTAAACACTTGCAAGTGCCCCTTCTCAGTGCAACCTCTGCACTAGCAGCCTGACTGGAGGCAGGCTGCTGATCTGATTTGGCTGTGGAAAATTTTGGTGCTCGCACCCTGTGCGCACGAGGCATAGAGAGCCCCGGCTTGCTGAGGGGGTGTCCGTTTATCCCCATTGGACCCTTTGACGGCGGATGGCCCCATGGCTACTCATCTCCTCTGCCATCTCCAGCCAGACTGCCTTGTTCAGGCGGGAGGGCCTCTTCTTACCATTGCTGGTGAAAAGGACCACCCGCCTTGCCCGCATATCCTGGAGGAGAGTGAGAAGAGAGGCTTCGCTGCACTGTGTGGCCACCCTAGAGCACCCCTCTGCCATCCTCGGCTTTTGGTGTGGCCATTTAATTGCAAGGGTGACTCCACCATGTAACCGCTCTAACCTCTGGCTGCAAGGTTTTTCTTGCACATGTTTGAAAACCAATGCAGGAAATCTGTGCTGTTGTCATGGTTTTTCAACTATTACACATCGACACATGTTCACGAACACTTTGCTTCTGCAGCAGCTGATCATAGTTATTGGTGTAATATTTCTAGTTGGCAATGCAGCTAGAATATGAACATATTTTCATGCTTTTTAACAAAGATCATTGAACAAATTGCAGTTACATGTATTTTCAGATAACAGTTAGCAGAGAAATGAATACAGATTCCAAATGCATATTAGTCTGTGGCTTTTCATAGTCAGATGATTAAAAGCCCATAGTATGTAAATATTCTTCAATTATGGTTTTATTTCTGTTGTGTATTTGCCTTTTATGGTATATTTAAGTCTCACGTCCTGGAATGTGCAAAATTAAGATTATTCACCCAAGTGCGGCACACCTACAAGAAGCAATGTAACACTTGAGTGGAAGAAGAGGATCACAACTTCACAGGACACTGGGACGCAGCAGGGTAAGTGACAGCAGCCTCACTCTTCAACAGTGAGGTAAGTATTCCTTTGACAGTTGTCAGGAAGCAGGTGCTGGGGTGCTTAAAATATGTCCCCAGCACCTGCTACGCAGCTGACAAATGGTTCCACCCAGCGCCGGATGTCCCGCCTCTCCTCACGTAATATGGGGGGGGGGGGTGTGGCTTGTCGCAATTATGCTAATGAGCTCCCTGCGCGTAATATCATGGGGGCTCGGTGGCGGCCTCTGAATGCGAGCACGCAGCTGAGTGCAAAGGGCGCTGCCGCGGCGCCCGAATAAAATTCAGCCCTCTTCTTTAAATATATCCTAATTTTTCTGTGATGACCTAACACCATTAGCCAGATGGGAGTTACACTCTCTATATGGGATTGTTGATTTAAATTTACTCCAGACTTTGTTTAATATCTAATATCTAATATCAGGCCTCACAAGCCTGACTCCCAGTCTTAAATTCTGCTCTCATAACATATTTCTCAAAATCCACAGTATCACCCCATAAGAAATCATCAACGTGAAGGTGCCTGAAAGTTTCCCTTTATGATATCAATAAAACATTGCAGGATCTGCTTTTAGTTGAACACAACCAATTTCCAACAAAACAGATCTCACTAAGAAATAGCACACTCTGGAAGCATCATTAAGGCCATAGATGCATTTGTTCAGTTTCCATTGTTTTCCTTATGCATCTGCGTCCTCTTTAGGAGGTTTAGAATCATAGAAAGTTTAAGGCACAGAAAGAGGCCACTTGGCCCATCATGTCTGTACCGGCCAAAAAACGATCCACCTATTCTAATCCCATCTTCCTGCATTTGGTCCATAGCCCTTACAGCACTTGAGGTGCACATCCAGACATCTTTTGAATGAGTTGAGGGTCTCTGCCTCAACTACCCTTTCAGGCAGTGAGTCCCAGATCATCACCACCCTCTGAGTGAAAAACAAATTCCTCAACTCCCCTTAAATTTTTCTACCAATCACTTTAAATCTATGCCCCCAAGTCACTGACCTCTCTGCTGAGGTAAATAGGCCCTTCACCTCCACTCTATCCAGGCCCCTCACAATTTCAAGCAGATCTCCCCCAAGCCTTCTCTGTTCCAAGGAGAACAACCCCAGCCTATCCAATCTTTCCTCATAGCTGCATTTTTCCAGTCCTGGCACATCCTCATAAATCTCCTCTGTACCCTCTCTAGTGCAATTACATCCTTTCTGTAATGAGGTGACTCGAGCTGCACACAGTACTCAAGTTGTGGCCGAACCAATGAGTTATACAGTTCCAGCATAACCTCCCTGCTCTTGTATTCTATACCTCGGCTAATAAAGGAAAGGATTCCATATGCCTTCTTAAACATCTTATCGACCTATCCTGCTACCTTTAGGGATCTGTGGACATTCACTCCAAGGTTCCTTACTTTCTCTACACTTCTCAGTATTTTCCCATTAATCGTGTATTCCTTTGCCTTGACTGACCTCTCCAAATGCATCACCTCACAATTCTCTAGGTTGAATTCCATTTGCCACTTTTCTGCCCAAATGACCAGACCATCACTACCTTCCTGCAGCCTACAGCTATCCTCCTCGCTACCTACTACACGTCTACCACTCGTCCGCAAACTTCTTGATTATGCCCCCTACAGTTACTTCCAAATCATTAACATACACCACAAAAACAGGGGACCCAGTACTGCGTCCTGTGGAACGCCACCGGAAACAGCCCTACAGTCGCTAAAACAGTCGTCAACAATTACCCTTTGTTTCCTGCCACTGAGCCAATTTTTTAACCAGTCTGCCATGTGGGGCCTTGTCAAAAGGCTTGCTAAAATCTATGTAGACCATACCAAATGCACTATCCTCATCTATCTTCCTTGCTACTTTTCAAAAAATTCGATCAAGTTGGTCATACAAGATCTTTCCTTAACAAATCCATGCTGACTATCCTTGATTACCTGTGCCTTTCTAAGTGACAGTTTATCTTGTCTCTCAGAATAGATTCCAATAATTTGCCCACGAGTGAGGTTAGACTGACTGGCCTGTAATTATTCGGTCTATCCACCACTCCCTTTTTAAACAGAGGTACAACGTTAGCAATTCTCCAATCCTCCAGCACCACACCTGTATCCAGTGAGGACTGGAAAATGATGGTCAGGCCCTCTGCTATTTCCTCTCATGCGTCTTTTAACAGCCTAGGATACATTTCATCTGGCCCTGGGCAGCACAGTGGCGCAGTGGTTAGCACCACGGCCTCACAGCTCCAGCAACCTGGGTTCAGTTCTAGGTACTGCCTGTGTGGAGTTTGCAAGTTCTCCCTGTAACTGTGTGGGTTTTTGCCGGGTGCTCCGGTTTCCTCCCACAGCCAAAAACATGCAGGTTGATAGGTAAATTGGCCATTATAAATTGCCCCTGGTATAGGTAGGGGAATTGAGGGAAGGTGGGGATGTGGTAGGAATATGGGATTGGTATGGATGGGTGGTTGATGGTCGGCGCAGGCTCGGTAGGCCGAGGGGCCTGTTTCAGTACTGTATCTCTAGATAGATAATCTATCAACTTTCAAGGATGCTAATCCCATTAATACTTCCTCTCTCCCTACGTTTATCACATCCAATACTTCACACTCTTCCTCGTTAACTACAATATCTGCATTGTCCCCCTCTTTTGTGAAGACCGACGCAAAGTATTCATTAAGAATCATACCAATATCTTCCGCTCCTACACATTGGTTACCTTTTTGGTTTTTTATGGGCCCTTCTCTCTCCTTAGCTATCCTCTTACTCTTAATGTATTGATAAAACATCTTTGGGTTCACCCTGATTTTGCTTGCCAATATTCTTTCATGCCCTCTCTTTGCTTTCCTAATTTCCTTTTTGATTTCACCCCTCCACTTTCTATACTCCTCTTGGCTTTCCGTCGTATTGAGTTCTCTGTGTCAGACATTAGCTTTCCTTTTCTGCCTTATCTTACCCTGTAGGCTCCTAGACATCCATGGGCTCTAGATTTGGCTGCCTCACCCTTTTTCTTTGTGGGAACATGTTTACCCTGAATCCCTTGATTCTCCCCTTTGAATGCCTCCCACTGTTCTGACATGGATTTACCTTCAAGTAGCTGTTTCCATCCACTTTTGCTAAATCACTCCTCAGCCTAGTAAAATTGACCTTACCCCAATTGAGAACTCTAACTCCTGCTCTATCTCTGGCCTTTTCCCATAATTATGTTAAAACTGACTGAAGTATGATCACTATCACCAAAATGCTCTCCCACTGCCACTCCTTCCACCTGCCCATCTTCATTTCCTCAAACTAAAACTGCACCCTCTCTTGTTGAACTTGTGACATACTGGGCAAAAATGTTCTCCTGAATGCACTTCATGAATTTTGCTCCCTCAATTCCTTTCACACTAAAACTATCCCAGTTAATATTGGGATAAGTAATTAAAATCCCCTACTATTACTGCCCTATTGTTTTTGCACTTCTCAAAAGATTTGCCTACATATCTGCTCTTCTATCTCCCTCTGACTGTTTGGGGTCTATAGCACACTCCCAGCAGTGTGATTGCCCCTTTTTTGTTCCTTAGCTCAATCCATATGGCCTCATTTGATGAACCTTCCATTTAAGCGACTCTTGGATAGGTACATGGATGATAGTAGAATGAAGGGTAGGTAGTTAGTTTGATATTAGAGTAGGTTAAAGGTTCGGCACAACATCGTGGGCCGAAGGGCCTGTACTGTGCTGTACTGTTCTATGTTCTATATCATCCCTCCTCACAGCTGTACTAGTTTCCTCGACCAAAATTGCCACTCCACCTCCTTTCTTATCCCCCTCCCTATTGCATCTGAAAACCCTGTAACCAGGAACATTGAGCTGCTTTTCCTGTCCCTCCTTAAGCCATGTTTCTATGATATCATACTGCCACGTGTCTATCTGTGCCCTCAACTCATCTGCTTTATTTGCTATACTCCTTGCATTGAAATAGATACCCCTGAGCACTGCCAAAATTGTTTTTTTAATTTTCTCACCCGCATTTCCTGTCTTCCAGACTCATCCATTAATTTTCCGCCTTCCATTTTAATTTCAGATTTTGTCCTAGCTGAGTCTACCCTCAGGTCCCCACCCCCCTGCCAAACTAGTTTAAACCCTCCCCAACAGCACTAGTAAAACGTCCCGCAAGGAACTCAGTCCTGGCTCTGTTCAAGTGCAACCTGTCTGGCCTGTACAGGTGCCAACTCCCCCAGAGCTGGTCCCAATGTCCCAGGAATCTGAAGCCCTCCCTCCTGCACCATCTTTCCAGCCACGCATTCATCTGTCTTATTCATCTGTTTCTATATTCACTTGCGCGTGGCACTGGAAGTAATCCAGAGATTACTACTTTTGAGGTCTTGCTTGCCAATTTCTTACCGAGCTCCCTAAATTCTGACTGCAAGACCACATCCCTCTTTCTACCTAAGTCATTGGTTCTGATGTGGACCACGACTGCTGGCTGTTCACCCTTCCCCTTCAGGATGCTCTGCAGCCACTCAATGGCATCCTTGACCCTGGCACCAGGGAGGCAACACACCATCCTGGATTCACGTCTGTGGCCACAGAAATGCCTGTCTGTTCCCCTGACTATTGAATCACCTATCACTATGGCTCTTCCAGTCTTCCCTGTGCAGCTGAGCCACCAATGGTACCATGGACTTGGCTCTGGCCACACTCCCCAGGTGAAGCATCACTTTCCTCAGTATTCAGAACTGAATACCTGTTGGAGAGTGAGATGCACTCAGGGGTCTCCTGCACTACCTGCCTGATTTTCTTTGACTGTCTGGTGGTCACCCATTCCCTCTCTCCCTGCATAGTCTTAAGCTGTGGGGTGACCACATCTATAAACATGTTATCCACGTATCTCTCATCCTCATGAATGCACATGCCACTCAAGTTCCAAAACCCCTTCCTGCACAAATGGTTCTCCAGGGGGATACGGGAACCATCCTGGAGCTCCCACATAGCACAGGAGGTGCACTCTCAAGGTTGAAGCAACCCTGCCATTCCTTTATTTATTCGTTGACCCTTTGCTACTGCTAAAACAAAACCTTACCAATTCAGAAACACTTCTTTCTGAAAAGTATCACCCTGCAGAAATGTGGCTTTTATGTCAATGGATCTACACTCCCATGAATATGTGGCGAGAAGAGCTAAAGAGACTTTCAAGATTACTTTTCCAGATGTGGGAGAGTCCATCTAACATCAGTATCACCCAGTCGCTCCTCAAAACCTCTCGCAACTCGCCTCGCTTTAGCCTTTTAAGTCCCTTTGGGAAGGACTTTTTCAGTACAAATCTATCTATGTGACAAGGCTGGTTATCCCCTATCTGGTACCTCAGAATAAACTCCGAACTCTCTACAACTTTATAATTCCTTATATTTTGCTTCTCTTGTTAGTTATCCTCAAGTTTATTAGCAACCACTAAATATTCACATTCATGAGGACTTCTGCTTCTCGTTGTATTCTGAGACTGCTCTCTAGTCTTTGTTTCGTTGTGGAATCTGTTTACACTACGGCCTCTATTAGCACCGTTATAACTTTCGGGACTACTGCTACAAGATCTCCCTCATGTAACATCGGAGGCTCTTTCTCCAGTACAGGATCGTTTCCTGATGCAAGAGTCACTTTCAGATCCACTATTAGAACTTGCACTGCGCTTTCTTACTCTCGACTCTTTCACCCCATTCTGCTAGTACATGGACCTTGCTTCTTGGTCATCATCTTGAATATTCAACCAATATATGAACTTGCCAGTAGATTTGTCTACATGTCCCACAATTGTTGCATCCCTCCATTTATTAGATGCCTCTGGAACATATGTTACCCAAGTACCTACTCAGGGCAATTGTTCTTTGGATGCAAAATCTCTTTCCTGAGCATCATGATTGCTCACATTGCTATCCAACCATTGATTTACTGCATTCTGCTCCTCAGGACCTTCATTACAAAACACAAGAGTATTTGAAGTACAAGGTGCTTCGTTTCCCTCTATGCGCTGTTCAGATCCTGAGATTGTGTAATTAATCCCAACTAATCGTGAGGAATGAACCTTAACAATTTCATTTCCATGCTTGATAACCACTGCCTTACCATCATGACCTATTACCTTACCATTGCCCTTCCATTCGCCACGACCCTCTCTTTTAAATACACCAAACCTCCTGAATTCAATTGTCACAGATGGCCTTATACGATGCCTCAGAGCTCCAAATTTTCTCCGAGACCTCATCCTTGATGACAGCCTGTCTCCCTGCATGGAAAGCATTCAGATGTACAGAAAGAAAATGGAAGTAATTGTCATACCTTCTAGAGCAGGAAGACTGTCGCACAGTACAGAAGGCAATTTGGGATTTTGCCCATAGACCAATTGAGAGGGACTATTTCCTCCAACCATCTGAAATGAATTCACAGATATCACACTTTTCACTAATCTCTTTTATTATCCTCATATACTCTTCATCAATCATACCTGCATCCTTTAGCAGGGTTTTTAATCTTTTACAAGGGTGAGCAACTTGTTTGTGTAACTTTAAGACAATTTGCTTTTTATCTCTCTGATTCTTATAACCTGATGCCATTAATAATTATCTAACACTCTGACTAGAAACATCAGGTTTTGTTGAGGGGATACAATAATGCCCTGACTGGGTAAACTGCAAATATGCTGACTTTCCAAAAATAATTGCCCTATCATGCTCCATATCAAGTTTCATTTGTGCCTTTTTCATTGAAGGTTTACTCAACAGTAAAGATATCTCACTCGAGACTACATCAGTGCTAACAAAGTGGCCTACTCCAGCTATTTTACATGGAATTACTCCTCTCTTCAGTGACCTTTTTTTTATTCATTCATGGGATGTGGGCATTGCTGGCTAGGCCACCATTTATTGCGCATCTCTAATTGCCTTTGAGAAGGTGGTGGTGAGCCACCTTCTTGAACAGCTGCAGTCCATGTGGGGTAGGTGCACCTAAAGTGCTGTTAGAAAGGGAGTTCCCGGATTTTGAACCAACGACAGTGAAGGAACGGTGATATAGTTCCAAGTCAGGATGGTGTGCAGCTTGGAGGGGAACTTGCATGTGGTGGTATTCCCATGCATCTGCTGCCCTTGTTCTTCTAGGTGGTAGAGGTCACAGGTTTGGAAGGTGCTGTCTAAGGAGCCTTGGTGTGTTGCTGCAGTGCATCTTGTAGATGGTACACACTGTTGCCACTGTGTGTTGGTGGTGAAGGGAGTGAATGTTTGTGGATGGGGTGCCAACCAAGTGGGCTGCTTTGTCCTGGATGGTGCTGAGCTTCTTGAGTGTTGGTGAAGCTGCAGTCATCCAGGCAAGTATACAGTATTCCATCACACTCCTGACTTGTGCCTTGTAACTGGTGGACAGGCTTTGGGGAGTCAGGAGGTGAGTTACTCACCGCAGGATTCCTAGTCTCTGACCTGCTCTTGTAGCCACAGTATTTATATGGCTACTCCAGTTCAGTTTCTGGTCAATGGTAACCCCCCAGGATTTTGATATTGGGGGTTGCAGCGATCCTAATGCCATTGAAAGTCAAGGGGAGATGGTTAGATTCTCCCCTCTTTGAGATAGTCGTTGCCTGGCACTTGTGTGGCACGAATGTTACTTGCCACTTGTCAGTCCAAGCCTGGATATTGTCCAGGTTTTGTTGCATTTCTACACAGACTGCTTCAGTATCTGAGGAGTTGCGAATGGTGCTGAACATTGTGCAATCATCAGCAAACATCCCCACTTCTGATCTTATGATTGAAGGAAGGTCATTGATAAAGCAGATGGAGATGGTTAGCCTAGGACACTACCCAGAGGAACTCCTGCAGTGATGTCCTGGAGCTGAGATGATTGACCTCCAACAATCACAACCATCTTCCTTCATGCTGGGTATGACTCCAACCAGTGGGGAGTTTTCCCCCGATTCCCATTGACTCCAGTTTTGCTCGGGCTCCTTGATGCCATGCTCGGTCAAATGCTGCTTTGATGTCAAGGACAGTCACTCTTCACCTTACTCCTGGAGTTCAGCTCGTTTGTCCATTTTGGACAAAGGCTGTAATGAGGTCAGGAGCTGAGTGGCCCTGGCAGAACCCAAACTGAGTATCACTGCATAGGTTATTGCTAAGCAAGTGCTGCTTGATAGCATTGTCGACGACACCTTCCATCACGTTACTGATGATCGAGAGTAGACCGATGGGGCGGTAATTGCTTTTTGTGTACAGGCCATACCTGGGCAATTTTGCACATTGCCGGGTAGATGCCAGTGTTGTAGCTGTACTGGAACAGCATGGCTAGGGTCGCGACAAGTTCTGCAGCACAGGTCTTCAAGACTATTGCCGGAATGTTGTCAGGGCCCATAGCCTTTGCAGTATCCAGTGCCTTCAGTTGTTTCTTGATATCATGTGGAGTGAGTCGGATTGGCTAAAGACTGGCATTTGTGATGCTGGGGACTTCAGGAGGAAGCTGAGATGGATCATCCACTCAGCACTTCTGGCTGAAGACTACTGCAAATGCTTCAGCCTTATCTTTTGCACTAATGTGTTGGGCTCCTCCATCATTGAGCATGGGGATACTTGTGGAGCTTCCTCCTCCAGTTAGTTGTTCAATTGTCCACCATCATTCACGACTGGATGTGACAGGACTAGAGAGCTTAGATCTGATCCGTTGGTTGTGGGATCGCTTAGCTCTATCTATTGCATGTTGCTTATGCTGTTGGCACGCAAGTAGTCCTGGGTTGTAACTTCACCAGGTTGATACCTCATTTTGAGGTATGCCTGGTGCTACAGTTGGCATGCCCTCCTGCACTGTTCATTGAACCAGGGTTGATCCCCCAGCTTGATGGTCATGGTAGAGTGGGGGATATGCCGAGCCATGAGGTTCCAGATTGTGGTTGAGTACAATTCTGCTGCTGCTGATGGCCCACAGCACCTCATGGATGCCCAGTTTTGCATTGTTAGATCTGTTCAAAATCTATCCCATTTAGCATGGTGGTAGTGATATCATGTGGAGTCCCCAGCATCAGTATCCTCCTGAAGTCCCCAGCATCACAAATGCCAGTCTTCAGCCAATCCGATTCACTCCACAAGATCAGGGGGCAGGTTGTTCAACCTTGCCCATCTAAGAGCGAAGTCCAAAGTATGGAAAGTCCTCATCAGGGATCTCCTCTTTGCTGACGATGCTGCTTTAACATCTCACACTGAAGAGTGTCTGCAGAGACTCATCGACAGATTTGCGGCTGCCTGCAACGAATTTGGCCTAACCATCAGCCTCAAGAAAACGAACATCATGGGACAGGACGTCAGAAATGCTCCATCCATCAATATTGGCGACCACGCTCTGGAAGTGGTTCAAGAGTTCACCTACCTAGGCTCAACTATCACCAGTAACCTGTCTCTAGATGCAGAAATCAACAAGCGCATGGGAAAGGCTTCCACTGCTATGTGCAGACTGGCCAAGAGAGGGTGGGAAAATGGCGCACTGACACGGAACACAAAAGTCTGAGTGTATCAAGCCTGTGTCCTCAGTACCTTGCTCTGTGGCAGCGAGGCCTGGACAACGTATGTCAGCCAAGAGCGATGTCTCAATTCTTTCCATCTTCGCTGCCTCCGGAGAATACTTGGCATCAGGTGGCAGGACTGTATCTCCAACACAGAAGTCCTCGAGACGGCCAACATACCCAGCTTATACACACTACTGAGTCAGCAGCGCTTGAGATGGCTTGGCCATGTGAGCCGCATGGAAGATGGCAGGTCCCCAAAGACACATTGTACAGCGAGCTCGCCACTGGTATCAGACCCTCCGGCCGTCCATGTCTCCGCTTTAAAGACGTCTGCATATGAAGTCCTGTGACATCGATCACAAATCGTGGGAGTCAGTTGCCAGCGTTCGCCAGAGCTGGCGGACAGCCATAAAGGCGGGGCTAAAGTGTGGCGAGTCGAAAAGACTTAGCAGTTGGCAGGAAAAAAGACAGAAGCGCAAGGGGAGAGCCAATTGTGTAACAGCCCCGACAAACAAATTTTTCTGCAGCACCTGTGGAAGAGTCTGTCACTCGAGAATTGGCCTTTATAGCCACTCCAGGCGCTGCTCCACACACCACTGACCACCTCCAGGCGCTTACCCATTGTCTCTCGAGATAAGGAGGCCAAAGAAGGAGTGCCACACAACACAATGCAGGTTGTCCTCAATGTGAAAATGGGACTTCGCCTCCAGAAGGACTGTGCAGTGGTCACTCCTACCAATACTATCATGGACAGATGCATCTGTGGCAGGCAGATTGGTGAGGACGAGGTCAAGTATACCCAGTCCAGCAGCTATGTCCTTTAGGACTCAGCCAGTCCGCTCAGTACTGGTGCTACTGAGCCACTCTTGGTTATGGACATGAAAGTCCCCCAGTCAGAGTACATTCTGCTCCCTTGCCACTCTCACCGCTTCCTCCAAGTGGTGTTCAACATGGAGGTGTACTAATTCATCAGCTGAGCGGGGGTGGGGGGATAGATGGTAATCAGCAGAGGTTTCCTTGCCCATGTTTGACCTGATGCCATGACCCTTCATGGGGTCCGGAGTCGATGTTGAGGACTCTCAGAGCAACTCCCTCCCGACTGTACACCACTGTGCCGCCACCTTTGCTGCGTCTGTCTTGCCAGTGGGACAGGACATACCCAGGGATGGTGATGGCGGCGTCTGGGACATTGTCTGTAAGATATGATTCCATGAGTATGACTATGTCAGGTTTTTGCTGGACTAGTCTGTGGGACAGCTCTGCCAACTTTGACACAAGCACGCAAATGTTAGTAAGGAGGACTTTGCAGGGTCCACAGGGCTGGGTGTGCCGTTGTCATCCTGGTGGTCCATCTGTTTCATTCCTTATCAACTTTGTTGCAGTTTGATATAACTAAGTGGTTTGCTAGGGCATTTCAGAGGGCAGTTAAGAATCAACCACACTGCTGTGGATCTGGAGTCACATGTAAGCCAGTCCAGGTAGGGGCAGCAGATTTCCTTCCCTGAAGGAAATTAGGGAACCAAATGGGTTTTTACAACAATCGACAATAGTTTCATGGTACCATTCAATTAGCTTTCAATTCCATATTTTTGTTAATTAACTTGATTTAAATTCCACTTGCTGCCATGGTTGGATTTGAACGCATGTCCCCAGGGCATTAGCCTGGATTACTAATCTAGTGACATTACCACTATGTCACCGTCTCCTCAAGGTGTTGTCATCATCAAACCTAAAGCTAGTAGTACTTTTATGCTCCTTAACTTTGCATCGATCCTTACTACTGAGTGAATCCAGATAACACTGCAACCAAATCAGTTCCACATACTGTTGCTGTGCAAGCACTATCTAATACAGCACAACTGAACAAATGTGCAACTAACACATTCATCACAGGACTAAAACTCCTTGTGGCTAATACAATTTGTTCAGAATCATCAGTATCTTCCTCTTCTGTCTCAGAATTCTCTGCGTCATGTATTATTTTGAGGACTCTGCCCCTCCGCTTTGGGCAATTCATTGCATAATGATACTTTGAGTCATACCTGAAGCACCTATTAACTGTTCCTTGGGCATCCTTGGATTCATTCGCCTATGATTGCTGTTACAGCGCTGTCTTCCACTATAATAGACCTGCTAAAAGTGCTTTCATCCTCATTCCTCCTGTCTTTAACTCTTCCACTGTCCTTATGCCTGGTCCAGTATCTGGACCATTTCAAAATCCAATAAACATTAAGGCCTCCATTCTTTGTGTAACTGCAGAATGCCTTGTTTATTCTACTAGGGCTGCAGGAAATGACTGTTTCCCCAGGAATTTATTTAAGGCAGCAGACATCTGATCTAACAGGGGGTGTTTTTTCCAGGAACCAATCCCCAGTTAGAACCAGGAGCCTATCCACATGCAACACTCTAGCACAATCTGGCAATGTAAACGCTAGCACTGAACCAGGAATCTCCAAATTGAATTTCCTCAATCTTCTATTCAGTCTGTTAAAGTCCATGATATATTCCTCCATTGAATAACCATCTGTTTTCCAAAATCTATCAAAATCTGACCATGCCTCATACACATTTAATAGGCCATCTTTCTTGTAAATTTCATCCAAGAATTCTAGCAGAAGACCCAGACCTTCATCAGTGTCCAAATGACAAGCATTCAGTTCACAAAACACTTTACTTTTACTAGAAAGTGAGAACGCCAAGGCTATATCTAGTTTCATCTTTGGTAGGGGCGTAACCCGTGTACACATATCCACTTCATTCTCCCATTGATCAGATGGTTCCGACTCAGAACATTGGAGGGTAATCATACCCTAACAATTTATACTTGCTTTCTGCTATACTTTCCACAAGAGACAGTAAGATTTTAGTTTTCTATGTAAAAAAAAAATTCCTTAGTATCCCATCTTCAACTTTGGCAACCATCCTCTGCTACCATGTTAAATTCCAGAAAGCTTGTTATGGAAGGATGGTGCTGGAGCTGGTTTTTACTCAGTTTCACATTTATTGTGCAGTAAAATGGATTACAAACAAGTCGCTTCTCACTCAAAACCTCCACCAGCTTTAGTAAGAGTCTCCTTATAAGTGCTCAACTAAGACCCCAATTAACACCCTTCACCTACACATTGTTACAACCAGGTGAGATAGGGGTCTAGGGGTTCTCTCTCAGCCTTTGCCTGGTTTCACTGTAACAGGGTTTAATTTTTAAAAATGTTGTGTTTTAGCTCCCCTCAGTGAATCCTTGCTCACTGCTTTCCAATTGGAAGGCAAATACATTAAATAAGTTTTCTTACATTTAAACCAGAAAGGTGGAAGTTTATTAATCTTAAACTCTAATTCGGGTTAATGACTACGAATACGCGACGCAACCACGCTAGCATGCATACGCGATAAACACACACGCAGATAGAGACAGAAAAAGTAGAAAGAATAAAGGGGAAAAGTTTGAGGCAATAGTTGGGTTGTAATTACAGTCCTTTAAGTTCAACGTGGAGTCTTTGCTTGCTGGTAAATCTTGCTGTTCATTGGGACCCAGTGCACGCTTTAACTTGTTTCTATGTAGGAGTCTTATCTCTCTTGAATTTTATGTGTCTTCAGTGGGTCCGGAGGCTTGTGAGGAAGCGAGAGAGCACCAGCTAGGAGAGAGGCTGTCTTATTCCGGGGATTCTTGGAGCAGACTCGGAGGGCGGAGTTCCAGAGCGGTGAGTAGAAAAAAAAATTACCTTGGGGATTCTGGGAGGAGACTCGGAGGGCAGAGTTCCAGAGCGGTGAGTATATAAAAAAACTTACATCGGGGATTCTCGGAGGAGACTCGGAGGGCGGAGTTCCAGAGCGGTGAGTATATAAAAAAACTTACATCGGGGATTCTCGGAGGAGACTCGGAGGGCGGAGTTCCAGAGCGGTGAGTATATAAAAAAACTTACATCGGGGATTCTCGGAGCAGACTCGGAGGGCAGAGTTCCAGAGCGGTGAGTATATAAAAAAACTTACATCGGGGATTCTCGGAGGAGACTCGGAGGGCGGAGTTCCAGAGCGGTGAGTATATAAAAAAAACTTACCTCGGGGATTCTCGGAGCAGACTTGGAGGGCGGAGTTCCAAAGCGGTGAGTTTACAGAGTAAGTTACCTCGGGTGGAAAAAAAAACTGAAAAAGTGACGTCACAAGAAAGCTGTGACCTGATTGGCTGGTAGGGAATCTGTACCAAATTTGAAAATAAAACTGATAAAAATTGATTAAAACACTTATTAACTAATTAATAAGTAGAGTAACTAAACCAGAGGGAGGAGATTACTGTATTTAGACAGCATTTAATATTTATTGTGGAAATCTAGCATTAGGGACCACATAGTGAAGTGTATCATAATTTAGTAAGGATTTAATAAGTATTTATTTATTTTATATCAATTAACTAATTAGTGATAGAAATGACAGTTAGAGGGATGAAGTGCTTCACCTGTGAGATGTGGGAAGTCCGTGACGCTTCCAGCGTTCCGGGCGACGACATCTGCAGGAAATGTACTCAGTTGCAGCTCCTCACAGACCGCATGGATCGGTTGGAGCGGCAACTGGATACACTTAGGAGCATGCAGGTGGCAGAAAGCATCATAGACAGGAGTTTTAGAGAAGTGGTTACACCCAAGGTGCAAGCAGATAGATGGGTGACCGCTAGAAGGGGCAGGCAGTCAGTGCAGGAATCCCCTGTGGCTATCCCCCTCTCTAACAAGTATACCGTTTTGGATGCTGTTGGGGGGGATGGCCTATCAGGGGAAAACAGCAGCAGCCAGAGCAGTGGCACCACGACTGGCACTGTTCAGCAGGGAGGAACAAAGCGCAGAAGAGCAATAGTTATAGGGGACTCTATAGTCAGGGGCACAGATAGGCACTTCTGTGGACGTGAAAGAGACTCCAGAATGGTATGTTGCCTCCCTGGTGCCAGGGTCAAGGATGTCTCTGAACGGACAGGGGGCATTCTGATATCACTTACAGAAACTAGCGGCTGGATTTTCACATTGGGAATAGGAATCACGAGTCAGGACTCGGTTTGAGGGTCCCGAGTCCACCCCCAGGAACAAAAAGTCACTCTTTGGGATTTTTGCTGAGGCACCCCCTTAATTAGCATGGAGACAGGTTCCCTGTTCAATTAAGATCGGCAGGTCGGCTTGGTCTCAAACCTGGAGGGCCAATCAGAAGCCTTCCAGCTTGAGAGGAGCAGCAGCCTGCAATGGATAGTAAGTAGCTGAGAGGGTGCTTCATCATGGAGGTGTCCTCTCACCAACTTTTTTTAAACTTTAAATAAAAAACAGATACAGCAGCCAGGACACCACTGTGGATGGGTGAGGTGGAGGACATCTCCGGCCTGCTGCTGGGTGCCTGCCACCAGGCAGTTAAACTGCCTCCCGTCAGTTCAGGAAACCGGAGGCTGACTGGAAAATTCCAGTCGGCCTCCTTTAAGTGTCCTTAACAAGGCTCTTAACAAGCCTAAAATAAAAGCAAAATACTACAGATGTTGGAAGTCTAAAATAAAAACAGGAAGTGCTGGAAATACTCAGCAAGTCTAGCGGTATCTATGGCGAGAGAAACAGAGTTAACGTTTCAAGTCGGATATGACTGACAAAAATTACCACAGAAAGAGCCCAATTTACACATTCTCATTCCTTTTTGTCACTAAAAAAAGCAATAAACTTATTTAGTTTTGAATGTTTTATTCAATCGAACATTTAAAACAAACTGCAATTGAATTTCTTTATCCTGCAAATGGCCTTGACTGTAAGAATTAAGAAATTCTGTGACCCTCAAAGTAATAAAGTACTTTGTTACACAGGTATTTGGTGCAAGAGTGACTCGGCATTCTGGGTCCCCAAGGTACTCCCTCTTATTTGATGCAGGCTGGAACGAATAATGATTTTTGGGTTTCACGAATAAATGAGCTGTGGTGTGACAGCCTCATCCCAAAGTAGACAGATTTCTAGAGTAAAACCAGTCACCCACTTAGAAAGAGCTCTGGGATGAAAGAAACAGTGGAGTAGATATGATGGTGTGGGGTAAAGATTCTGACCTGCCCACTCCTGGGATTGTTCTGCAAATGCACATAGAAAAATCATGTACTCCCAGTCTCCAATTTTCTGCCCAATCAAATTAATGGATGGTATGGAGATTCATGCACAGCAATGGACATGAGTTCAGGCATGGAGAATTCATCACGTGATTTCCTATCCATTAATATCAATGGATGAAAAACCATTGACCTCGCTGCCTGAAATCCCAATAAACATTCTCTTTGTGTGAAGTTTTGCACTGGGAGCACTAAATCATGCTAATACTGTGATGGAGAACCAGCCAGGTTTGGGATTTGTAGCTTCTCTAACATTCTTCTTTGTGATGACCGCTACATAAGTGCTAATTCCTTTTGTTGTACTCTAATGAAGTTGCTCTGTTACTTGCACTGTTATTTCTTTCTGTTTCTTGTAATCACTTTTCATGCTATTTTCAGAATCTGAGATAAATGTAATTTTTGCAATACTAACATATTCATTTTATTTTAAATGTCAATGCTGAAAGGCTTTAGAGTTGTTAACAGTTCTGGCACAGCCTGGCTGCCAACTAAGTTAAAGTTAGATATGCAGGGTGCCTGGCATATCAATCGACACTGACTACAGCTAGGTTAACCATCTCCCTGTTAAAGTTCAATCATCTGCTTCCAGCTTTGCGTACTTCTCAGATAAGGCGAGGAAGAAAGGTAGAAATAGCAAATTTGGATATAAATTCAATTTTACATTTACATCTATTTTAAGGAATTTCTGCCAAGATCCATACTGTGACAAGTGGGAAACAGTTTTTTTCTCAACAGGTATATAAGAAGCAATTATTCAAGACAATATTGCAAAGGTTTGATAAAGCTATGGAAAATGACTAAGTGCATTTTTTGAAATTATGCTCACTGAATCTAACCTCCAAAGAAAAGCTTACATTTCATGACTTGTTTTCTCGCCATGTATCCCAGTGTGATTAAGTCATTGAATAACTGCCAGTCATACTCATTAGGATTTATGATTAGGTGTCTCCAATTGTTAATTAAGTCCAACTAACAGCACCAGCAGATAATGGTTACTTTCTTTTTACTATATAATTACAATATAATTACCCACAGGATATCAGAACTATACAAAACCTTTTCACTAAATGCGCCCTCATTAGAAATCAACTTATAACGCACAATTATTCAGTCAACCTGAATTAATTGAAACATTATTACATTAATGGATGTAACATTAAGTACCAAGGCCTGATAATTTCTGTGGAGTTAGGGTTTCAAGTACAGAGAAACCTGCTTATTATCATAATGTTTTACATCCTAAACCTACTCATTATCATAGAATTCCAAAACACTACTCCATTCCCTATTCATTTCTATATAATTTATCATGTTTCAGGTCATAATACAGCTTAATGTCACTGATTATTTTATCGAGGTTACAACATCTCAACCAGTCACAATTAACCCACATTAAATATGCAAACATCTCTGAACCTTTTCACACCTCATCTCTGTGTGAATGACCTCATTTTTATTTGTTTTAGTAGGGGTTTTTGTTGCCAAATGTTCTCCCCTTTTCCTCTCCTGTTGGAGTACAGCTCATGGCCACAAAGCACTATTTGCCCCCTCCCACCCAAAGGCCATTCTTCTTGTGAAAGTCTGGTCAGCGAATAGCAGGCTATTGGTTAATAGGCGGGTTTCATTCCACTTGTAATCACTGGTTAGTGAAACTTGGTTGAGTTTCCCCTATTGTGCCAGGGCACTGAGAGCAATTGTAATTCTGCTGCTGCCATCCCAGACAAGATCAACTAACTCAGTGCAGACCAGGAAATGAATCTGGGATCTCTATCTATATGGCTGAGCTAATAAATTTCTGTGATGCTATGTCTTTGGCCTCATCACATTTAGCGTTTGGGGACACTAATACATTAATGTTCAATTAATTAATTTCAACTAATTTGTTCCTAAATTTGTTTCTGTTCCATCCTTAGTTCTTGAATGTAAAGCTCTCTGAATTTGAAGCAACCGGCTGAGCCCTGACTCTGGATTCAGACTACATTTACACTATAATTGCACTATCGGCCGCAACTTCAAAGCGCCCGCGGGAGATGGCTCGGAGAGCATCTGCAGCGCACTGTCGGCAATGCTTCATGCCTTTATTTAAACCACTGCAGAAAAAAAAACCCTTAGCAAATGTAATCACCTCTAAGTCTGCCAAATGATGCTTCACCTCCCGAAGGACGTGGATGAGCTTTCCGGACGTCGATGGTGGGCACTGAGGAAATGGCTTATTACCTGCACCAGATTCCACCCCCCCTCCCCCCCTTTACCCCCCTTCCACCCCCCCCCCACCCCCGTCCCCTTCCCTGCTCCACCCTCTCAGCTCACCCCCTCACAACCCCGTCCCAGCCCGACCCCCCCTCGCACCATCTTCACCCCGCACCCCCTTCCCCTGCAGCCCCCCCCACCCCCTCCCTCTACCCCTCCCCCTTGCATCCCCTCCTCCCACCGGCACCATCCTACACCTGTGTAGGGGCCCCAACAACCCCACTGCCTTGTGGGCGTCTCGGGAGAGACCAAGGCTAAGGGAGTAAACCCTAACAGAAAATCCGGAGCGGAACCCCGTAGGCGGTCATGTGTCACCTTTGGCATGTTTCCGGCAGTTCCTGCAGCCATACTGGTGCCAAACGTCGTGTCCTGCACTCCTTTGGACCCCACCAGAAAGGCCGAGAGGGGGGTTTTGACAACTGGGCAACTCTCAACCTCCATAAATTTGCCCAGGCATGCGCCATGGAGAGGTCACTCCATAGTTGCCTCACAGCGACTAAAACAACACGGAAGGCAGCAGTTACGGGTTATAAGTCCAGCTCTGCAGCACCTGTGGAAGAGCCTGTCACTCCAGAATTGGCCTTTATAGCCACTCCAGGCGCTGCTTCACAAACCACTGACCACCTCCAGGCGCGTATCCATTGTCTCTCGAGATAAGGAGGCCCAAAAGAAAAGAAAGAAGAATGTGAAGTGAAACCATTTCACACCAACATTCGTTATGATTGTACTCTTAGGCCAATTAGTCTCTGTCAATTTCTGTCTTCTTAAGTTGCCTTACATTTGTCCTGTTTCCATTTTTTAAAATTAAGGATGAACAAACCTGTTTGTTTGACATCAAAGAAAAACACTAACCATTTTCAATCCTTATCAAAACTGTCAACTAAAATTCTCCCAATTGTCGGTTTATGAGCATTACCTAAAACTATGGAAACTAAAATGTTTATGTTAAATGAAGACTTCCTTCCACTTTTAGTGCTTTCTCAGAATGAGTAATTCTGCACCAAGGCCAAGACCTTTTAAATAACTTTTGGATCTTAGAATATTCCCCTTGCACAGACACATCGTGGAAGTTGCAAGAATTTTATAAAAGTTAACTTTATTTCATTTTACTTTATTCATGTCAGGATTTTATTTTCCTTATTACAAAAACTTTTACAGCATAGAAAAAAAGGCCATTCGGCTCAATAGGTCCATGCCAGTGTTATGCTCCACATGAGCCTCTTCCCATCTTACTTCATCAAAACCTGTCAATACATCCTTCTATTACTTTCTCCCGCATGTACTTATCTAGCTTCTCCTTAAGTGCATAATTGCTATGCACCTCAACCACTCCATGTGATAATAAATTCCACATTCCCACCACTCTGAGCAAAGATGTTTCTCCTGAATTTCTTATTGGATTTATTAGTGACTGTTTTATATTTATGGGCGCTAATTTTGAACTCCTCCACAAATGGATTACATAGTATATATGGCACAGAAACAGGCCATTCAGTCCAACCAGTCCATGCTATGCTTAAGATCCACTCGAGCTTCCTCCCATCTTTCCTCATCTAAATCATACGAACATATGAACATACAAATTAGGAGCAGGAGTAGACCCTTCGGCCCCTCGAGCCTGCTGTGCCATTCAACAAGATCATGGCTGATCTGATTGTAATCTCAACTCCACATTCCCGCCTACCCCCAATAACCTTTCACCCCCTTGCTTATCAAGAATCTATCTACCTCTGCCTTAAAAATATTCAAAGACTCTGCTTCCACCGCCTTTTGAAGAAGAGAGTTCCAAAGACTCTCGACCCTGACAGAAAGAAATTACTCCTCATCTCTTAAATGGGCGACCCCTTATTTTTAAACAGTGACCCATAGTTCTAGATTGTCCCACAAGAGGAAGCATCCTTTCCACATCCAAATCTATCATTGTAACCCCTCCATTTCCTTCTCCCTCAATATATTCTCTATGTCTACCTGAGCAAACCCCTTCATAATTTTAAGGGACCTCTGTCAGGTCATCTCTTTTCTACTGTTATGAATCTACCTTATATTTGATCAATCTGGTTCTATACACATTTTATTCTGTAAACATGTATACCATTGATTTATTATGCAAAAATTTGATAAATAAGAAATAAAAATACTTGTCAATTCTTAAGATCTCTACGCCAATGCACAGCTCTTACAGTGCAGATTTAAATCCATTATTTAAGATTCTTATAAACTGCACTTTAGATCTTTTGCAATCCTCCAATAAAATTGGAATTTACTTCTATTCCTGTGCTGCCTCTTCCTACCACAACTCTTTCTGGAGAGTTTTTTCCAGCTCCTCTGATTTCCCATCTACACCTGAGCTGTCTCCTGAGCTGCACTGCAGTTCGAGTGCTCTCACTCGGAGCTGCCAGTGCACTTACAAAAAGCAGATGGAGTGCCAAGTAGTGAAGGGAGGGTCAAACCAAGGGAGAAACAACAAAGAAACAGAAAAAAGTGAGGATCTATTTCAAAACAAGAGAAAATGTAAGAAAAATGGGTTGAGGGGGGGGGGGCGCGGAATGGTAAAGAAAGGAAACTAAAACGCACACAAGAAATGTTAAAATAATAATCAGAAAACAAAAGCATGAACCTGGTAACAGCTCACATCGACTTTAACTGTTACCATAGTGATAATATCGGCATGATGTCATCTGTGGCACTGATTCAACATTGCACACCAGGGATAGGTGCCAAATACAAAGTGCTAATCTGAACTGCTCCAAAGGATAATGCTTGGTCTAACCTTCATAAAATATGGTAATGCAACAGAGAAAAATAATCTTGACACCATTTTTCAACATACGATAACCTTTGAGAAGATTTTCCAGATGTTATAGGCCCCTTCAAATAGCCTTGTATAGGACATTGTCTGTATCAGTATGTTACAGGGACCTGTTTAAACCTTAATGTGAGAAAAATGATTGTAAAAAAAGAATATTTAGTAACCTCAGAAAAGCTTTCTCAGAGCACATCTGTAATTAAATTGGAAGGAAAGGAAAAGGAAGGGGAAAAAAGGAGGGAGAAAGGGAAGGAGGGTAAAGAAAAACAAACCATAAACATTAGGGCTGGTATTTTCTCGTCACCCCATGCTGTTTTTTTGCTGGAATTATGGTGGGCATGTGTGGTAAATAGGTTGAGGACACATTCTGCCTGGTCTCTACCTAATACTATAGAATCTCTTGTGTATGGCTAGAAGTGAAGGGTGACAGGCAATACACCTGCTCATACATTTCCTGTCGTTCATACCATAGCAATGCAGGATGCCAGATATGCCTGCTTGGTCCTGGCATCCAGTGTTTCTACAGCAATAGAATGGGCAATTAGTTTTTAGTTTAGAGATACAGCATTGAAACAGGCCCTTTGGCCCACCGAGTCTGTGCTGACCATCAACCACCCATTTATACTAATCCTACACTAATCCCATATTCCTACCACATCCCCACCTGTCCCTATATATTTCCCTACCACCTACCTATACTAGGGGCAATTGCTAATGGCCAATTTACCTATCAACCTGCAAGTCTTTGGCATGTGGGAGGAAACCGGAGCACCCGGAGGAAACCCACGCAGACACAGGGAGAACTTGCAAACTCCACACAGGCAGTACCCAGAATTGAACCCGGGTCGCTGGAGCTGTGAGGCTGCGGTGCTAACCACTGCGCCACTGTGCCGCCCCAAATTGAAGATTTAAGATGGCGTCATTGATTACAATGTCTTGTGGTGACATTTTTTTTTAAAAGACAAGGTTATCAGCAACTTACACTGCATCAGGCCTTAAGCCAATCTTCACTGCTACTTCAGGGAGACTCCTCAGCAGAGACCTGAGAGCCCACAAAAATTATTTAAATACTTCAGAGGCTAGGGAATAGGCCTGGGCAGGCAGAACTATCCCCTGAATTCCACTATAGTATTATATCTATTCTTAGGAGTATACCTACTCCTGCAGGCATATCCAGCCACAGTGGCATAACCAGCCACAGCAGTATGCCTAACCATTGTGGTACATCTCGTCTTAGCAGTTTTGAAACAGATTGTCAGGGAAAACTTACTAAACTAGCCATTGCAACTGATCTGAAATTGCTGAATGCTCATTCTGAAGCAACACAAGAATCAGGATAAAAGTTAGAGATATAGGTTTAAAATCATATTTAATTTTAACAGCATGGACGAGACATGTATATCTCACGCTAAGAGTCTTCTGATACAAAACACCAGTATCAGTGAAATTAAAGATCAGCTCAAAGTGAAGCATTACAAGCCAAAAATATATTCTGTTATAGGTCATGATGATTTTCCCCCAAGACATACATGCTTTTGTATTTCACAGGCTCATTAAAATTATCCTTATTATAGGCTCACTTGTCAGCATTGTAAGAAATGACACCCTTTTTGGAACTTTTTTTTCCCTTTAGATTTTAGAGCAGTTTAACATATACTTTGTGCAGAGCTGTGCTATAAGTTTAAAAAAATTTTCATCACTGATTTACAATCAGCCTCCTGAATAGAAATACAGATCTTTATACTGCAATATTGAGTTTGTCAGCAAGAACTCAAAGTTGAGAAGGAAGCAGAGAAAATTGCATGGCTAGCAATCAATGGTTTATTTTGACAGAATTTTCCTCATAAAAATAAGGAATGATAGTATGAATCAGGTGACTAAATAAACACAGTTATAATGTCACATTAGATCATTTTATTTGCTTTATATTTAACTATTTACTATATTTTAGTATTTATTTAAGTGGTAGAGCAATATAGAAATGAAAACAGTAGTTGAGACCATCTCCTAACTAAATCTAAGGAAACATTTGCATTGACATTGTACAGAATACTGAACCAATAATTATTATTCAAGCCAGATATAAATGCAAAGATAAAGTCATGATAATAGTGTTGTATGAATCATTGCTAATTAATTGCAAGAAAATTAAGAAATAAGCAGGCAGGGAAGGAAAGGAGGCCACCAGAGTTCGCCATCAGACAGCTCCCTTTGTGCATTTTTCTTTAGATTAATTGATTCTTATTGTGAGAAAAAGGAGGCTGACCCAGGTGGCAACATTAATGTTTCACTATGACCTTATATCTGTGGAAACATCTTCCTTCTACCATTCTGGGACCACACAAAGTGTTGGCAACATGACGGACACACTTAGGTTTATAAAACAAATAGTTTAAATCATTGCTGGTTTACATATGAAAAGCCCAAGTACTAGGTCCAATCAAAATATGGTGCTATTTTAATATTGTCTCTCTTTCTGAGAATGAAATGGGCACAAGACTAACCACATAGAAGGTTTAACTATTTTCCACAGGACTTACAGCAATAATAGTAATCAAAAGGCAAAATAAACAAAGGCTGGGAAATGTCTCACAGCTGCTCTCTTTTTGAGGAACGTCTGTAGCCAAAGTCCGAAATATTAAGTTGAAGCAGCTGTTTACATTTTATTCCAACAATTTAGAATGGCTGCTGCACTTCCCTATACAATAACAGTCCAAATGTAATTCACTGTATGAAGTGCATACTTTAAGTATAAAGATTACCTTCTGCAAAACTGTCCCCATCACATATTGTTAATAACATCCCTGTGATTAAAAAAAACCAGTATATCCTTCAATTCACCATGAGCAACATTAGGAATATATATCAAATATATTCCCCCTTCACGCACTTCTTGTTTAAAAGACCTGACTTCCTGTTGTCACTTTTCTGTTATTTTTTTGGCACTATAATTTTGTCTGTCAGCATTTAGACGGAGCTGTCTATATAAACATTTGTGGCGTAAAGGCTCCCCCACACTGCTGTTGGTGCTGTAATGCTTCAGTTTTGTGCCTCCCAGCTGCTCAACCTGTACAGCTGAGAAAATTCTGTGTCACAGCTAACTCTCTTTTCTCAAATTTGCAGTAGGTTTTTCTATTTAGATTCGTTAACCTCTCAATGACAATTGCATTATGTCTGTGCAATATTGGTTCAATTACCTCCTGCCACTGAACCCTGCTTTAACTGGCAAATACACTTGTTAATGACTCTCTAGGGTAAACTTTTGTCTTCGCCACTTGGGTGAAAATATGGTAGAATGGATTGCCCATCTTTTAAAGATGCCCACTCATTAATTTCAATGGAATGAAAATTGGGTGTTTTTTTTTAAATGAGGAGGAACAAGTGTAGGCTATTCAGCCCTTTGAGCCTGTTCCATCATTCAATCACATCATAGCTGATCTGTAGTTACCTCCCTTGGTTCCACACCCTTAATGCAAAGATTTATCAATCTCAATTTTGAAATTTTCAATTCACCTATCCTCAGCAGCTTTTTTGGAGGGATTGGGGAGGTGGGAAAAGAGTTCCATATTTCCACTACCCTTTGTGTGAAGATGTCCTTCCTGAAATCACCCCACTAACAGATTGCCATCCAGATGAAGATGATGAAAGTACCTGAAGGTAAGGGCACCAATGATACAAACTAGGAGCAGGAGTAGGCTATTCGGCCCCTCGCGTTTGCTCCGCCATTCCATAAGATCATGACTGATCTGTTTGTGAACACAACTCCACTTTCCTGCCTATCCCGAAACCCTTTGACTCTCTTGATTGTCAAGAATTTGTCTATCTCTGCCTTAAAAACATTCAATGACCCTTCTCCACCACTATCCAGGGAACAGAATTTCGCAGACTCATAACCCTCAGAGAAAAATATTTCTCCTCATCTCTGTCTTAAATGGGGGACCCCTTATTTTTAAACTGTGACCACTGGTTTTAATCCCTCCCCCGAGGGGAAACATCCTTTCAGCATCCACCCTGTCAAGTCCCCTCAGGATCTTATATGTTTCCATATGATCACCTCTCATCCAATGAATACAGACCCAACCTGCCCAACCTTTCCTCATAAGATAACCCTCTCATCCCAGGAATCAGTCGATCGAACCTTCTCACAACCTCTTCCAATGCAATTATATTCTTTCTTAAGTAAGGAGACCAAAACTGTACACAATACTCTAAATGTAGTCTCACCAATGCCCTGAACAACTGTAGCAAAACAACTCTACATTTATGTTTCATTTCCCTTGCAATAAACAACAACATTGCATTTGCCTTCTTAATCACTTGCTGTACCTGCATGCTAACTTTTTGTGTTAGATCCCTCTGCATCTCAGAGCTCTGTAATCTCTTACCATTTAAATCATATGTTGCTTTTCTATTTTTTCAGCCAAAATGGACAAGTTCACACTTTCCCACATTATACGCCATTTGCCAAATCTTTGCCCACTCACTTAACCTATCTATAACCCTTTGCAGACTCCTTATGTCCTCTTCAAACTTACTCTCCTACCTATCTTTGTGTCATCAGCAAATTTAGCAACCATACATTCTGTCCCTTCATCCAAGACATTGATATAAATTGTAAATAGTTGAGGCCCCAGCACTGATCCCTGTGGCACTCCACTAGTTACAGCTTGCTAACCTGAAAATGACCCTTTTATGCCCACTCTCTGTTTCCTGTTAGCCAACTGATCCTCTATCCATGCTGATATGTTACCCCCTATTCCATGGGCTATTATTTTGTTTAGTAACCTTTGATGTGGCACCTATCAAATGCCTTCTAGAAATCCAAGTACACCACATCCACAGGTTCCCCTTTATCCATGTTGCTCGTTACTTCCTCAAAGAACTCCAATAAATTAGTTAAACACAATTTCCCTTTCACAAAACCAGGTTGACTCTGTTTCATTGTATTGTGATTTTCTAAATGACCTGCTTAATAATAGATTCCAGCATTTTCCCTTTGACAGATGTTAAGCTAACTGTCCTGTAGTTTCCTGCTTTCTGTCTCCCTCCTTTCTTGAATAGCGGAGTTACATTTGCTATCTTCCAATCTGATGGGACCTTTCCAGAATCTAGGAAATTTTGGAAAATTAAAACCAATGCATCTACTATCTCAGCAGCCAGTTCTTTTAAGACCCTAAGATGAAGTCCATTAGGACTTGGGGACTTTTAGTTCTAATAGTTTTCTCAGCACCCTTTCCCTTGTGACGATAATTGTTTTAAGTTCCTCCCTCCCTTTCAACTCTTGATTCACAATTATTTCTCGGATGTTATTTGTATCCTCTACATGTTCAATTACTCTGCCATTTCCTTATTTTCCATTATTAATTCCTTAGATTCACTCTCTAGAGGACCAACACTTACCTTACTTACTCTTTTCCTTTTTAAATGGAATGATTAAAATCGGGGATGCTCAAGTGGCCAGAATTTCAGCAGCACACATATACATATGAACATACAAACATAAGAATTTGGAGCAGGAGTAGGCCACTCGGCCCCTCAAACCTGCTCTGTGCATATCTCTGAGGGTTGTAGGGCTAGAGGAAATTACAGAGGTAGCGAGAGATGAGGCCTTGAAGGAATTTGAAAACAGGATGAGATTTTTAACATTGAGTCGTTGTTGGACCAGGGACCAATGTAGGTCAGCGACTAAAGGGGTGATAGGTGATTGGGAATACGGGAGCAGAGTTTTGGATGAGTTTATGGAGGGTGGAAAATGGGAGTCTAGCCTGGAATGCATTGGAATAGTCAAGTACAGAGTTAACAAAGACATGGATGAGGTTTTTAGCAACAGATGAGCTGAGGCAGGTGGTGAGTTATGGAGTGGAAATAGGAGGTCTTAGTGATGGCACGGATACATGGTAGGAAGCTCATCTCTTGGTCAAATATGACACCAAGGTTGCAAACAGTCTGGTTCAGCCATAAACTGTTGCCAGGGAGAGGGTTGGGGTCAGTGGCTAGGGAATGGAGTTTGTGGCAGTGACCAAAGACAATGGTTTTGGTCTTCACAATATATATTTGAGGGAAATTTCTGCTCAATGAGTCGTGGAAGTCATACAAGCAGCGTGACAATTTAGAGTCAGTGGAGGGGTTCGGGGGTAGTAGTGAGTAGAGCTGGGTGTCGTCAGCATACATATGGATCCTGACATTGTGTTTTCAGATGATGTCATCAAGGAGCAGCATGTATATGAGAAACAGGAGGGAGCCAAGGATAATGCAGGGCATATGTGGAGAATACGTGTCCAAATTCCCATTATACTCTACCAGTGGACAAAGTTCCATGCCTGGAGCATAAATGAATAACATTGTCCCATAAGGCAATCCTAGAGTGCATTACTGCCTTTAACTCTCTTGTAGCTGTCAGCTATAAATATGGTATATGCACCAATCTCATGCACCAAGTGGGGAGCCACACTTAAAGGAAGATCTGGGGCCATTGTGGCGCAGCCCTAAAACCAGCCCACACTGCCTTCAAGCACAGCTCCCAACAGGGAAATTAGAATCATGGCCAGAATTTAATGGTGAGGCGGTCACCCTGCCCTCTAGCTGGAAAGCCGGGGGTGAGCCCACCTACGCTGGGCCTGGAAGCCATGCTACTATTTTGCATGGCTCAGGCCCTTAATTGACTTCAGTTGGGATTTCTGCCCCTGTGTGGCAGGAAGTCCCACCTCCAAGAGCTACCAGCCAATCAGAGGGCTGGCAACTCTTCAGTCCCAGCAGCACCTCTGCTGGGGCTGCACCCAGTAAAAGGACCATGGATGCTGGCCTCCAAAAAGCTAAGTGGGGGTCGGGCCTCGCCAGGGACAATCGGCTGAGCATCAGCAATGGGTGGGAGTAGGGGGGGAGGTGGTCAGAGTGTAGGGCAGGGGTGTTGTTTTAGTGTAGACAGCCAGTGCTGCTGGGGGGGCCATCTATAGGGCACAGGGTGCCCGATCAGGACACCCCCAGCTCAGAAGGAGGCCGCCACGTATTACTCGGCAGCCTCCTCAGGTGCTAAAGTGCCCGTCCACTACTGGTAGAATACCAGCAGCAATGGGGAGGCCATTAAGTGGCAATTAATCGGTCAATTAAGGGCCTCAATTGGCCTAAGGGCAGGTGGGCTGTTTGCCACCTCCCCCACAGCTGGTAAAATAGCAGCATGCACGGTTAGGTGATGGACATGGCAGCCCGTGCCTCCCACATGAATATATGCCCGGGCCCCACCTCCCCCCCACCTCCCCCCCCACCCCCACCTCTTAGCCCACTCCTGGTGAGATGCGGGCATTAAATCCCAGCCAGTGAGGTTATCTGTGTACATAAATTTCCTTTTTGAATCACAGCCATCAAGTAACATCAGCATACGTATATTATAATTCTTTATTACATAAGCAAATCGATGAATCTCAATTTTTGACTTACAAAATGTTTAGATTAGTTTTTGTAGTGAAATACCAAGTTATTTATCATCTTGCATATACATGAACATTTTGGAACCCCAACCAATTTCTGAACATGAGGAACATAAGGGATTTTTAACATAGGTAACTTACCAGTACGATAGGACAAATAGAAGATGGTGGCAAGATATGATCTTTCAGTGGTCCACAATCACATTCAGGCTTCACATGTGAAGCACACTTGTTGTGGAGCTGCAAAAAATAAAATCATATTCAGGTGATGGTTGAATACTTGGAATCAAACTAGCATTGAAAATAATTAACACATAAACTGAGAAACTCATTTTCTCGTTTAGCGAATGCATTGGTGAGGGGTTTCCTAAGAGCTGCTCCTGCTCCATCATCATAATTTCACCGGAACTGCAGCACAAACTCCACTTACATGTATAAAGGTTTCGGCTGCACATCCAGCAAAGTTAAAGCAGTGGAATGGGAGCAGCTCCAAGGAAATGCAGGGCCATTAATGTCTTTAAATATTAAGCAGATTATATCATACAAACATGTTGAACACTCATCTGCTCATATTGCCAATGTCAATCTTTGGCCCATAGTCCTTCATATTTCAACATGCCCTTTGAAGACCTCCTAAGGTCTTTCCCTTAGCAGCCCAAAATTGATACGTTGCAAATTGGTCAGAACATTACTGATCAGCAAAGTACATGGAGAATACCCTAGAAGTGGAAAGTCTGATCACCTGCTTCCCACAGGCATTACTTATTTTTTCTTTTCAAAGCAGTTTAGTTGTGAATGTGTTATTTTTTTCAGGCAATTAAAGCAGAATAATGAATATTGACATAGCACCCTCTATGCAAAATGAACTTTTAATCAAAATTAGGTTACTCAGAGGTATCTGTTTGCCCATTTTATATTCCTTTTTTTGTGCAGAAAGAGGTAGGGATTTGGAGTGCCAGAAGCCTCGTTAGGTAAAGCCAACTGTTCAACATGGTACTTGACCTTGTCTTAGTCGCTAAGAAGAAGTAATTAAGAAAGACTGGAGTCATTCTCTCCTTTGAGAGCTTCCTTCAGCTTCCAAGGTGAAGTATAAGCAAAGAGAAAACATAAAAGTAGAATACTAAGATAGAAAGGACGAAACTAGAAATGTAGAAAGTCATAAATAACTGAAGAACAAGAGACTTCTTGGAAGGGAGATTTGGAAGATGGCTCGAAAGAAATTGCAGCTGCAGTGGTGGGGTGGGCGAGTGGGGTAGAAAATAGAAGATTTTCAGGCACAAACAGAAAGCAATGAGGAGAGGGGAAGTTGCAAAATAGAAAGCCTGGAATACTGTGACAGAGAGGAAAGGAAAGGAGGGAGGAAGGGTTCACAAGCTGGTTGAGATATTTTCACAACAAAATAAATCATTTCTCAGTCCACCTATGGTGAATATATCTAGATCACTTCATCCACAAACCCCTCTCTCAGCTATAAAACCATATATTATGATGTGCAGCATTGCTTTTAATAGGAGTCAAGTAATGCATTATGGAACAAATAGAGTCAACAGTAACCAGTCTTCAACAGATACCACTCTTTGTTAGACATTTGTTTAAGGAAGATGTAATGGATTGCCCCTGGTGGTGAACAGTGCAATGGCATAACTCATTTCTCCCCAGGACAACTGAGATAGATGGGGAAGCTGACAGTTAAACCTGTATTTCCCATCTTAAAAGCCTAAATATTCAGTATTCTAGAAGATTAAAATAGTACAACGGTGAGTTACTTTCAATTATTTATCAAATAATAGGAACGAGCAGTCATTTTTTGAGTTGGTCTTTCTAAAGAAAAGAGACCAAATTTGCATTTATGAACAGCCTTTTAAAGTCTCAGGATGTCCCCAAACACTTCACAGCCAATGAGTTAATTCTGAAGTGCAGCCACTGTTGTTTTGTAGGCAAATCAGGCAGCCAATTTGCATAGAGCAGAGTTCCACAAACAGCAGTGAGATCAGATGACAATTATTCTGTTTTTAGTGATGCTGGTTATTTCTGATCACTTCCTGTGTCACTCACCATCCACTTCCCCCTTCCATGCCCCAAACCTACCTCCTTCTGTATCCATTCCCGGAAAAAAAAACTATACCTCAATTCACTTGCAACTGCACCTACAAAGTCCCAGCTGTCTCGCCTTTGTCTCTCCGTTCACCACAACATTTCTGCAGCTATTGATTTTCTCAACCACATTCTCACCTCCACCTTTGATGCCCTAGTCCTCAATAAAACCAATACTCTCTCGTACCCTGGCCATTCCCCCTGGTACAGCCCACATCTCTGTTCCCTTAAGTCCAAGGAATGCAGACTTAAAAAGGATATGGTGGACAATTGGTTTAACCATCCACTGCCAAATCTGTCTAGAACACTTAAAACACTATCGGGTCCTGCTTTGATTTGCTAAAACTGCTCACTATTCAATGATCATCCAGGAATGCAAAGCTAAAACCCAGCTTCTTTTCTCTACCACAAACTGTCTTGTTAAATCCCTCTCCCCTGTCTCCTCCAACCTCACCTCCAACAATAACTGCAAGGAGCTCATGGGCTTCTTTGTCACCATCTGAGTGAGACCATCTGAACTGCTGCCTCTGCTGCTTCCCTCCCTTCCACCAGCCCACCTGGTCAAACATCCTATAAAGCTCTCCCATGCCCTAGCCTTGAACTCACATCTTTCTTCAGTTTCTCTCCTTTCTCCCCTCATATCGTCTGAGCTCATCTTATCCGTGAGACCCACCTCCTGCTGCCTCGATCCTATTCCCACTAAATTATTAAATTGTTGATCACCCAATTTCCCTTTTGGTCCTCACATGAGCCAATATTGTTAACGATTATCTCTTTTCAGCTGTTGTCATTCTCTCCTTTATCATCCTTCTTCTCCTCAAAAAACCAACGCTTGACCCTACCTCCCTTGCAAGCTATTGTCCTATCTCCAGCCTCCCATTCCTCTGCAAAGTCCTTGAATATGCTGTTGCCTCCCAAATCTGTTCCCATCTTTCCCAGAACTCCATGTTTGAATCCCTCCAATCAGGTTTTCGCCCCTGTCACAGTACCCAAACAGCTCTGATAAGTCACAAATGACATCATATGTGACTGTGACAAAAGGTAAACTTTCCCTCCGCATCCTTCTTACCCTGTGTGCAGCCTTAGACAGGGTTGACCACACCATCCTCCTCCACTGCCTCTCCATTGTCGTTCAGTTGGGTGGGTCTGCTCTTACCTGGTTCCATTCTTATCCACCTAATCATAGCCAGAGTATCGTTTGCAATGGCTTCTCTTCCTGTTTCCACACTGTTACCTCTGGTGTTCCCCAAGCATCTATCCTTGGCTCCCTCCTATTTCTCATCTACAAGCTGTCCATCAGCGACATCATCCGAAAGCACAGTGTTAGTTTTCACATATACACTGATGACAGCCAGCTCTACCTCAGCGCCATCTCTCGCGACTCTTCCATTGTTGCTAAATTATCACACTGCCTATTTGACATCCAGTACTGGATGAGTGGAAATTTCCTCCAATTAAATATTGAGAAGACTGAAGCCATTGTTTTCAGTCCCTGCTCCAAATGCCATTCCCTTGCTATCAATTCCATCCCTTTCCCTGACAACAGTCTGAGAGTGAACCAGTCTGTTCGAAACCTTGGTGTTACATTTGACCCCGAGATAAGCTTCTGACCTCATGCACGCATCACTAAGGCCACCAAGTTCCACCTCTGTAACATTGCCCGAATTTTCCCCATCCCAGCTAACCTGCTGCTGAAACCCTCACTCATGCCTTTGTTACCTCTAGACTTGACTATTTCAATGCACTCCTGGCTGGTGACCCACATTCTATTCTCCGTAAAATTGAGGTCATCCAAAACCCTGTTACCCATGTCTTAACTCGCACCAAGTTCCATTCACCTATCACCCCTGTGCTCACTGACCTACGTTGGCTCCTGGTCAACCAGCTTGATTTTAAGATTCTCATCCTTGTTTTCAAATCCCTCCATGGCCACACTTCTCCCTATCTCTGGAATGTCCTCCAGCTCCACAACCCTCCAAGATATCTGCACTCCTCTAATTCTGATCTCTTGAGCATTCCTGATTTTAATCACTCCACCATTGGTGGCTGCATCGTCAGTTGCTGAGGCCCTATGCCCTGGAATGCCCTCCCTATACCTCTCCGCCTCTCTACCTCACTTTCCTCCTTAAAACCTACCTCTTTGACCAAGCTTTTGGTCATCTGACCTCATGTCTCCTTATATGGTTCAGTGTCATACTTTGTTTTATAATTCTCCTGTGAAGTGCCTTGGAACGTTTTATTGCATTAAAGGTGCTATATAAATATAAGTTGTTGTTATTGGCTGCAGGATAAATGTCAGCCAGGACAGCAGGAGAACTGATACCACAGGTTTTTATTTTACATCCACCTGACCAGACAGATGGAGTCGCAATTTAACGTCTCATCTGAAAGACAGCTTATCTGCCAATACAGCACTCTACTGAAGTGTCAGACTGAATTATGTAGTGACTCTACTTAACAACTGTTAAATCTATCACTTTTAAGATTCTTGATCTGGAATTTCTAGGATATGATGGTATGTTTCAAAGACAGACTTACATCTTTTTCTTTCTATAAGGTCATCAGAATCAAGGAATGCAATGTTGGGGAAATGGAGACACTTTCCACTTTAGGCACACTGTGGCCCAGATTTAATGAGGTGGTGGTGGCCCCACTTACTGTCTGGAAAGCCAAGGCTGAGCCTGCTTCTGCTGGCGCTGGAAGCTTCGTCACTATTTTGCGTGGTGCAGGCAATTAATCGTCTGAGGTTGTGACTTCTGCCCCTCTAAGGCAGGATGTCCCGCCTCCAAGCACTGCCGGCCAATCAGAGGGCTGGCAGTTCTTCAGTCCCAGCAGCACCACCGCGAGCAGTGGCCACTGCTGGGACTATAGCAGTCCCCAAGGAGGCCCAAAGCATAGGTAAGTGGGGTCAGGGATTGCCAGGGTCAATCAGCCAATCGTGAGGGTGGGGCAGAGGTCCTCCAGCGAGGGTGGCCCATACCACGGAGGCGGGTGGGAGGGGGGGGCGTCATGGGGCACAGGGTGCTCCCAGGAGGTATTCCCCTCCCCTCCCACATCCCCCAAGCCCAGAGGGAGATCTGGGTGGCCTCCCCAGGTGGGGAAATGCCCATCCATTGTTGGTAAAATACCAGGATGGGCATGGCACTGCCCCTTGCCCTGCCTCTCCTACCCAATTTTATGCCCCCAGGGGGGTATTGGGGAGGGGATAAAATTCCAGCCAGTTTCTTCCTGAAATGCTCCCAAGGCAGACTAAAATATTATCAGACCCAACTTCAGAAGAGCAACCACTAATGCACCAGTGTAGCATTTTTTCCTATTCCCCATACCAACTGCCCTTAGGCCTGCATGAGTGACATTTTCAATTGGCACCAGTTTAGTACAGCAAGCCTATGCACACTTGAAGCTAGATAGAAAATCATCCAATTAGGACCCTGATAACCAACAGAGGAGACTTTCATCCCATAATCTGGATTAGATTTGAACCCAAATCTCTGAGGTGGAAAGATGAGTGTCATCTAAATTTCCTCAGAGACGTGCATGTGTATAGTGCCTTATCATTTCTCTGAGAATATCTCTAACTGCTTCAAATGAAATCCTGTTATGCAGGCAAATGCAGCAACCAATTTGTGTACAGCAAGTTCCCACAAACAACAATGAAATTATAAACCAGCTACTTATTTTTTGGTAGTGTTGACAGCCCTGATCAAAGTCACACATGACGTTCTGAGTGACTGTGACCATGGTGCATTTTGTCTTTGACCTGGAAGCCTTTTACACACTCGTATGCACCATCTTCATCCAATGGCTCTCCTTTGTTGTCAGGTTCAGTGGGACTACCCTCATCTGGTTCCACTTTTACCCATTAGGAACATAGGAGCAGGAGTAGGCCATTCAGCCCATCGAGCCTGTCCCCCGTCATTCAATACAATCATGGCTGATCTTCCACTTCAGTGCCTTTTTTCCACACTACCCTCATATCCCTTATGTCATTTGTATTTAGAAATCTGTCAATCTCTGCTTGAAACATACTCAATGACTGAGCTTCCACAGCCCTCTGAGGTAGAGAATTCCAAAGATTCACAACCCTCTGAATAAAGAAATTTCTCCTCATCTCTGTCCTAAGTGGCTTCCCCCTTATTGTGAAATTGTGTCCCCTGGTTCTAGACTCCCTAACCAGGGGAAACATCTTAGCTGTATCGCGCCTGTCTATCCCTTTAAGTATTTTGTAGCTTTCAGTGAGATCACTTCTCATCCTCAGCCAAGTTTCCCCACTCTCTCTTCATAGGACAGTCCCGCCATCCCGGGATCAAGTCTGGTGAACCTTCGTTGCACTCCCTCTATGGCAATAATATCCTTCCTAAAGTAAGGGGACCAAAACTGCACACAGTACTCCAGGTGTAGACTAACCAAGGTTCTATACAAGTGAAGCAAGACTTCACTACTCCTGTACTCAAATCCTCTTACAATAAAGGCTAACATATCATTAGCCTTCTTAATTGCTTGCTTGCATATTAGCTTTCAGTAACGTATTGACAAGGACACCCAGGTCCTTTTGTACATTATACTTGCTGATTTTTTACCATTTAAGAAATACTCTGTACATCTATTCCTCCTACCAAAGTGGATAACCTCACATTTTTCCACATAATATTCCATGTGCCACATTCTTGCCCACTCACTAAGTCTGTCCAAATCCTCCTGAAGCCGCTTTGCATCTTCCTCACAACAGACATTCCCACCTAGATTTGTGTCATCCGCGAACTTGGAAATACTACATTTGGTTCCCACATCCAAATCATTGATATAACTGATCCCTGCGGTACCCCACTAGTCACAGCCTGCGAACGCGAGAATGACCCGTTTATTCCTAATAGATACACAAGAATCCTTTAAGGATCAATTCTTGGCCCTTTCTCTTTCTCATCGATATGCTGCCACTTGCTGACATCATTCAGAGATGCAGGGTCAGCTTCCACATGTACGCAGATGACAGCCAGCTCTAATACTTCACCCTCTCTCATTGACTCCACTGGCTCTGTACTGTCAGACTGTTTATCTGGCATCCAGTACTGGATGGGCCGTAATTTCTTCCTGTTAAACACTGGGAAGACTGAAGCCATCGTCTTTGACCCCACCATAAATTCCATATCTTCGCCCCTAATTCCATCCTCTGCCCTGGCCACTGTTTCAGACTGAATCAGACAGCTCACAAGATCAGCATCCTACTCAACCCTGAACTGAGCTTCTGACCCCATATCCTATTTATCACAAAGAATGCAAAAATTCTATCTTCATTATGTCGCCTGCCTCCACCTCTGCTTCAGCCTATCTGTTGCTGAAACTCTCATTCTTTGTCACTTCACAACTCAATTATTCTAATGTTCTACTGGCTGTGTCCCATTTTCCACACTCCATAAACATCACTACATCCAAAACTCTACTGCCTGTATCCTATCCCACAGACCCATCACTGGTCATTGCTGATCTATTTTGGCAGTTTTCTATTGCCTCCAATTTAAAAAAATAATCATTCTCATTTGAAATCCCTTCATGGTCTAGCCCCTCCTATCTCTATAATCTTCCCCCGCCCTACAATGCCCCCTCAAAACACTCCAAATCCATCCTGCACATTCTGCTTTCCTTTGCCTCACCTAAGTCCCAACTCTGGAATTCCATCCCTAAAGCCCTTCACCTCCCATTCCTCCATTAAGATCCTACTGAAAGCCCACCTCTTTGACCAGACTTGGTTTAACAATCAGGGGTACAAGCAGCTGGGCCTCAATTTAATGTCTCATCCACAGAACAGCACCTCCAATATCTTCACTAAGTGTCAACCCAGATAGGAGCTTAAAGTCTGGAGTGGGACTTGAATTCTCAACCTTCTGACTCAGCAGTGATTCTGATTTCAGTACGCACATGAACAACAAAATTGTACATATATAAACCTCTGCACTATCATGTTTAATTTTACGAAGCTAAGCAAAGAGATAAACTGAGCTGAAAGTCAGGACAATTGTTCACTGAACCAAATTATGTCATCTGATCATATACCCATTAAAGTTATGAAATCTTTATTTCTAGACAAGCAATTCAATTCTAATACCTCAGATCCTTAGGTATTCTATCAATTCTTTTGAGTAATGTGCTAAGGCCGTCAAAGCAAATCTCCAGTGTCAAGTACTGGATGAATAAATCTTTCTTGCGACTACATAATCCATGAAATGAACCTCAAATGAACAATTAAAGATCTGAAGACACGACACTGAGGAGTTGCTGTTCTGCATTAGCATACAATCTCAGATTAATTACATATTGTACATGATGCATATGGTATTCCAATGTCATATTTTACTATTAGATAAAAGTCTTTTCTTTTATTGTTCAGAACCCTTTCACTTTTATAGCCCAGTCCTACATAGGCTGCATTTTAAAAAGCCTCAATAGTTAATTTTGCTTTACAGTATCTCACTCTGCATTTAAATTACACTTTCAATCCTAAAATTAAAAACATTCTCTATGATTGCAATGCTTGTTTTGAAAATGCTGTGAAATCAAAAGTTATCAAGCTGGTTATCAAGATATCCTGGTTCAATGAGGAGTAAAGGGCTGCAAAGGAAACCCGACCCGAGCCCGAATACCAGAACAGGAAGTGCGACCCAACCCGAACCCGACACGTCGATGGGTTCCATCGGGGTCGGGTCGGGTAGCCGGCCTTTACCCATGTACTGATGTAAAGGCCTGCTACCCGACCTGACCCCGATGGGACCCAACGACATGTGTCGGGTTCGGGTCGGGACGGGTCGGGCTTCCGGGTCCGGCATTCGGGCTCAGGTCGGGCTTCCTTTGCAGCCCTTTAATGAGGAGTGCTGGACAGCATGCCAGGAGTAGCACCAGACATACTGAAAAATGAGGTGCCAACTTGGCGAAGCTACAACATAGGACTACATGCATGCTGAACAGCGGAAGCAGCATGTGATAGACAGAGCTAAGTGATTCCACAACAACGGATCAGATTAAAACTATGCAGTTCTGCCACATCCAGTTGTGAATAGTGGTGGACAATTAAATAACTAAGCACAAACATCTCCATCTTCTATGATGGGGATGCCCAGCACATCAATGCAAACGATAAAGTGAAGCATTTGCAGCCATCTTCAGCCAGAAGTGCTGAGTGGATGATCCATCTCAGACTCCTTCTGAGGTCCCAAGCATCACAGATGCCAGACTTCAGTCAATTTGATTCACTCCACATGAAATCAAGAAACGGCTGAAGGCACTGGATACAGCAAAGGCTATGAGCCCTGACAACATCCCGGCTGTAGTATGAAGACTTGTGCTCCAGAACTAGCCGCACACCTAGCCAAGCTGTTCCAGTACAACCACGACCCTGGCATCTACTCGACAATGCGTAAAATTGCCCAGGTACGTCCTGTCCACAAAAAGCAGGACAAATCCAATCCGGCCAATTAACACCCTATCAGTCTACTCTCAATCACCAGTAAAGTGATGGAAGGTGTTGTTGACAATGCTATCAGGTGGCACTTAAAAAGCAACAACCTGCTCACTGATGCTCAGTTTGGGTTCTGCCAGGACCACTAGGCTCCAAACATTAGTCCAAACATGGACAAAAGAGCTGAATTCAAGAGGTGAGGTGAAAGTGACTACCCTTGACATCAAGGTAGCATTTGACCAAGTGTGATATCAAGGGGGCCTAGCAAAATTGAAGTCAATGGGAATCGGGGGAAAACTCGCCATTAGTTGGTGTCACACCTAGCATAAAGGATGTTGTTCTGGTTGTTGGAGGCCAAACATATAAGTTGCAGAAGTTTTTCAGGGTGGTGTCCGAGCCATATCCACCTTCAGCTGCTTTATCAATGACCTTCCCTCCATCATAAGGTCAGAAATGGGGTTGCTCATTGATGATTGCACAGTGTTCAGTACCATTCATGACTCCTCAAATACTGAGCAGTCTCTGTGTTCACATGCAGCAAGACCTGGACAACAGTCAGGCTTGGACTGATAAGTGGGAAGTAACATTCACTTCACACGAGTGCTAGGCAATGACCATCTCAAACAAAAGAGAATCTAACCATCTCTCCTCGACATTCGATGGCATTACCTTTGTTGAATACCCCACCATTAACATCCTGGAGGTTACCATTGAGCAGAAAATTAACTGGATCAGTCATGTAAATACTGTGCCTACAAGATCACATCAGAGGCTGGGAATTCTGCAACAAGTAATTTACCTCCTGACTCCCCAATGCCTGTCCATCATCTACAGACACAAGTCAGGGGTGTGATGGAATACTCTCCACTTGCCTGGATGAATGCAGCTCCAACAACACTCACTCAAGACGCGCGACACCATCCAGAACAAAGCAGCCCGCTTGATCAGCACTCCATCCACAACCTTCAACATTCACTTCCTCCACCACTGGCACACAGTGGCATCAGTGTGTACCATCTACAACATGCACTGCAGCAACTCATCAAGGCTCCTTGAACAGCACCTTCCAAACCCTCGACCTCTATCACCTAGAAGGACAAGGGCAGCAGATGCATGGGAACACAAGTTCCCGTCCAAGTTCCCCTCCAAGGGCAGCAGATGCATGGGAACCTGCAAGTTCCCCTCCAAGTCACGCACCATCCTGACTTGGAATTATATCGCCGTTCCTTCACTGTCGCTGGGTTTAAAACCTGGAACTCCTTTCCTAACAGCACTGTTGGTGTACCTATACCAGATGGATTGCAGCTCACCACCGCCTTCTCAAGGGCAACTAGGGATGGGCAAAAAAAATCTGGCATTGCCTGTGATGCTCACATCCCATGAAAGAAAAAAAAGCATTTAGATGCATGGTCAAATCCTCCATAACACCATGTTCTTGACCTCAGCTGTGTCACTGTGGATAGGCATTGGGCAGAGACCAGCTGTTTCTGTGTGGTTTCAGTGTGCATTCATCTGGTTGCCTGACGTTAATGTGTGCTCTATACCAATTGATGTTAACAAACAACAGTGAGCCTTCAGGCAGATATTACAGTGCACGCAACAATCTTCTGCATGTTCACAAAGCATAATATTATTCATCAGAACCCTTCATCTGATGAAGGGTCACTGACCTGAAACGTTAACTATGCTTCTCTCTCCAGACCTGCTATTTCCAGCATTTCTTGTTTTTATTTCAGATTTCTAGCATCTGAAGTATTTTGCTTTTATTATATTATTCTTATTGATTTTAATCACCTATTCAAAACACACACTATAAACAAGATACACAACACTTGTGGTTTACTAAACTTAAACCACCAAATATGAGACTTGTGGGATAGTGAGTTCATGGGTCAACAATCTGCTGTTTCAGTAAATTAAGTGTTGTCAGATTTACGTGAGGACATTAGAGAGAGTACAGAAGAGATTCACAAGAATGGGTTCCAGGGAGGAGGAATTTCAGTTGCGAAGATAGATTGGAGAAGTTTGGACTATTTTTCCTTGGAGAAGAGAAGGCTGAGAGGTGATTTGATAGAGGCATTCAAAATCATGAGGGGCCTGGACAGAGTAGATAAAGAGGAACGGTTCCCACTCGTGAAAGGATCGAGAACAAGAGGGCACAGATTTAAAGTATTTGGTAAGAGAAGCAAAAGTGACATGAGGAAAAACATTTTCACGCAGCGAGTGGTTAAGGTCTGGAATGCGCTGCCTGAGAATATGGTGGAGGCAGGTTCAACTGAAGCTTTCAAAAGGGAATTAGACAGTTATGTGAAAAGGAAGAATGTGCAGGGTTATGGGGAGAAGGCAGGGGAATGGAATTGAGGGAATTGCTCCTTCAGAGAGCCAGTGCGGACAGTGGCCTCCTCCTGCACTGTAACAATTCTGTGATTCTGTGATACTTAATTTTTTTTATATTTTGAGCTCCCCTCACCCCCAATGATTCAGCTGTTTAAGACAATATATACTGAGAGATTCCACATTCAATCTCGTTTCTGCTGAATTAGCTGATCTCCTCTGGAGCTAGGAGAGGAAAATCAGCCAGGTTTCCTCATTTCTGTTTGTCATTCCGTGACCTCTGCTGAAAATGAATACATATGGATATGGTGAGAGGACAGGATCAGGCTCAGCTGTGATTCCCTACACAGTTAAATAGTCTGCCAACTTTCAATAGCCAAGCTCAAGTATAAATGACGGACATTTTGATGAATTGTAGGAAAGCACCTGTGGTGATGTACCCAGCAAGATGTGAATATCCTCTGGAGAGGAGGATGAAAGGAGAGAAAATAAGCAGTAAAGGAGAATAGAACATTGCTTGATATTATTGAAAGTGAGAAATTTCTAGAAAATCATTAGTATAAAGTATATATTTGCAATGATTCGTAAGAGCATTTAGGGCTTTTTCTAACAGTGTTATAGCTTGGGAGGGAATTAGAAGGCTCAACTCTCAAAAAAACAGCAAGCCCCAAAAAAGATGCAAGTTCTCTCTCTTTCCCTGCTTCATTCCCTAAAACCACCTCCAACTATCTAAATATTTGAAAACTATCCCCTGCCAGCTCGTGTATATTGCGGATAACAAACAATATAAAACAAAGCCACCACCTTAAGCTTCAAGCAAGTCTGCAGGTTACTAGGCAACAGAGCACACAGCCAATAAGATTGAAGCTGTACATTTCCTTTGTCGAAATAGAAGGTTTGGAAACATCTCTGCTCCTCACACCAGTAATCATCAGACCCAACTGGTCAAGAGAAACACTGTATTTATAATAAATAACGCTCGTCTTTAGAGTATTAATATAATAATTACAGCTAACATTGTCTCGCATGAAAAATAAAATACATAAGAGGTCTGTAACCAGAAAAAGATAGGCACTATAATTGGTTCTTAAACACAGCCTGTTTTTCTCAGGTAACTAGACCAAGGGAAGTAGTTTTTTTAAAAACTGCATTAAGTTCAAATTAAAAGCAGAAGCTGAAATCAAGTGCCTGACCTCTAGCTGGTACAGGGAGATATTTATGCGGGGAAGTTCACTTACCACAGGTAACTTAGCAACAGGAAATTAAGACCCAAGTAGGGTTAATTTACTAAGGACGCCAAGGCCTCATTGTGGTATAATTCAGTGGCACTGTAATCTTATGCATTTGTCACGCAAATTCCCAACCCCAGTGGCGAGGCTACTTGTACGCTAATTAATGCTCACCAGGCGATACAACATTAAATGAGTGCACCTCAATGAGCCATTGAAATTCAATGATAAATAGCAGCTCTGTAACTTGGCAGCGTGCAGGCTTAGCACCAAAATTATCAAATTGTTACATTAAAGAAAACTCTAATGGACTTTGTGGCAAGTGGGTCTTGTTCTTTTGGTTATGGAAGAAATCAAATGTTAATTTGCAGATTTAATAAACAGCAAGTTCTCAGTTTTTTTCCTCAATCTTGCTGTGCACTAAACTAACTTTGATTAATGGGCAAGTGGGCCAGTTATTTCTCCTGAACCCCACTTCTGTTTCCACTTGGTAACTAGAACAGTAAATAATATGCATTAAAAGGACTCAAACTGGCTGCATGCCCTTTGGTGCACCAGATGTTTGGGAGAAATGATGGGCACACGCTCTAAAACAATGACGTGAGTTTTGCATCACAAGACATAAATAAACACAGCACTGTAAATATCACTAGCCTGACTTGCTTGCAGTTGATTAGTTCCATGCCTGTTCCTCCCCAAAGCTGTTGTTACTGGGCTGGATCCAGTAATCATGTGATTCTAATATACGACTTAAATGTGCCAGCACTCAATGAAAGCCAATTATCAGCAAGACAAAATGTGGAGTTTTGACCCGATTAGACAGAGATTGCAGATATAGTAAGCTTGCAAGTAGTGAGAACTTCCTTCACAACAACACTCATTTCCAAGGAAATGAATTTAAAACAAAGCTCTGCAATACTTTCGTATTACAAAACAGTTTTAAAATGTTTACCTAAGATGTGATAATATGATGTACTCAGCTGCTAATCTTTTTTGTGACATTGGGTGGAATTTTATGCTGGTGGCGGGGGGGTCTTGATGCCAGGGGAAACAGATGCCGAGATCCCTGCGTTGCATCTTCTACGGAAGGCCCGCCGAATTTAGTGCCAATCAGACACTTTACTGGACAGCGGCAGGCCTTCCACAGGATTTAGGACACCGTCACTGGAAGGCCTGGCCTTGCAGAGCTGCTGGCCAATTAGAGGCCGGCAGCTGCAGTGCCACTGCGGAGGCTGTAGCTGCAGCGACTAGACACTGAGGAGCGGTGCTGGAACCAACCTTAAAGTAGATCAGTAAGTCAGGGCGGTAGGGGTCTCATGGTGGGGGGAGCCAACTGATTTTATGCTTTCCCCACCTCCAAACCCGCCGCAGAGAAAGGCATAAAATTTCTCCTATTGTAATCACTGAGCAGACACTGTCTGCTTTCTCTGCCGGGCAAAAAATTCAGAGGGAGACACTTCCCAAGCCACCTTCCCAGTTTCTGATTTCAGATCAACACTAGCAGAGGTGAAAGGGCAGCAGGTCCCCCTACTTTCTTCTCCTGACCAAGGATGGTGTATCACAATCACAAAAGGTAAAATGCTCACCCCATAACTCTACTGCCTACATAGAAAGACAAACCTACAAGCACAGCCAATATGAAAAAAAAGACAATACAGATATTAAGACTCCCCAAAACATCCTATTTCTCCCTTCAAAGTCATCACTCTTGCTGGGGTCACAGCTATCACCAGCTCTACAGGTGGGGCTCCTTGCTGTTCATTCTTCATATCTTGCAAGTTAATTATTTGATCACTGATGACATCTGAGCCAAGCGCAATACCACTTTTCAGCAGAGGTGACTGGATAGTGATGAGGCAGTGACCCTGACTGATCTCCCCCTTTTTGGCCAAGAAAGCTGATGCTATTTGGGCCACCCTTCACTCTTCTGTTCCAGCTGAGATCAGCTAACCCTGAGCAGGGGCAGAACTCATGATGTTGCTGGTCCATAAAAATCAGTACTACACAAGGTGAGCACTAGGGCGTCAGGAACCTGGAATTTCTAAAGAGACAGAATCTAATCTAAATAGATGGAAGTAAAAACTTCTCACTGTTAGCTACTGGGATTTTGGTAAATTTAAATAAAATGATGATTTGAACCTAATTCCTGGTGGGCTCAATATTACAATACAATCTGACCAAAATATTGCAGACTGCCAGGGCAGGATGTTTTGGAGGCTGATGGGGGCAGGAACTGAGACAGTCGGGCGCGTAATTTCATGCTGCCAGCCACATGTCCATTTGCCAGCACCATCCCGCCCCCGAGCCATTTTCAGGAAGGCCGGATCGAGCATGGAAAGACTGCCTTCCTGCAAGCAGTGGGTGGCTTAAGTTAAGTAAAAGGCCAAATAAGGCCAATGATCAGAAGCCAGTGCGTTGGGGGCACGGCAGATACCTGGAGGCACTCCAGGATCACTGAGGCCCGCACCCACCACCGGCACCCCCGTACCACCTACCTAGCCACAGTTGTGGCCAGCTTTTACTTCAAATATTTTAAAAGTTGATGAGAGGACACTTCAAGATGGAGGCATCCTCTCTCCCTTACCCACAACAGCAGGCAGCACCTCCTTCCATGCTGGAGGGTCTCCTATTGGCCTTCTATCTTCGAATGTGTGACTTGAACAGAGTGCTGGGAGTTCGGTGAGTTGAGGAGGGAGGTGCTCCTTTGCTTTTTCTAACTTTTTCACCCTGTAGGATTTGGTTCTTACTCTACTTCAGAGGAAGAAGCTAGCTGTTTGGTGAGTATCAGATAAATGGTCTATTCTATTCCTGAGGTTTAAAGTAGTACAGGAACTGGTGGTAAGGTAAATAAAATATATAAAAAAGGAAAAGAAATAATTGAATAAAATAATTAAGTAGTTAATTAAAACACATTAAGGATGGCAGGACAGGCGATGTATCATGGCTGCAGCATGTGGGAACTCCTGCATGCCAGTGTGATCCAGGGCAAACATGTCTGTAGTAAGTGTTTGCGGCTCGAGGAGCTTCAGCTGAGAGTGATTGGGCTGGAGGCTGAGCTGCAGACACTGCGACACACAGGGAGGGGGAAAGTTAGCTGGATACTTTGTACCAGGCATCAGTCACACTCCTTAGGATAGGGTCTTCTGATTTGGTCAGTGGTCAGGAGAGTGTGGCTGTAGCTGAGGCAGGTAAGGGGACCCAGGGGGCAGGAGTGCAGGAGCCTTAGCCCTTGCAATTGTCCAACAGGTCTGAGGTTCTTTCAGCTTGTTTCGATGAGAGTGGGGGCTGCAGGATGGATGAGCTAACTGACCATGGCACCATGATACAGGAAGCCATTCAAGAGGGGAGAGCAAAAAGGAATGTAGTGCTACTCGGAGAGAGTATACTGAAGGGAATTGACACTGTTTTCTGCAGCAAAGAACGGGAGTCCAGATGGCTGTGTTGCCTACCAGGGTTCAGGATATCTGTTCAGGACTGGAGAGGAACTTACAGTGGGAGGGGAATGATCCAGTCATCATGGTCCATGTAGGTACCAATGACCTAGGCAGGACAAGGAAAGAGGTTCTGTATAGTCAGTATGAGGAACTAGGCACCAAATTAAGCACAACCTCAAAGTTTATAATCACTGGATTATTACCTGAGCTACATGCAAATTGGCATAGGGCAAATAAGATAAGAGAAATGAATGCATGGCTCAAAGACTGGTGTGGTAGAAGTAGGTTCCGTTTCGTGAGGCACTGGCACCAGCACTGGGGAAAGTGGGTGCTGTACTGCTGGGACAATCTACACCTAAACTGTGCTGGGACTGTTATTCTAGTGAGCTGAAAACTAGGGAAGTAGTGAGGGTTTAAACTAAATAGTGGGGCAAGGGATCAAATTTGGGAAGATGTAGTAAATCAAAGTATAGAGACAAGGCAAGACAGAAAGCTATTAATATGGGAAATAGTGGTTTGGTAGTACAGAACCTTGAATATTGCTGAAAATAGAGACATGCTGTCGAAGCTTTTCGTCTTTCACTCATCACGACAATATGCAAGAATATCAAATTTAAGGGAAAACAACAACTTACTCTGCAAGAGAAGAGAGTGCTGATTGGTTGGCAAGTGAACTCTGATTGGTAGATGCGTTGCCATGGAGAATGCGCCAGTTTACGGTGACTGACAGTTAACTGCCAAGCTTTGTTTGAAATTTAAATCAGGCAGCTTGACTCTGATTGGTCAAGGCATTGCCCTGAGGAATGAACCAGCGAATGACTATCACTTATTTTGTTCAGCTGAAACAGGCTCAATGTGTGTACATGTTCTTTCTATCTGCAAAGGGTATTAATATATGTAGCTTCCAGTACGCACAAATGCGCCACACTGCGAGCCCTGCTGACAATCTTAAATTGGTTGTAAGCGTAATTCTTAGCACACTGCTGATTATTTAGCAAATGTTGTCCAATTGTGGAATCACATCTAATGTTGGACACTTTGTTTTGAATTTTGCAAGCAAGGGCTAGGGCTAGTTGGATACTGTCTGTACCTTGCCCATTGCGAACAGCAGAAGGAACATGTTGTTTGATACAATGCACCAGCCTTTGGGACATACCGGCCTATATACCTAGCAACATTTGTGAGATAGGCAGAACGTCATTTTGGCTTGATGGCAGCATGCTGTTAGTGGTGAACACCACGTGTTGCTACTGCATAGTAGCAGCGTGAAACAGCTAGCTTTACCTGTTGCTCAAAATGTTTTGGGGCAATAGGACCTGAGCCATTTGCTCACCATGCAAGCTGGATGCTGAAATAGGGCGAATCAAAGACATCCTGCTTTACAATGGCTATCCTGATCAGATCATTTCTTGCCGTATATTGTGCAAACTTCTTAATGAGCCTAATGCCGTCATTTTTGGCCCTGAAAAATGCCCAGTCTACCTTAAATTACCCTGGAAGGGTAATGTATCCCAAAAATTTAAACAACAGGTAAAGCTAGTTGTTTCACGCTGCTACTATGTAGTAGCGACACAAGTGGTGCTCGCCACTAACAGGATGCTGCCGTCAAGCCAAAAAGATATCCTGCCTATCATGCAAATGAGTAATGTGATATATGAATTTCAATGCCAGTGTGATGCGAGGTATATAGGCCGTACATCCCAAAGACTGGTGGATCATATCAAACAACGTGTCCCTTCAACTGTTTGCAATGGGCAAGGTACAGGCCGTACCCAACTAGCCCGTGCTTGCAAAATTCAAAACACAGTGTCCAACATTAGATGCAATTCCACGACTAGAAAACATTTGCTAAATAATCCGCAGTTTGCTAAGAATTACGCTTACAACCAATTTACGATTGTCAGTAGGGCTCGCAGTGTGTACTGGAATTTACATATATTAATACACAGGGCCCTGTTCTTTGCAGACAGAAAGAACATGTACACACATTGCGCCTGTTTCAGCTGAGCAAAATAAGTGACAGCCATTCGCTGGTTCATTCCTCAGGGCAATGCCTTGACCAATCAGAGTACAGATGCCTGGTTTAAATTTCAAACAAAGCTTGGCAGTTAACTATCAGTCACCATAAACTGGTGCATTCTTCATGTCAACACCTCTACTATTCAAAATTCACTTGCCAACTAATCAGCACTCTCTTCTCTTGCAGTATAAGCTGTTGTTTTTCCTTACATTGGTAATTCTTGTATATTGTCGTGATGAGTGCAAAACGAAAAGCTTCAACAACATGTCTCTATTTTCAGCAATATGGGAAATGTTAAAAAGACCATGACAGGAAGGGATAGACTAGTATTTTAAACTTAAGTAAGGGCAAGTATGAGGGCATGAAAACAAAGCTAGCTAAAGTGAACTGGCAAATTAGGTTAAGGGATCAGTCCATAGAGATGCTGTGGCAGACATTTAAGGGAATATTTCAGAATACATAGAATAGATACATTCCAATGAAAAAGAAACATTCCAAGGCTGGGGGCGGGGTGGGGGGGGGGTGGTGGTGGAGTGGGGTGGGGGGGGAACCCATGGTTAACTAAAAAAGTTAAAGATAGTATCAAATTTAAAGAAAAAGCATATAATTGCACAAAGATGAGAGGCAGGTCAGAAGATTGAACACAATATAAAAAAAAAGCAAAGAATGACTAAAAGATCAATAAGGAGGGAAAAATTAGAGTATGAGAGAAAGCTATCTAGAAATATAGAAACAGATAGAAATAGTTTCTATAGATATTTAAAAAAGAAAATAATTAACAAAGTGAGCATTGGTCCTATAGAAAGTGTGTCTGGGAAATTAATCAGGGAAAATAAGCAGATGGCAGATGAATTGAGCAGGTATTTTGCTCTTCACTATAGAGGATACAAGTAACATCCCAGAAATAGCTGTAAATCAGGAAATGGAAGGGAGGGAGGAACTCAAGGAAATTACAATCACCAGGCACGTGACACTGAGCAAATTGTTGGAGCTGCGGGCTGACAAGTCCCCGGGTCCTGATGGACTTCACCCTAGGGTCCTAAAAGAAGTGGCTAGTGAGATAGTGATGCGTTGGTTTTAATTTTCTAAAATTCCCTAGATTCGGGCAAGGTTCCTTTCAATTAGAAAATAGCGAATGTAACTCCTTTATTCAAAAAGGGAGGGAGACAGAAAGCAGGAAACTACAGGACAGTTAGCTTAACATTTGCCTTAGGGAAAATGTTAGAAGCTATTATTAAAGATGTCATAGCAGGGCACGTAGAAAAATTCAAGGTAATCAGGCAAAGTCAATATGTTTAACCAATTTATTGGAGTTCTCTGAAGAAGTAACATGTTGTGGCTAAAGGGGAACTGGTGGATGTATTGTACTTAGATTTCCAGAAGGCATTTGATAAGGTGCCACATCAAAGGTTATTGTGGAAAATAAAAGCTCATGATGTAGGGGTAACATATTGGCATGGATAGAAGATTGGCTAATTAACAGGAAATATAGAGGAAGCATAAATGGGTCATTTTCTGGTTGGCAAGATGTAACAAGTGCTGTGCCACAGGGATCAGTGCTGGAGCCTCAACTTTTTACAATTTATATAAATGACATGGATGAAGGGACAGAAGGTATGGTTGCTATATTTGCTGATGCCATAAAGATAGGTAGGAAAGTAAGTTGTGTACAGGACATAAGGATGCTACAAAGGGATACAGATAGGTTAAGTGAGTGCGAAAAGATCTGGCAAATGGAGTATAATGTGGGTAAATGTGAAATTGTACATTTTGGCAGGAAGAATAAAAAAGAAGCATATTATTGAAATGGTGAGAGATTACAGAGCTCTGAGATGCAGAGGGATCTGAGTGCCCTAGTGCATGAATCACAAAAGATTAGTATGCAGGTTCAGCAAGTAATTAGGAAAACTAATAGAATGTTATCATTTATTGCAAGGGGAATTGAATACAGAAGTAGGGAGGTTATGCTTCATTTATACAGGCATTGATGAGACCACATCTGGAGTGCTGTGTACTGATGTGTATTGATCTCCTTATTTAAGGAAGGATGTAAATGTGTTGGAAGTAGTTCTGAAAAGGTTGACTAGGCTAATACCTGGAATGGGCGGGTTGTCTTATGAGGAAAGATTGGACATGCCAAAGAAACATTAGCTCCCTGACACAATTTTGTTTGAAAGATATTCTTCGCATTAATCGAATGTGTGGTCAGTCAACAGTCATAAGGCGGGCTGCCTTTTGAGGAAAGTTTGGACAGGCTAGGGTTTTATCCGCTGGAGTTAAGTAGAGTGAAAGCTGACTTGATTGAAACATATAAAATTCTGAGGGGTCTTGACAGGGTGGATGTGGAAAGGATGTTTCCCCTTGTGGGAGAATCTAGAAGTAGGGGTCACTATTTAAAAATAAGGGGTCGGCCATTTAAGACAGAGATGAGGAGAAATATTTTTCTCTCAGAGGGTCGTGAGTCTTTGGAATTCTCTTCCTCAAAAGGCAGTGGAAGCAGAGTCTTTGAATATTTTTAAGGCAGAGGCATAGATTTTTGATAAGCAAAGGGGTGAAAGGTTATTGGGGGTAGGCAGGAATGTGGAGTCGAGGTTACAATCAGATCAGCCATGATCTTACTGAATGGCAGAGCAGGCTCAAGGGGCCGAGTGGCCTACTCCTGCTCCTAATTCGTATTTTTGTATGTTTGTATGAGTCTGCCCACGGTCTTTAATTGGACAGCGAGGGTATCCTCTGACCAGTAATTGGCCAATCCAGCCAAAACTGATGTTAGTTGACTGCTTCTGACACTGTGTGGCAACAGGACCCGCATTTGAATCTGACATCGGGGTTCCAACCCAAAACGGAAAATCCTGCTCCCAGTGTCAGCATCAAGTACTCTCACGAGTGCTCTGCTGTTCCGTTGCCCAAACATTATCAACCCCACATGGATGCATTAGCAGGTATTCTACTGAGGTTAGGGTTAAGCACATTAGATACAACAAAAGAAACTTGCAAATGCTACAGATCTGCAATAAAATCAATATATTAGAATTACACAACAGCATCTGAAAAAGATTTAATCAATTTTTCTTTTTGCAGTTTTGATGAAGTTACACTAACCAGAGCATAAAGCTATATTTTCTCTTTTCAGGTACTGATGTACCTGTTCAGTATTTCCAGCTTTTCTGTTTCAATTTTACTATGTGCCATGAAATGTATTGGTAAACATTTTCTGTGTTTGGTATTTCTGGTGAAATCAATGAACAGAAAAGGTTGAATTTCTAAACTTGCCTATATAATAATACTAGATCATATGGTGGGAGTGTGGGAAGAAAACAGTGGATACGTTACCCTGCATCTGCCCTGTGCTAACATTGGTGCCAAAACTAAAATAATGCTTCTGAACTTGGTGGCCTGAATTTTACGGTGGGCGGAAGGGAGCCGGCCTCCAATGTAAAAGTCGGTGACGAACCCGCTTCTGCCTCGCCTGGGGATCCGTTCCATATTTTATGGGTCCCCAGGCTTTAAATGTTCCGAGGAGGAACTTCCACCTGCTTGAGGGAGGAAGTCCTGCCTCATTGAGCTACCGACCAATTAGCAGGCTGGCAGCTCTTAGTCCCAGCAGTGCCACCGGCAGCAGTAGTCTTGCTGGGACTGCAACCCAGCTGAAGATAGAAAAAGACATGCAGCCGGGAGGAAAGGTAAGTCGGGCCTCGGTGAGGCAAGGGTGGTTGGTTGGGGAGAAGGGGGGCGTGTTGGGTGCTGGGGTTAGTTGTGACCGATGAGCAGGGCTCCCCACCCCACGCGGGACGATCTGCTGCCACCTGGTTTTCCCAGCTTCAGGATGCCCGCTTGTCACGCATAAAATTTGTGTGGAGGCCGGTGAAGGCCCTTAAGTTGCCATTAGGTGGCCACTTAAAGGCCTTGTTTGGCCTGGGGTGGGCGGGCTGTTTCTCCCCCCTCCCCCCCCCCACCCTACGTAAGAGGCGACGAAGGTGGGAGCATGTCAGGAAAGCCTCTCGGAGTCTCTAGCTCCATTTTACGCCACCCCCCTCGCCACCATCCGGCTTGTTGGGGTGGTGTAAAATTCCAGCCGATGAGTAGAAAACTCCGCCATTGTACCTCAGTTTGAGTAAAAATTTACATCAGGAGATCCCAGGAGAAACTTCATAGTATCACCACAAGGGAAATAGCGCATGTCTCTCACTACAATAAATTAAAGTAGGATTGATCAGTGATTACATCTCATTTGGAGTATTATCTTTACTTTTGGACACCCTGACTTCAGAAGGACATACTTTCCTGGACTGAGTTCAGTGATAACTCACCATGGTGACATTAGGGATGATGGAACTTGACTATGGTGAGAAACTGAGTAAACTTGGGATGTTGTTAAGGGACAAGGAGGTTATAGCGTGTGGTAAATAATGAAAAGAGATTGATCAGATAAAGAATTCGTGTTGCTTCTATTATAAAATCTAGAACAAGAGGACTATAATCTTAAAATGAGAACTAAACCAGTTCAAAGTGAATTCAAGAAAATGTTTTTACACAAAGGGTTTTGATAATGAGGAATAATACACTGCTCTGGTACACCATAGATGCTTTATCAATTAAGGAGCTTAAAAGGGAGATAATCACTTCTTCGAAAAGGGTCTTATTGAAGAAAGGATGATGAATCTGATTAAAAAGAGTAAAAGCTATGTCATGAAGACTCCTACCTGTCAGGAATGAGGCATATTAATTTAGTCATATGAACATTAATTTTAAACTGTTGCTGGAGTGCAGAAATGACTTGTTTTATGAGATCACCAGATGTTTGGCTGGAGGACATTTGCATATGAAGAGACGGTGCTTGTGGAGACAAAACAACTACTCCCTGGTCCAATTAACCCAAATGGATTTTGATCATCAGACATTGAAGGTATAAGAAAGCTCGCATTCCAGTATCTGCTAAGATGGAGAATCCACAAACGCAGGAGTGGTTAAACTGGCTTGTCACATGACTAACCTACTGACCCAGGTTTTTTATTAACTACACACAGGACAGTTTGAAGACAGACTGCAGATTGCAACCGAACCTGGAACAAGAGATCCTCTCTCCTGGCTGTCTCTCTCACTTTCTCACAAGCCTCCGGACCCACTGAAGTTGCTTAAACCTCAAGAGAGAAAAGACTCCTACATCGAAACAAGTTAAAGTGTGCGCTGGGCTCCAACGATCAGCAAGACTCAGCAGCAACCAAAGACTCCACAGTGAACTCAAAGGACTGTAAATACACCCAGCTTATGCCTCAAACTTTTTTCCTTTATTCTTTCTACTTTTCCTGTCTCTATCTGCGTGTGTGTTTATCGCGTATGCATGCTAACGTGGTCGTGTCACGTATTCATAGTCGTTAACCGGATTAGAGTTTAAGGTTAATAAACTTCCACCTTTTTTGTTTAAATCTGAAACCTATCAATTTGATTTCTTTGCCTTACAATTGGAAAGCAGTAAACAAGGATTCACTGAGGGGGGGGTGCTAAAACACAGTGTTTTTAAAAATTAAACCCTGTTACGGTTAAATCAGGCAAAGGCCGAGAGGGAGCCCCTAGATCACTTTCTCACCTGGTCGTAACAGCTATCTATGATGGATAAGAAAAAGGTGTGGCTGACTCAATATATCAAATGACCTATGCCTGTTACTATGTTCTTAAAACAAAAACTAAGTGTAGTACCATTGTCCAAGAATTAAGTTTGATTTTACTGTTAAAAAATATAGCCAGCCCATATAGCAAATAGCAAAACTCAAATAGGTGGTCACCAAGTCCTAAAGCAGAAGCAAGCTGGACTTGATAAAAATTGGCATGCAAGTCTGTTCAATTCATGTTATATCACACTTACACAGAAGTAAGGCATCTGCTGTGAAAGGGGAACATTTGACACAGGAACTAGAGTATACTGTGGAAACATATTGGAATGATTATGTTTCAGCATTGACTCCAGATGATCAGCGCCTTTAAGGCAATATAAAGAGGGTGGTGTGCATGCCTCTGAGGTAGAGAGCATTAGATCCCCTATAGGCAAGCCACCATTTTACTCTAGTCCTCAGTCCATCCCTACAGACAGCAATGCAATCCTAATATTGTTGACTTTTACAGTGTTCTCTTGACATCACTAAAAGCCACTGATCAAATTGCTAATCATAAATGTGACTGAGAAACTGTATGTGTACAAAGCTTGCATACGTGCAATTCTTAATGTTGCCACTAGTCTCCAAATCCAATTTTATGTAAAAGGGTACTTCAAAATCTAGGAAACTGGATCATATTGCATCCAGTGGAATATTAAAGTTATTTTATTATGTGTCAGCTTAGCTCACTTGACACCCTTCTAGCCTCGAGTCAAAAGGTTGTGGATGCAAGCTCTTCTAATGGACTTGAGTACATAATCTAGATTGACGTTTCAACGTAGTGCTGAGAGTGTGCTGCATTGTTGACGTTTTTGTGTTTCAGATAAGATATAAAACTAAGATCCCTGCTCAAATGGACTTCAAAGATCCAATGACACGATAGTAAGAAAAGTAGGGAATTGTCTCACTGTCATGGTCAACATTTCTCCCTCAACTAACATCACCAAAACAGATTATTTCATTCATTTATAAAAAGCAAAATATTGCGGTTGCTGAAAATCTGAAATAAAAACAGAAAATGCTGGAAATATTCAGCATGTCAGACAGCAGCTGTGGAAAGAGAAACACAGATCTCGCTCCACAGATGCTTGCCTGACCTGCTGAGTATTTCCAACATTTTCTTTTTTTATCTCATTCATTCGTTGTTTATGGAATTTTGCTGAGTGCGAGTTATGTTTTTTTTTGCCGACCGAATGTAGGTTACTGGCAAGGCTGCACTTTACTGTCTATCCCTATCTGCCTCAATGTGGTGATGGTGGGCCTTCTCCTTGAACCACAGCAATCATTGGGGTGAATGTGCTCTCACAATAGTATTAGTGAGCAAGTTCCAGGATTTTGTCCAAATGATGATCAAGAATGACAGTATATGTCCATGTCAGGATAGTGTGTGACTTGGAGGAGAACTTGAAAGGTCTTTCTATGCTGTTTATGATCTTGTTCTTCTCAGTAATAGAGAATGCTTGAAAGGATATTGGAGAGGTAGTTCAAGGATCCAGTTGCTGTGACCAACATAGAGAAGAGTCGGCAATAGGTCGTGTTTGACAAGTACTAGGAACAAGAAGCTAAATTGAACAAGACCTCGTCATAGAGTCAAAGTCATACAGCACAGAAACAGGCCCTTCAGCCCATCATGTCTGTGCTGGCCATCAAGCACCTATTCTAATCCCATTTTCCAGCACTTGGCCCTTAGCCTTGTATGCTCTGGCATTTCAAGTGCTCATCTAAATACTTCTTAAATGTTGTGAAGGTTCCTGCCTCTACCACCTCTTCAGGCAGTGCGTTCCAGATTCCAGCCATCCTCTGGGTGAAATAATTTTTCCTCAAATCCCCTCTAAACCTCCTGCTCCTTACCTTAAATCTATGCCCCTGGTTATTGACCCCTCCGCTAAGGGAAAAAGTTTCTTCCTATCTAATCTATTACTGCCCCTCATAATTTTGTATACCTCAATCATGCCCTCCCTCAACGGTTCTAACCTCTGAATTATTTCCCAAGCCAGAAGCTCAGATGAAAATAGTTCAAACAGAAACGGGAGGGAAGAGACAGAGTGTCAGAAATTGTGTTTTAGGCACCACAGGTAAAGGGAAACCAACAGATGTTACATGATCAAATCAGGAGAAAGAAACAAAAAACAATACAGTAAAGCATTAGACCAAAAGCACCCTAATTTTTATGTAACTCGACCTATGTAACTTGAGCTCAGAGTCCATTTGCATGCACATTTTGGCTGCTGCTCCAGACTTGAGCCTATCAGTGTATTTCCACATTTGCTCCTTCTCCAACTTCTTTTCTCTTTATCCCTCCTAGACTCTCTTCTATTGTCATACCTCCTTTCACTTCTCCACACTCAGGTCTTCCGCAATCCCAATCCCTTCCCAAACCCTTAAGTACTCCTATTCACAGGCTTGACTCCCTCTTAGATAAGCCTGCAACTTCCCTCCGTGCCTCTCTTGGCATCCTCCGGTGGGCTCATCAAACACTGACTCATTATAAGCAGCAACTCCAATTGCCCTATCCCACACTCTTACTGATCTTCTCATCCAGTGCACCCACTGGGTGATAACCTGGTCAATCTTCCTGTTTCACTGCTGACCCTGTGGACTCTGCCAGGGGATAATCTCTCACAGCCCTCTATGGATCTGTACGTTAACTTGTGAACAAGGCCCTGGCCATCCAAGAACTCATTGTGGATGATTGCACTGACATCATGGCCTTAACAGAAACCTGGCTGAGGGGTGACGACACCTTGCCACTTAATGAAGCCTCCCTGCCTGGCTACATCTTCCATCATGTGCCCCGCCAAGACCGTTGTGGTGGTAGTGTGGCATTTATCACCAGATCACACCTTGGTCTGACCCCTACTCCTCTGGCACTTTCGCCTCCTTTGAGCATCTCACCTTGTTCCATGCCTCCCATCTCTCTTTCAAAATCATCATTCTCTACCATCCTCCCAAGTACAATAAAAATTACCACCAAGATATCTTCATTGCTTTCCTCCCTCAGCCTCTGCACCAAATGACTTCTCATCCTCGGTGATTTCAATCGCCATCATCTCGTCATGCTCTCTCCTGAGTTCACTGCCCTCTTACCCTCCCGAAATCTCTCCCTGCATGTCAACTCCCCAACTCATATTCATGGCCAACCCCTCAACCTTGCCATCTCATGTGGTCTTTTTAGTTCCGTCATAACAATTACAGATAAGGCCATCTCTGATCACTTTCTTGTATCACTTTCCACCCACATTCCCCTATCACACCTCAACCCTATCTCATTCTGTATTCATCTCTAGAAAAAATTATCCACCAATTCACTTACAACTGCACTTTCAAAATCTCAGCTATCTAGCCTTTGGCCCTCTATTCTCCAGAACATTTCTGCAGGTACAAATGGTTTAGCCATCCACCACCAGATCTGGCCATACCACTTAAAACACTATTGGGTCTTGCTCTCATCTGCTAAAACTACTACACAATCATCTTGGAATGCAAAGATAACACGGTTTTTTCTCTCTACTGCAAACCACCTTCTTCAACCCCTCTCCCATGTACCCTCCACCATCACTCCAACAATAAGCCCGAGGAGCTCATAAACCTCGTTGTCACTAAGATCGAGACCATCTGATCAGCTGCTCCACATTGCTCCCTTCCACTAGCCCACCTGGCCAAACTTCCTATAATGCTCCCTCCTGCCCTAGCCCCAAACTCGCATCTTTTTCGAGTTTCTCTCCTACCTCCTCTCATGCCCTCTATGAGCTCATCACGTCCATGAGACCCACCTCCTGTTCCCTCGATCCTATTCCCACCCAACTGGTCACCCAAGTTCCATTCCTGGTCCCCATGTTAGCCAATATTGTAAATAGTTCTCCCTTCAGGTGTTGTCCATCTCTCCTTTAAGTCTGCTGTCATCATCCCTCCTCAAAGAAAACCCCCCCTGACCCCACCACCCTTGCAAACTACTGTCCCATCCTCCAACTTCCCTTTCCTCTCCAAAAAGTCTTTGAATGTTTTGTCGCTTTCCAAATGCATTCCCATCTTTCCTGGAACTCCATGTCTGAATCACTCCAATCAGGTTTTCGCCCCTGCCACAGTACCGGAACAGCTCTTATCAAAATCACAAATGACATTCTGTGACTGTGACAAAGGTAAACTTCCCCTGTTCGTCCTTCACAACCTGTCTCTAGCTTTTGGCACCATCCTCCTCCAATGCCTCTCCACTGTCATCCAGCTCTGTGGGACTGCTTTTACATGGTTCCATTCTTATCTAATTGTAGCCAGAGAATCACCTGCAATGACTTCCCTTCCTGCTCTCGCACCTTTCGCTCAGGTGTCCCCCAAGGATCTATCCTTAGCCCCTCCTATTTCTCACCTAACTGCTGCCCCTCAGCGACATCATCTGAAGGCACAGCGCACTGCTGTTAAATCAACAGTCAATATTGGATGGCCAGATCCTCCAATTACATATTGGGAAGGCTGAAGCCACTGTTTTCAGTCCCCCTTCCAAAATCTATTCCCTAGGTACTGTCTCCATTCCTCTTCCGGAGGACAGTCTGAGATTAAGCCAGTCTGTTCACAACCTTGGTGTCGCATTTGACCCAGAGATGAGCTTCTGACCTCATATTCGGGCCATCACCAAGACAGCCTAATTCCACCTCCATAACATCGCCCAACTTCACCCATCTCAGCTCATCTGCTGCTAAACCCTCATTCGTGCCTTCATTACCTCTAGATTTGACTATTCCAACGCACTCCTGGCTGGTCTCCTACATTCTAAACTCTGGAAACTTGTCATCCAAAACTCTGCTGCCCATGCCTTAAATCGCACCCTCATTCCCCCATCACCTCTGTGCTCGCTGTCCTGCATTAAAAAGCTACAGAACAAGCAATGTGGATAAAAGGGAATCTGTGGATGTGGTGTATTTGGATTTCCAAAAGACATTTGACAAGGTGCCACATCAAAGGTCAATAAATAAAATAAGAGGTATGGGGGTAACATATTAACTAACCAATCCTCTATACATGCTAGCAGGAAACCGAGAGTAGGCACAAATGGGTAGTTTTCAGGTTGGCAAGCTGTAATTAGTGGAGTGCCACAGGGATCAGTGCTGGGGCCTCAACTATTTACAATCTATATCAATGGCTTGGATGAAGGGACAGAATGTATGGTTGCTAAATTTGCTGATGACACAAAAATAGGCAGGAGAGCAAGTTGTGAAGAGGACGTAAGGAGTCTGCAAAGGGATATAGATAGGTTAAGTGAGTGGGCAAAGATTTGGGAGATAGAGTATAATGCGGGAAAGTACAAACTTGTCCACTTTGGCCAGACAAATAGAAAAGCAACATATTATTTAAATAGAGAGACTGCAGAACTCTGAGATGCAGTGGGATCTGGGTGTCCTAGTACACGAAACACAAAAAGTTAGTATGCAGGTACAGCATGTGATTAAGGAGGCAAATGCAGTGTTGTTGTTTATTGCACGGCGAATGGAATAAAGTGGAGATTTTTTGCTACAGCTGTACAGAGCATTGGTGAGATATCTAGACTACTGTGTACAGTTTTGGTCTCCTGACTTAAGAAAGGATATAACTGCATTGGAAGCAATTCAGAGAAGGTTCGCTCGACTGATTCCTGGGATGAGGGGGTTATCTTATTAGGAAAAGTTGGACAGTTTGCGTCTGTATTCATTGGAGTTGAGAAGGATGAGAGGTGATCTTATTGAAACATATAAGATCCTGAGGGGACTTAACAAGGTGGATGCTGAAAAGATGTTTCCCCTTATGGGAGAGACTAAAACTAGGGGCACAGTTTAAAAATAAGGGGTCTCCAATTTAAGACATAGATGAGGAAAAAGTTTTTCTCTGAGGGTCTTGAGTCTTTGGAACTCTTCCTCAAAAGGCAGTGGAAGCAGAATCTTTAAATATGTTTCAGGCAGCAGATAGGTTCTTGATAAGCAAGGGAGTGAAAAGTTATCGGGGGTAGGCTGGAGGTTACAATCAGATCAGCCATGATCTTATGGAATGGCGCAGCAGGCTCGAGGGACAGATTGGCCTACACCTGCTTCTAATACGTATGAATGTTGTTTGTTCGCCAGACTGAATTACATTTACAACTTTTCTGCCCACCAAACTAGTCCATTGATGTTTTCCTGCAGTCTATAGCTTTCCTCCTCAATAATCAACCACACAGCTAATTTTGTATCATCTGCAAGTCTAAATCATTGATATATAACACAAAAAGAAAGGAACCGGGTACTGAGCAATGCAGAATCCAACTGGAAATAGGCTTCCAGTCTTAAAAATACCTGTTGAGGATTACCATTCGCCGAGCCAATTTTGGATCCAACAGGTTTTTACTTTTCTGACCAGTCTGCCATGTGGGACCTTACCAAAGCTTCGCTAAAAATCCAAGTAGACTACATCAAATGTGCTACCCTCCTAATTACCAACTCAATAAATTCAATTGTTTGACGCAACGTTCCCTTAAAAAAGTCCATGCTGACTGCGCTTGATTAATCTGTGCCTTTCTAAGTGACTATTAATACTGCCTCAGAATTTTTTCCAATAATTTTCCCACCACCAAGGTTAGGCTGACTGCCCTGTAATTACTCTGCCTATCCCTTGCTCCCTTTTTAAAAAATGATACAACGTTAGCAGTCTCCCAGTCCTCCAGCATGCGACTGTAGCCAGAGAGGATTGGAAAATGATGGTCAGAGCCTCCGCTGTTTTGCCCCTTGCTTCTCTTAGCAGTCTGGGATACATTAGTCAGGCCTGGCGATTTATCTACTTTCAAAGATGATAAACCCCTCAATAATTCCTCTCACTATAAGTATAGATGTTCTGCAATTAGTACCAAATAGATTTGAAATGTATGAAATTTCTCTGTCCACTGTTTTAAAAGTTAAATTAAGTAGGGTCAATGCATTTGCTATCAGCATCATACTGCTCAATTTCAACGAATACACAAAGCTACTGACGTCCTCAATGCAGAACAAAATTGTTATATGATGGTAAATTCATTTCTAAATCATAAGGAAATTATATGAATGACATCACACATTGAAACAATGGAGGTTTTGCTGTGTATTCATATTCAAAATAGGACAACTTAAGAAGAAATCTTCCCCGTTGGGATACCCTCTGTACTTGCTGCCAATAGTTAAAAGCTATGAATGGATGGAGCTGCAATACTTACAGTGATTTGACACCATACGCAGTGTAGGCCTGTAAGACCCTGATAACATTTGATGGCTTTATGGCACTTGTCACATTTCTTTGGACAGTTTCCTTCCACCCAGAAGTGATGCATTACCTATGGGAGGCATATGTGTTATTTGTTTAGAAAATTCATCAAATCTATAATTTAAAGCCAAAGCAATACACAGTGATAGATAAGTTAGAGGACATCTTACAGTTGCATTCTTTTTTGACTTCACATAGGTGTTGATGCAGGAGGGAGGGGCTCTGGACACACAGCGCTCGTGAACTGTATACTTGCAGACTGCAGAATTAAAAATACAGGTCAGTAAACCAACTTAACCTTTCTGCCCTAAGGCAAACACAGCAAAAGCTGAATGTTTTTATTAGGAATACAACTACTTTCCCTTGCAAGATAAAAGCAGATTATGTTCAAAATACACACACAAATCTCCAGCACTTGAAGAGAAAATATTAGGTGTAGATCCTTCATCAGCTGAGTTCAAGAAGGATCTATAGTCAAAAAGCTATGTTATTACTTTCTTTTTCGAGATGACTGAAGATAGGAATAGGAGCAGGCCATTCAGCTCCTCAAACCTGCTCCACTATTCAATGAGATCATGACTGATCTGTATCCTAATTCCATCCACCCACCTATATTCCATATCCCATATACCCTTAGCTGGTAAAAATATATTGATCTCAAATTTTAAATGATTAATTGAGCTAGCAAAGAACAAAGAACAGTACAGCACAGGAACAGGCCATTCGGCCCTCCAAGCCTGCACCGACCTTGATGCCTGCCTAAACTAACACCATCTGCACTTCCGGGGTCCGTATCCCTCCATTCCCATCCTATTCATGTATTTATCAAGATGCCTCTTAAACGTCATTATCATACCTGCTTCCACCATCTCCCCCGGCAGCAAGTTCCAGGCACTCACCACCCTCTGTGTAAAGAACTTGCCTCGCACATCCCCTCAAAACTTTACCCCTCTCACCTTAAACCTATGTCCCCTAGTAACTGACTCTTCCACCCTGGGAAAAAGCTTCTGACTATCCACTCTGTCCATGCCGCTCATAACTTTGTAAACATCTATCATGTCACCCTTCCACCTCCGTCGTTCCAGTGAAAACAATCCAAGGTAATCCAACCTCTCCTCATAGCATCGACTGTTTTTTTGTAGGAGAGTGTTCCACCTTTTGCATGTAAAGAAAAAATCCCCAACTTCTCTCCTGAATGGTCTGGCTCTGATTTTAAGTCTATGTCCTCTTATCTTACACTCCCCAACAGCAGAAAAAGTTTCTATCTACCCTTTCAAAATACTCAAAACCATATAATCAAAGTCACCCCTTAATATTCTATATTCCAGGGAATACAGCCTAGTTTATGTAATCTTTCTCCATGATTTAATCCCTAGAACCCTGGCAACATGCTGGTGAATCTGCACTGCACTCCTTCCAAGACCAATATATCCTAAGATGCGGTACCCAGAACTGTACACAGTATTCCAGATGTGGTCTAACCAGGACTTGGTACAACTGCAACAAAACCTCCTCCCCTTTATATTCTCGCCCTCTAGTTATAAAAACCCACATTCCATTAGCCTTTTTGATTATTTTTTGTATCTGCCGACTACATTTACATTTTAGTGAACTGTCTTCATGGACCCCTAAATCTTTTCTGACCTCTACAATTTTTAACTTAGCACCATTTAAAAAAAAATACTTGGACCTATCCTTTTTTGATCCAAAATGGATGAATTCACACTTACCTGCATTGAAATCTATCTGTCACAATTTTGTCCACTCACTTTATCAATATATCCTTGCAATTTTATGTTCCTATCTACATTACTTACTTGGATGTATGGCTCTCTATTTATTAATGACATAGAAAACACAATGAACAGTTGAGACACCAGCAGAGATCCTCATGGGATCATCACTAGTCACTTCCTTCCAATTTGAGGACATACTGTTACGCCAATGTGCTTTGTTGAATGATAATTTTCTCCAATCCACTGATTGGAGATCCGAATTTAGATATTTTTTAAAGACATTTAAAAAAGAAAAGCTACAAGGATGACTTTGCTGACAGCTTTAGATGGCCACCTAATTTGCAACACTGTATCCTACAATGCACTGCTGTGAGGAGGGAGACAAAATATCTGCTCATTCCCCAGCAAGAACCAAGACCCAGGAAGATTAAGGGAACTGCTAGTTCTTTATCATTTTAGAAAGAGAGAAATACTGCTAACTGCTATGTTTGAATGACTGAGTGCCCGTTCTGTGACAGACCCCTCCCCATCTGTGGTTTTAAGCTTGTGTCTTTCTGCAGCAGACGGAGAAGCAACTGGACTATGACATATGCAGACCCAAGTAGGGGCCTCTTTCTTTTTCTCTCTCCCCATTCCAGCTTGAAAGCTGTCAAATCCTGCCTGTTGACTGACCACCTTTGCATTCTATGGCTACAATCAGAAACCCCATTGGAGGAAATCATCCACATCACTGTCTTCAAGAGACCCACTGAACCAGTCATCTACCTCTTTAAACTAAAAGCCTCAGAACCACAAAATTCAGCTGGAATCCAGGTAAATTACCAAATGCCACAAACTGTATATCCCTTTTTTCTATGGACTCGAAATCAACCAATCTACCTTTCACCACTTTGTGTGTGTGTAAACCACTAGTGTGTGTGTGTGTGTGTGTGTGTGTGTGTGTGTGTGTGTGTGAATGAAAGTTGGCGTGTTGTTTATTATTTTTATTAGTTTGATTTAGGTAATATAAAGTTAACCTCCTTCTTTGCTAACTCAAGAACTGATTGGTTCTTATTATGATCATAGCAAGTAAGTAATCAAACACCTATTGAATTGGCCATTAAATCCACCTTAAGAAAGAATTAAACCTGTTGTGGTCAAAGAAGGAGGGGGAAAAGAGGGAAGCCCTTCAGCTCTCCTCACTTAACCATAACAGTACCCATTATCGCTACTCTCTGCCTTCAACAGTTTAAGCAATCTCCTAACCAGGTCAATAATTTGTGTTTAATTCCACATGCTTTTATTGTAGCTAACAATTTTTTGTGTGGAACTTTATCAAATGCCTTCTGGAAGTCATTCCCTGTCTACTACTTTTGTTACTCACTCAAAAAAATCAATTAGGTTTGTTCGACATGACCTACCCTTTACTAATCTATTTGGCTCTCTTTAATCAGCTCAAATTTCAAAGTAGTCAGACATGCTGTGCAGAATTTTCCTTCTGGAGGCGGGGGAACAGTGGAATATGGATGTCGGGACTACTTGAGTCCTGACACCCCCCCACCTCACCCCAGGGTATCAGTCACAGCACCTGAATGTAAAGGGGGCAGACTGTTAAATGGCTAGAGGGTGGACAGTTAGCGGCCGTATGGGTGGCAACAGAGGATGATCAGAAAGACAGCGGGTCTGATTTAAACCCACAATGGCAAGCATTACTGTGGCTGTCGTTTCACTGCATTATTTGCTGCAATTAACACGGAACTGGAGAAACAGAGGCCTGGAACATGGGGCAGGGATACCCCTCATTTTGCTGTTGGTGACCTAGAGGGCTTCATCGAGGTAGTGAGGGAGAGGAGGGAGGTCCTCTTCCCGGAAGGTGGCAGGAAGCAGCCACCCTCCCAGACCAAGCAAGCCTGGACAGAGGTCGCCGATACATTGAGCAGACGGAGTGTGGTGTGCAGGAACTGGGTCCAGTGCAGGAAGAGGTTCAATGACCTTATTCACTCTGGCAAGGTGAGTGCAACGTCAAACCCTCAGGACAGGCCTCTGTGTGTTCAACCTCCAGCCTTTCCTGCGGAGGATGTTGCTCCTCATCATCACTGGACCCAATATTTGTGAGTTGCACTCCCATTGCTGCATTCCTTGTGCTCAGGTGGCCCCCGAATTTTGTTTGGAAGCGTTGCCTCCTCCTCTTAGGCCCCTGTAATGCTAGCACGTTGACTACCTTCTGTGCTGCCTTACTGCTTACTGACAACTCTCTGCACAACCTGCGCTGACCCGATGACACTTGTGCGCCAATGGCCGAGTCCCCTTCTGCAATGTTCTCCCTTTCATGTGGCTGAGCTAACTCCATGGGGCAGCCATGACTGGTTCCCCCATGTATCCGCCTCCATGCACCTGGTCTGCTCCAGACCCAGCATGCAGCCCGTGCACCCCAGCCAAAATCTGAACATGGCCCTCAAAGAGCGCTTTAAATATCTTAATTATATCTATTACCGAATGGCTGCCCTCCTTCTGCTCTGGTGAAACCTGCCAACACCAGGAACGGCAACAAGAAACCAGCACAGCAGCCGGCATGTTCATCACCCGCCTGCCTCCGTTCCAGGCTCTAGTGAAACCTAAAAATCCTGCTCTCTGTCATGAGGAAAAAACCTACTTGACCTTTACCCTCACCAATCTGCCTGTCTTAATTGTAGATTCCAATAACTTCCCCTCTACTAACAGATGTATAATTTCCTGGTTTCTCTCTCACACTTTTTGTAAATAATGGAGCTGCATTCATCAATTTCCCAATCTAAAAAGGTCAATTCATGAATTGAGCGTGCTTTAGAATATCATGATTAAAGCATATGCAATTTCCTCACCTACTTCCTTACAAACATGGGTCGGAAACCTGGGGATTTGTCAGTCTTTAATGTCATTATCTTTTTCTAATACTGTTTCCATTTTCACATTAACTTCAGTGAGTTCTAGTTCTTGATTCATTGTTAGATTCCCTGGAATGTCAGGTATATTATCCTTTTCCTCTACTATGAAGACAGACACAAGGGGCTGGATTTTACATTGGGCAGACGGGAGGTCGCCACCAACGTAAAAGTCGGTGGTAAACCCGGTTCCACCTTGCCTGGGGATCCGTCCCACATTTTATGGGTCCCCAGACTTTAATTGTTCCGAGGCGGGGCTTCCACCCGCTTGAGGGTGGAAGCCCCGCCTCATTGAGCCACCGGCCAATCAGCGGGCCGGCAGTTCTTCGGCTCAGCACTACCACCGGCAGCAGTGGCCACTGCTGGGACTGCAGCCCAGCCAACTGCAGAGGAAGACATGGAGCTGGGATTTAAGGTGAGTTTTGGTTGCCTCGCCGAGGGTAATCGGTCGGGCCCTGGCGAGGCAAGGGGGGCATATTAGGTTCTGGGGGTGGTTGGGGAAGCGGGGGCGGCCCTCCATTGGGCACCCTGTGCTCGATTATCAGGGGCCACACCTAGGGCACTGAGAAGCCGCCTGCTTTTCCTAGGCGGCTATTCCCAGCTTCAGGACGGCCGCTTGCCATGCGTAAAATCTGCGTGGAGGCGGGTGAAGGCCCTTACTTGGCAACTTAAGGGCCTTGATTGGCCTAGGGCGAGCGTCCCATTTTCCACCTGCACCCCACCCCCCTGGCCCCACGTAAAGGGGGGGGCGCAGGTGGGAGCGGGTTAGGAAAGCCTCCCAGAACCTCCCACTCCATTTTACCCCACCCCGCCGCCACCATCCGGCTCATTCGGGTAGCATAAAATTCCGGCCAAAGTAATTATTCAACTAGTCTGACATTTCCTTATTTTCATATGCAATATATAACTATCGGTTGACAATTCTGATTCTCACTATGATAACTACATGGTCACAACTTTCCCTGCATATACAGATGTATTTTGCTGACAGCACTATATATGCACAGGTAGGGTCTGGTTGGGGGGACATCATTGTGCTTTCAGATATGACGAGGCAAGGTGATTCGTGCAGAGAGAGATACACCAAGACATTAAGGTTATCACCAGCATCAAAAAGATAACGGCTTTCCTTAATTCATTCAGTAAGGAGCAGCAGCCAGTAAATAATAAGTAACAAACAGTTACAGTGCAGTCACCAAAAGAGAGCTTCCTCCTTGCACCCACTCACTCTAGTGGGTGCTAGTAATGCTGGTGTTTAGAGCCTGGTTCAAGTCATATCCTGTTTTAGTTTGTCTCTGACTTGATGGTAGTGGAAAAATAAAACTGCATCTAATTTCTAGTTATGGATTAAAAGGGGGTGAGGTTAATATATGATTTGGTTTTAAATCATTTAAAAACACACACAAACACACACTGAGTCATTAAGCCTATATATTAGAGGTAGTTTAGCTCATTCAAAAATAGAAGTCTTCATGTTACAAGCATTGTGGGATTCTTTCACATTCATGAAAGAACTTGCTGAATGCCCCAACACTGATGCATTACCTCAAGATTGTTTCACAAATTTTCTGCTACCTTCAGTTAACTAGGCCCTAAACAGCAGTGCATTGAAATCCACCAAACTGAATATCTGTAAAGAGGAACTTCTCCTAATTCTATAACACCATTGTGTCCAATAATGCCTATTAAAGAAAACATTTTCCTTCACCTTGTTGGCAGAATGCAAAAGCTGATCATTTACTTCTTACCTCTGGATTCCAACCTCTCACCATGCGGCACTCCCTCAGTGCAACACTGGAGATTATGTGATCAAACTTCTCATCACATTAAGAAAGTAAATCAAAAATAAATAAATGCTTAGCTGTGTAATTAACTTTTATACAGAAAAAATACTTGTGCTGCATCATGGGTCGTCATTCTAATTTTTATAAAACCAGAGGGGGTGCACCTCAGAAGCAAAAATGTTGAAAACACTTGCTTGAAAAAGGTTGCAAACTCTTCCAGCCAGCCAAATCGAGAATCGCAGGTGAACATGGAATCAACTGATTCATAACTGAACAAGACGAAGAAAGTGCTATTTGACTCATTGAGACTATATTTTTCTAAAAGATCATAGTGCAAATTGCACTGCAATAGCATCTCAGCCAGAAACATGAGATGGCACATATGTAGAACAGATTTCCTGCACGGCCAAGTGATCCACTTTACATATAACCATTATTCTGAAGACAGAGAATTTGAATTGTGTAATACGCTACGAGCCACATATGGATTTAGAACCCATCTCAATTGAGGCAAATCTGAAAAAAAATCTGAAATTTTACCAATTTAGATGATTTTGAATCTCTACTCATCAGAATAACTTTGTTATACAGACTGCAACCTAATAGAAAATTGCCTGAAATATAAAATGTTTCAGACTTTTATTTGACTTATTACGGACTGCGTTTTAAATCTGACACATAATATAATTTAATCCTCCGAATTCAAATTGCGTTATTCAAATGACCTGATTTTTTTAAAGAAGTAAATTTCTACTTTACTGTGTTAATTACATTGCTTAAGTCAAATTTCTGGATAATTCCATTTTTAGCGAGAAAAACAAATTTTGTGGATCTGGAATAGAGAGTAGAACTAACAATAAATATCACATAATAACTGTATTAGCTTTGGACTGTAAATCCTTTGCCATGTAAACCAGGCAAAAAGTACCCCCTAAATAGCAGCAATGATCAAAAACATTTTTCAGTGTAAATAGAAAATATGTTGGGATTTTCAATTTTCATTCATTAAATAGTCATTTAAGAGGAAATGTAATCTTAAATGCTGTAAAAGAATTTGATTTCTCATCAAAACAATGAAAAATGTCCCTTCTCTCTGTAATTAACAACATACTAGCATGCTTTAGAGTCCCATGATGTTATTAATTACTGGGAAGAACATGATGTTCTCCCAGTTTGGGTCTGTTGCAATAAATAATTTTATCCTGATTTACTGTTCAGCAGGATGTGGACCTACCTGCTACTAGGAAACCTGCTGGGCAGGAATGCTGGGAAACAGAAAGTGCAATGCTTTTCCTGTAACAAGTTGAAGCTTCAAATAAATAGCACTGAGTTCCTCTACTTTAAATCCGAGGGGTAACTGTTTACCCAGTGCTGTTCAGGGTAATATTATCCTGGAATTTTCAGACACAGCCAAGAAGCAATAGTTTCTTTTTATCAGGTCCATTAAGAGATCAGCTAGGGCTTAATAAAATAAGAGTATATAAAGTAGTAGGGTAAGGCAGAAATGAAATTCTTTTTAAATATATAATCCAGTTTGTATATTTGAATAATGGAACTTACAAAGATATAATTGAATTGCATATCTGAAGTGGACTTGACAGTTTATTTTCCACATTATCATAATACTCACAGGAACAGCAGAGGCCTTGTTTGCCAAAACCAATCAGCATGTTCAAACAGAGATTGCAGTAAGCAGGTTTGTTAAAGTGCTTTAGTCTCCACACGTGTTGTCCATCATCCTTCACATTCTACAAAAGGAAAATAAATCAACAGTCCAGGTTAGAGCATTTTCTGGGATCCGGCACCTTCAAGCAAAGAAAGAAAATATATTTATAAGGCACCAATGAAGCACTGTGATAACATAGGAACAGGAGTAGGCCATTCAGCCAATCGAGCCTGTCCCGCCATTCAATGAGATCATGGCTGATCCACGGCCTAACTCCATATACCTGCCTTTGGCCCATATCCCTTATTATCTTTGCTCAACAAAAATCTATCTCAGATTTAAAATTAACAACTGTTCTAGCTTCAACTGCTGTTTGTGGGAAAGAGTTCCAAACCTCTACCACCCTTTGCGTGAAGAAGTGCTTCCGAACATCTCTCCTGAATGGTCTGGTCCTAATTTTTAGACTATGCCCCTTGGTATTAGAATCTCCAACCAGTGGAAATAGTTTATCTTTATCTAGCCTGTCTTTTCCTGTTAATATCTTGAAGACTTTGATCAGATCGCCCCTTAACCTTCTAAATTCTAGCGAAAACAGGCATAATTTGAGCAATCTCTCCTCGTAACTTAACCCCTGTAGTCCAGGTATCATTCTTGTAAACCTATCAGGGGAAAACAGCAGCAGCCAGAGCAGTGGCACCACGGCTGGCACTGTTGTTCAGCAGGGAGGGACAAAGCGCAGAAGAGCAATAGTTATAGGGGACTCCATAGTCAGGGGCACAGATAGGCGCTTCTGTGGACGTGAAAGAGACTCCAGGATGGTAGGTTGCCTCCCTGGTGTCAGGGTAAAGGATGTCTCTGAACGGACAGGGGGCATTCTGAAGGGGGAGGGTGAACAGCCAGAGGTTGTGGTACACATCGGTACCAATGACATAGGCAGGAAGAGTGACGAGGTCCTGCAGGGGGAGTTTAGGGAGTTAGGTAGAAAGTTAAAAGACAGGACTTCTAGGGTTGTAATCTCGGGATTACTCCCTGTGCCACGTGCCAGTGAGGCTAGAAATAGGAAGATAGTGCAGCTAAACACGTGGCTGAGCAGCTGGTGTAGAAGGGAGGGTTTCAGATATCTGGACCATTGGGATCTCTTCAGGAACAGGTGGGACCTGTACAAGAAGGACGGGATGCATCTAAACTGGAGGGGCACAAATATCCTGGCTGCGAGGTTTGCTAGCGTCACTCGGGAGGGTTTAAATTAGTGTGGCAGGGGGGTTGGAACCAGAGCAGTAGGACAGCAAGTGAAATAAATGAGGGGGAACTAGTAAATAAGGCCAGTAAGACTAAGAGGAAGAGCAGGCAGGGAGATGTTGCGGAGCACAGCGGAACTGGTGGTCTGAAGTGCATTTATTTCAATGCGAGAAGTATAACAGGTAAGGCAGATGAACTTAGAGCTTGGATTAGTACTTGGAACTATGATGTTGTTGCTATTACAGAGACTTGGTTGAGGGAAGGGCAGGATTGGCAGCTAAATGTTCCAGGATTTAGAAGCTTCAGGCGGGATAGAGGGGGATGTAAAAGGTGGGGGAGCTGCATTACTTGTTGAGGAGAATATCACAGCTGTACTGCGGGAGGACACCTCGGAGGTGTCGTGCAGTGAGGCAATATGGGTGGAGCTCAGGAATAGGAAGGGTGCAGTCATGATGTTGGGGGTTTTCTACAGGCCTCCCAACAGCCAACGGGAGGTAGAGGAGCAGATATGTAGACAGATTTTGGAAAGATGTAAAGGTTGTAGTGGTGGGTGATTTTAACTTCCCCTATATTGACTGGGACTCACTTAGTGCTAGGGGCTTGGATGGGGCAGAATTTGTAAAGAGCATCCAGGAGGGCTTCTTGAAACAATATGTAGATAGTCCAACTAGGGATGGGGCCGTACTGGACCTGGTATTGGGGAATGAGTCCGGCCAGGTGGTCTAAGTTTCAGTAGGGGAGCATTTCGGGAACAGTGACCATAATTCCATAAGTTTTAAGGTACTTGTGGATAAGGATAAGAATAGTCCTCGGGTGAAGGTGCTAAATTGGGGGAAGGCTAATTATCATAATATTAGGCAGGAACTGAAGAATTTAGATTGGGGGCAGCTGTTTGAGGGTAAATCAACATCTGACATGTGGGAGTCTTTCAAACGTCAGTTGATTGGAATCCAGGACCAGCACGTTCCTGTGAGGAAGAAGGATAAGTTTGGCAAGATTCGGGAACCTTGGATAACGCTGGATATTGTGAGCCTAGTCAAAAAGAAAAAGGAAGCATTCGTAAGGGCTGGAAGGCTCGGAACAGACAAATCCCTTGAGGAATATAAAGACAGTAGGAAGGAACTTAAGCAAGGAGTTAGGAGGGCTAAAAGGGGTCATGAAAAGTCATTGGCAAAAAGGATTAAGGAAAATCCCAAGGCTTTTTATACGTATATAAAGAGCAAGAGGGTAACCAGGGAAAGGGTTGACCCACTCAAGGACAGAGAAGGGAATCTATGTGTAGAGCCAGAGGAAATGGGCGAGGTACTAAATGAGTACTTTGCATCAGTATTCACCAAAGAGAAGGACTTGGTGGATGATGAGCCTAGGGAAGGGAGTGTAGATAGTCTCAGTCATCTCATTATCAAAAAGGAGGAGGTGTTGGGTGTCTTGCAAAGCATTAAAGTAGATAAGTCCCCAGGGCCTGATGGGATCTATCCCAGAATACTCAGGGAGGCAAGGGAAGAAATTGCTGGGGCCTTGACAGAAATCTTTGCATCCTCATTGGCTCCAGGTGAGGTCCCAGAGGACTGGAGAATAGCCAATGTTGTTCCTTTGTTTAAGAAGGGTAGCAAGGATAATCCAGGAAATTATAGGCCGGTGAGCCTTACGTCAGTGGTAGGGAAATTATTAGAGAGGATTCTTCGGGACAGGAATTACTCCCTTTTGGAAACAAACGATCTTATTAGCGAGAGGCAGCATGGTTTTGTGAAGGGGCGGTCGTGTCTTACTAGTTTGATTGAGTTTTTTGAGGAAGTGACAAAGGTGATTGATGAAGGAAGGGCAGTGGATGTTATCTATATGGACTTCAGTAAAGCCTTTGACAAGGTCTCTCATGGCAGACTGGTGCAAAAGGTGAAGTCACACGGGATCAGAGGTGAGCTGGCAAGATGGATACAGAACTGGCTCAGTCATAGAAGACAGAGGGTAGCAGTGGAAGGGTGCTTTTCTGAATGGAGGGATGTGACTAGTGGTGTTCCACAGGGATCAGTGCTGGGACCTTTGCTCTTTGTAGTATATATAAATGATTTGGAGGAAAATGTAGCTGGTCTGATTAGTAAGTTTGCGGACGACACAAAGGTTGGTGGAGTTGCGGATAGTGATGAGGATTGTCAGAGGATACAGCAGGATATAGATCGGTTGGAGACTTGGGCGGAGAAATGGCAGATGGAGTTTAATCCGGACAAATGTGAGGTGATGCATTTTGGAAGATCTAATGCAGGTGGGAAGTATACAGTAAATGGCAGAACCCTTAGGAGTATTGACAGGCAGAGAGATCTGGGCTTACAGGTTCACATGTCACTGAAAGTGGCAACACAGGTGGATAAGGTAATCAAGAAGGCATACGGCATGCTTGCCTTCATCAGTCGGGGCATAGAGTATAAAAATTGGCAAGTCATGCTGCAGCTGAACAGAACCTTAGTTAGGACACACTTAGAATATTGCGTGCAATTCTGGTCGCCACACTACCAGAAGGACGTGGAGGCTTTGGAGAGGGTACAGAAGAGATTTACCAGGATGTTGCCTGGTCTGGAGGGCATTAGCTATAAGGAGAGGTTGGATAAACTTGGACTGTTTTCACTGGAACGACGGAGGTGGAGAGGCGACATGATAGAGGTTTACAAAGTTATGAGCGGCATGGACAGAGTGGATAGTCAGAAGCTTTTTCCCAGGATGGAAGTGTCAGTTACGAGGGGGCATAGGTTTAAGGTGAGAGGGGCAAAGTTTAGAGGGGATGTGCGAGGCAAGTTCTTTACACAGAGGGTGGTGAGTGCCTGGAACTTGCTGCCGGGGGAGGTGGTGGAAGCAGATACGATAGCGACGTTTAACAGGCATCTTGATAAATACATGAATAGGATGGGAATGGAGGGTTACGGACCCCGGAAGTGCAGAAGGTTTTAGTTTAGGCAGGCATCAAGATCAGCGCAGGCTTGGAGGGCCGAATGGCCTGTTCCTGTGCTGTACTGTTCTTTGTACATTGCCAAGGCCAATATATCCTTCCTAAGATGTGGTGCCCAGAACTGCTCACAGTACTCCAAGTGGGGTCTAACCAGGGTTTTGTACAGCTGCAGCATAACCTCTGTGTCTTTATACTTTAGTCCTCTAGATATAAAGGCTAGCATTCCATTAGCCTTTTTGATTATTTTCTGCACTTGCTCATGGCATTTTAAAGATCTATGCACCTGAACCCCCAAGTCTCCTTGGACATCCACTGTACTTAACCTCTTCCCATTTAGAAAGTACCCTGCTCTATCCTTTTTTGGTCCGAAATGGATAATCTCACACTTGCCCGCATTGAAATCCATCTGCCACAGTTTTGCCCACTCACCTCGTCTGTCAATATCTCTTTGCAATTTTATGCTATCATCTAGACTGTCTACAATGCCGCCTAACTTTGTATCATCAGCAAATTTGGATATATGACTTACTATGCCATCATCCAAGTCGTTAATGAATAATGTGAATAATTGAGGCAGCAACACAGATCCCTGTGGGACACCACTAGTCACATCCTGCCAATCAGAGTAGTTACCCATTATCCCCACTTTCTGTCACCTACCACTCAACCAACTTCCTAACCATGTCAATAATTTTCCCTCAACTCCATGGGCTTCTCCCTTAGTTAACAATCTCTTATGTGGGATTTTATCAAATGCCTTCTGGAAGTCCATATAAATAACATCCATAGACATTCCCCTGTCCACTACCTTAGTCACCTCTTCAAAAAATTCAATGAGATTTGTCAGGCATGACCTTCCCATCATGAATCCATGTTGGCTGTCCCTGATTAACTGAAAATTTTCTAGGTGTTCAGTCACCCTATCCTTGATTATATACTCCTGCAATTTGTCCACCATAGATGTCAGGCTAACTGGTCTGTAATTTCCTTGGTTCCCCCTTTCACCCTTCCTAAAAGTGGAGTGACATGTGCAACTTTCCAATCCAGAGGGACCACTCCTGAATCTAAGGAACTCTGAAAGACTATAGTTAGGGCATCTACAATGTGTTCCCCTACTTCCTTTAACACCCTCAGATGGAAACCGTCAGGTCCTGGGGATTTCTCACTCTTTAGTTCCATTAATTTCCTTGTTACTGATGTTTTACTTACTTTAATTGTATTACGTCCCTGTCCCCTATCGGCTATTAATTTTTTCGGGACTTCCGGCAAGTTATCCTCCTTTTCAACTGTAAATACTGAGGCAAAGTAATTGCTCAACATGTCTCCATTTCCCCATTATCAATGACCATATCTCCAGTTTCAGCTATTAGTGGGCCTACATTGCTCTTGACCACTCGCTTTCCCTTTATGTAACTATAACATTTCTTCTTATTTATTTTGATGTCCCTTGCAAGTTTCCTTTCATAATCCCTTTTTGTAGCTCTTATAAGCTGCTTTGTGACCCTTTGCTGGTCTTTGTATCAATCCCATTCAGCCGGATCTGTGTTGCGTTTTGCATTTTTGTAAGCGCTTTCTTTTTGTTTTATGCTATCCCTTATGTCTTTAGTTGTCCATGGCTGTTTTTTCTGTGAAGTGGAGCTTTTTCCTCTCAGGGGTATATTCTCGCTCTGTATTTTGTTAAATTTTCTTTAAATATTCTCCACTTTTCTTCAGTCATTTGACCCATTAACAGATCTACCCAGTTTAACATGGACAGTCTCTGTCTCATCCCCGTAAAGTCAGCCTTACCCAAGTCTAAAATTCTAGTCGCTGATTCATGCTTTTCACTTTCAAACGCTACCTTGAATTCGATCATGTTGTGATCACAATTTGATAAATGTTCATGCACAGTTTGGCTACTAATTAAATTTGGCTCATTACTCATAACTAAATCTAATATTGCCTGTCCCCTTGTTACATCTCGGACATATTGCTGCAGGAAACTAACCCAGACACATTCCAGAAATTCACTACCTTTCTGACAGGTGCTAGTCTGCCTCTCACAATCTATGTGTAAGTTAAAATCCCCCATTAATACTACTCTGCCTTTGTTACACACTTGCCTAATTTGTGCATTTATACCACCTAACACCTCAGAACTGCTACCAGGGGGTCTATACACAACACCTATTACAGTTTTAGATCCTTTTCTGCTCCTCAATTCCACCCATGAGGTCTCCAAAGGATGCTTTCCCCTCATTATATCCTCCCTCACCAATGAGTATATTATTTCTAATCAGTAAGGCTACTCCACCCTCTCTGCCATTTTCTCTGTCCCTCCTGTAAACTTTATAAATGACCAGTTAATCTATTTGGCTGGCTTGAGTTAAGGAATGAATGTTGTCCAGGACACCACAAGAACACATTCTCTTCTTTGAATAGTGCCATGGAATCTTTAACTTTTGCCTGAACAGAGGAACGGGGCCTTAGTTTTGATATCTCATTCTGATAGACAGCACCTCTGACTGTGCGATACTCCCTTAAGCCTGCACTAAAGGGTCCACCTGAATAATATTTTTAAATCTTGGAATGGGATTCAAAAGGAGTGTGCTATCAACTGAGCCAAACTAACATTTTCTGTTACTGTCCAACGAATACTACTATTAGGGACTATATAGATATGTGGGAGCCATCAAAAGATGGTAATAGAGTGATTCAAGTGAGATTAACTTCAATAGCAAAGCACAACCTATTTATCACCATCGTCTGACCTAAATATTAGATTACTCCCTAGTACCTGTAATATTTATTTTAGTTTTTGCCTAAAGACCTTTCCTCGCAGATTATTTCTCCCATCCTCTTTCTGGGTCTCCTCTCTATTACACAAATCTCTAACCAAGGCTGACGGTGAAAAATCTGATTTCTGGTCATTATTAACCAGTGCCAAGAACAATCTGGAAATACTCCCAATCGTATTTCTTCTCTGCTGGGGTTGGAGAGTGGGTAATAGTCTCTGGCCTCTGCTTGGTACATGCTCAGGATGGAATGACTGGGAGCATGAATTTGATTATCTCTAAATTATGCTGTTTCTATTTTACATTAGGGAGATTTGTTTTGACTGTTCTTTAACCAGGAGCAGCTGTTAGTGTAGACAGTGAAGTCAGCACACTCAATGTTCACAATGTTTGCATTATGATTGAGAATACTATTGCAGGTTTGATTTAAAAACATACTATAAGACAGTTACCTCTGAGAAAATATGAGAGTTCAAATTTAAGGAAGTATTATGCATTGACTAAGATGGAATTCTAATGGCCCTCAGACTATGCTAGCTAAATTCATGCTGATAACAACTTATTGAAAAGTTTCAGTGCCTCTCAATATACAGATATGTAAACTATTAAGGGAGGCAAAATTCATTAGGATTTTTCAATCCTTCATTTATCCCTGGTTGACTAATGTTTGTTTAATTAAAGAAGCTTTGATTTGCAGTTTCTAAGTTCCAGCAATGAATTTGAGAGAGATTATCAGGCAAGGTGAACAAGGTAAAGGTGCAGTTCATTCCCTCTTCTTAATATAAACACATGTATACACTTTACCACTTCTCAAATTATTTTGAAAAATTAGGTGCTGGAATCACTGGATAGAACATTTTAAAAAGGAAGGATTTGCCAAGATAAATTTTAATTTTTATGTAGAAAATAGTTATAACGCAAAACAGCAATTACATACAAAAGTGCATATTTTAAAAATGGGCAAAAATTTGGCGTATTTAGATCTTGAAATTACACCAAAGTTTTTACGGTATTCCAGCACAAAAATTAGTTCAAATAGAACTAACCCCCCACTCCGCACCACCCCCAACATTGTGGGAAACAGCCAGAATCTCAATCCGTTCAAGGGATTGCTGGAAACAGCCTTGCAACAATATAAACAAAAATTAATTGGCATTTTTTGGGCATCAGTATGAGCATAATTGTTCTCACTGCACATCACTGCGAATGCTCGCCTTTCTTCAAAAATGTTCTCTGTTACCGCCCCCTCCCTATCCAATCAGCTCAGATGTCCCCTTCGATCCCTTGCTGCAGGCCCACGCTCTCTGAATTTTTCACTGGCGGGTCATCAGTTGAATGCAAATGAGGGTCAATCAACAAAATGGTGTTGCAATTACTCCACTCACCGGCAAAGCAGAAAATTGACCGTCAGATGCTTCAAAAGCCACATATTTTCACACTTTCATTAGTCGGCTATCAATTGCAAACAGAACAGGGAATCTCACAATTTCCATTGAAAGAGGAATTTCAGGCCCTGAGCATATCATTGCATTGAATTATTGACCAAAAAAATAATTCCATCATATCATAAAAGATTCAATCAGGCTATCCAAGCTTGGTGGTATTCCAATTTTCAGTCAAGCATTGCAAGTACTTTGGAACAGAGTCGCACAGAACACTAATAAACAGGAGATGGCTGTTACTTAATTTTTTTCCAATTCCTCACTTCCATTCCTTCTGCTTCCTCCCTTTCTCATACTCAGTTGCTTGCATTGGTTAATCATCTTCCACCTGTGAGAACAGTCACAGGCTTCAACAACTCTCACAGCTGCTAATGCTTTGGCCGCTTATTATTTTTTGGTAGCAGAAGGCAACTTAAATACAATGGTTGGTATTTCCCTCGGATGGGACACAGATCTGGAGGACTTCGAGGTTAAATTTGGTTGGTTAAATTCCAAGTAATTTGATTAAATCATCATACATAGTGACATCTGCGAATAATTTGACAAATGTGTTCGATCAGCATCCACAGTCATTGTATTTTAATTTGGAATCCACAAGATCGAGAAATTTCACAACACCAAAAATAATTCTTCATTGCTGCAACATTTGCCAATTATTATGTATAATTTTTCCCATGTTGAAGCACATCAACTAATTGTAACTGAACATGAATTTACTAGTGATGAGGCCAACTGAAGTGGCCTAAACTGGGGTGACATACTACTCCTAGTCTGGGATGGATTCCTCTCTGATTTTTCCAGCCCCCTTTTTGGTAAATGTCCAGCTTCTGTATGACACTACCCCATGGCAGCATCAGTGAGATTGGCAAGTTAATGTATTTTAAAGCAGAGCATGAGCAGCCTTTTATAATCGGACAAATGGTACTCATCATAGGAGTCAATTACGAAAGTACCGCTTATAATATTAAGCATGTCACATATTTCAGGCAGTTCAACAAGTACTTACCCTGAGCCCAACTTTCCCTATCAGACCTCTGGTTTATGAACAATTCCTATTTAGAGGAAACTTGTGCTTTATGGTGGCAAAAATATTTGGCAAGAACCAAATTCATAACCTTCTGAAAATGCGGGAAGGCAAGGGTAGGTGTGGGAGGGGGATGTGGTGCATTGTTCTGCTGTTGTTGTTCATCCATCTGTCTGTGTACACTAATTCATCTGAAGACCTTTCAAATGCTTTGTCACTTCCGCTTTTTAACCAAATATGATGGTCGACCTCCTTCAATCACACAATTAGTCTCCTTCAAATGACAGTGCCACATATTTGTAGCCACTTCATTTGTGAAGATTAATTGGTATCACAATAACAAGTGTTGCATGACTTCTCAGATGGCTGAGTTGCTTATGGCAGTGATTAGCTAAACCATGCAGAGGCACAAGTCAATTGACTTCAGCAAGCCATTGACAGGTGTTTTACAATTTGTTTCAACACTTAAGGTACTGGAGAACAATAGTACATGCGGAGGAGGGGAAAAAATGATGAGAAAAATACTTCATTAGGTTTGCTCAAAGCTTGACCAGCAGACATTTGTCAGACACAGAGGCTGGAATTTTACCTTAGACGGATGGGAGTTCGCCACCGACATTTATGGGGCCCCAGGCTTTAATTGGCCTGAGGCGGGATTTTCACCTGCTTGAGGAAAGAAGTCCCACCTCATTTAGCTGCCGGCCAATCAGCGGCTGGCAGCTCTTAGTCTCAGCAGTGCCACCGGGAGTGGTGGCCACTGCCGGGACTGCAGCCCAGCTGACCGAGGAGGATGCCATGGAGCCAGGATCCAAGGTAGGTTTTGGATGCCTCACCAGGATGATTGGTCGTGCCCCAATGAGGCAAGAGTGGTCGTTTGGGGGGAGGGAGTGCGTCTTGGGTCCCGGGGTGGGTTGGGAGGCAGGGGCGGCCCTCAATCGGGCACCCTGTGCCCAATTGTCAGGGCACTCCCTCCCGGGGCGCAGAAAGGCCGGCAGCTGGGAAACCTTTCACGTCCCCAGCATGCCCACTTGCCATGGTTAAAATACCCGTGGAGGCAGGCAAAGGCCCTTAAGTGGCCACTTAAGGGACTTGATTGGACTGGAGCGGGCGGAACATATCTCACCACCCACCACCCCCGCTCACCGACCTCCATAAAGTGGGCTGCAGGCAGTTGCAGGTCGGGAAGGCCTCCCAGAGTCTCCTGCTCAATTTTTCGCCACCCCTACTCCACCATCCAGCCCGCTGAGATGGCATAAAATTTCACCTTAGACCCCGCCGGAACAGCAAAACCATTTCCAGGGAAGGAACCCGACTCGCTGACTTGTGTGTCTTGTGATTGCTCTGGGAAAGAGAAAATTAATTATCAGCCCTCCTCCAGGTTCCCTGATCAATCAGAGAGAGCAAGCCAGATACATGCTTAAAACAGCAACGAAGCACCTCTATTTAAAATGACCCCAGCAGGACTCACAATGGCAGCACTGTTTGGAGGGGGAAAATAAATCTATTGTGAGGGAGAAAAGACCTGCAGCATGGATGCAAGACGTGAAAAGACTGCCCTCCGGTTCACAGACTCATCCCTGGAGATCATGATTTATACAGTGAGAGCATGGAGAGAAGTACTCTTCCCCAAGGATGGCAGGAGGTGGCCAACCAGCCGCACCAAGCAGGCATAGCTCAGGTTGCTTATACGGTGTAAAAAAGAGTGTGGTACCGAGAACCTGGATCCAGTGCCGGAAAAAGTTCAATGCCCTCAGGAAGTCCAGCTAGGTGAGTGTACTGAACGGCACAGTGGCGCAGTGGTTAGCACCGCAGCCTCACAGCTCCAGTGACCCGGGTTCAATTCTGGGTACTGCCTGTGTGGAGTTTGCAAGTTCTCCCTGTGACCGCGTGGGTTTTTGCCGGGTGCTCCGGTTTCCTCCCACAGCCAAAGACTTGCAGGTTGATAGGTAAATTGGCCATTGTAAATTGCCCCTAGTGTAGGTAGGTGGTAGGGGAACATAAGGAAGGTGGGGATGTGGTAGGAGTATGGGATTAGTGTAGGATTAGTATAAATCGGTGGTTGATGGTCGGCACAGACTCGGTGGGCCGAAGGGCCTGTTTCAGTGCTGTATCTCTAAATAAACTCTCAGCTGGCAGCCGTCACTCTCTCACCTCCCTAGCAGTCTTCTGCACAGCATTTCTCTGACTGATGCACCTTGCTTTCACACACATTCCTTTCTCTCTAGCCTCCTCAATTCTACCTCTCAACAGACAACACCCATAGTCACCCACAACCTACACCCTCTCGTTCCCATTCCTCACAGTCACCCACCTCAAATGTCGACCCTCCATCCTCAGCAGCCAGTTACCTCTTCGCACTTTTAACTCTCTGCCTTTTCTCATTGCAGGAGAAGAGAACCTACAACCGCCGGGAGAACTGGGGGTGGAACTGCAGCCATGGCTATGCTGACATCAATGGAGGAAGAAGCGGTGCCACCTGTACAGGCTGCTGTAGATGGAGAGATGGGGGTGGCCCTGAGATCTAGTGACATCGGATATCACACTGCCACTTGGCACTTAACTGTCACTCATGTTGAACTGATGCCACCAGTACATTAAAAGTGATGATCTGCACTATGCTAAGTTGGAACCCAATTTTCTTTACGTGCAGCACTAACTCATGTCTTTCATCTCCCCACAGATGCATTGCTGGCGCCAGTGCAGGAGGTGAGGGAGGAGCCTGTGGAGTCTTCAGAGGAAAAGCATCATGCTGAGGAGACACCATCGCATGACTTATGTGTAACCTCCATCAGTGTAGATATGCACACCTCGGTGGGTTCCAGCTTCTCAGTTAGACAAAGTGACACATGGTGAGGAACACATCACATGTGAATAGGAACAGGCGCTGGAGATAGAAACAACAGAGGAGAGGCTCCGTTGGAGGGTGATGGGACACAGATGCTGAGCCCTTGGGGGGCAGTGGTGGGGGGGGGGTCTCATACACTGAAGAGGAAATATGTGTGAATCTGTCAGAATTTCCCAAGGCAGTGCGCAACCTTGCACAAAAAATAGAGGAGTCCATCTCTAGCATGAGTTGCATAATGTCCCAGGCATTTGCACTGATGACCACCTGCATTGAAAGAGTGGCCAACTTCACGCAGAATCAGATGCGGCAGGCCGAGTGCATACTGGCTCACATCAATGGCCTGCACACATGGCTGCCAGTTACACAGCTTTGCTTAAATAACTGCTGTACTGACATGCAGCCAAGTGCTCTCCCACTCTTCGCTAGCAAGGAATTGGAGGAGGGCCCCAAGGGGGAAGATGGAGAAAGGGCTGATGGCAATGGGGACCTATCTCAAGGCACCCCAACTTCACGATCCTTTCCCTCACCTCTCTGAGAGAGTCACAAATGCTGCATCATGCCCTGATGACCAAGTCTCCCCCTGCACAAACGCCCCTCAGGGGCTTCAAAACCCAGAAGAGGTCCACTTCAGGCATCTCGTGTTAGAGCATGGGAACGAGCAGCGGAATGAGCAGCCTATCTCTAGCTCTGCTGAAGCCACAAGGAGGAGCACCATATAGAAGTAATAGAAAGCATTCAAGGAAAAAAGGTCTTATTTGCACAAAGGGAATTTCAGAATGAGGGACAGGCCATTTAGGATTAAGATGAGGAGGAATTTCTTCACTCAGACAGTGGTGAATCTTTGTAATTCTCTGCCCCAAAGGGCTATGGAGGCTTAGTCGTTGTGTATGTTCAAGACTGAGATCGATAGATTTCTGCACATTAAAAACGTCAAGGGATACGGGGATAGTGCAGGAAAATGGTGTTGAAGTAGATCAGCCATGATCTCATTGAATGGCAGATCAGGTTTGAAGGGCTGAATGGTCTACTCTGCTCCTATTTCTTATGTTCTTATATTCTTACTTGGGTGCTTATTACATATCAGTGGTCCATTGATTCACTTCACTTGAATAGATGAATGAGCTTTTGTGAACTGATTATTGTTATGGCATTGACTTTGTTGGATCCCCATTGATCCTGGTCAGTTAAATTCCAGTGAATAGCATGAGCCACCCCTTGATGAGGAGATAAGGCTGTGAATGAGATGGGTGGCCGGGTTTCTGTAAGGAGGAGGTTTGCTGGTGAGAGTGGGAGTGGAAGGTAGGGGGGTCGTGATGGGAAGCTTTCAATGCAGAAAGCTCATTTCTCAATTGAAGCACAGGTAGATGAGGGCATCGTGGGCACCAATATCAGAATATGCAGACTCCATGTTGGAGGAAAGTATCACAGGCAATAAGGTGAGATCTCACTCAGAGGTATCCAAATATGTTGCACAAAGTTGCTAATATTAATGAAATCAGTGATTCTAGGCTGAAGGACCTGCTTTACTATGATTGACCACAGGCTTGTCAGTTTCACCCGAGTGTTGATATCAGGTCTGTTTCACGCTACAATAAGTTCCCACTGTGCACTCGCCTTCTCCAACCTGCCAAGTTACAGACACAGCGTATGACCCGTGCACTGTTGGGAAAGAGGGATTCCTTGCTTAAATAGGCTCCAATTGCCTTTTAAAATACCCCAATGGACTTTCCACCATATCCACAGGGGTTCCCCACTGGACTCGCAAGGCATCCCAGGGAAAGCTGGAAGAGGGTTGGATGACATTGGGAATCCCAACCCGATGTCCTTTTCTGGGACTTTCCCACCCTGCACACTCCCGGACCTGCCTCCACTGGACTGGAAAAATTCTGCCCATGGTCTAAGTCCAAGTCCGTTTGCTGGACAAATTTGGTGGAGTCCTGCAGTATAACTTATTGATCCTGGGCACAGATGCTACTGATAATAGAGACTAGATAGTCCCAATTAAGTCTTGGAAACCCTGTAAAATGAGTTTGGTTGATATTCAAGGCATTTACTGAGATTGATTACTGCCACTCCAGAAACCGCTAATGTTCTTAATATCTCCTCCCAGCACATGCATTTCCAAACTCTCCAGCATGTTCTGAATAGCTTGACAAACTTCCTGCATTGCCGATGTCTGCATTAGACTCCAATCACTTTTCCATGAGTGTAACCTATATCCACTGCCTTTATTTGAAATCAACAGCTCCCAAGTCATTTCTATTTTGATGACTGGGCCTCTGAGCGAATAGTGGTATCAGGAGCTCCCCATCCATCTCCCCTAACAGAGAGGCCTTCAAACCAGCATGTAACATAGATGCTTTGAATACTGGACTTCAGTCTTTGGTGAGAACGATGGCAGTCAGTTTCTTAAGAGTTTCAGGGCATTATCACTCAGCACCACAGGATTTAACTGATATCAGGTCTGATCACTGGATAGTTAGGTCCAGGACCCAGCACAACTCTCTTGACAGCTCATGTGCCTATGGTTAAATACACCAACTTTAACATTACTGTATCCTAAGATTTTCTGAATACTTATTATTAGACAACAAATCTTGGCTGCCTGCATCACATGGGCATGATTACAAATGGACATCCTACACATCCGAACATCAGGAAACGGTGTCCACCTCCCAGATTACTGTGCAAATGAAGCTCTTGCTTGTTCTTGGCAGGTGCTTTATATGTCAGTATTCCCATTACTAGAGATAGTTCATGATGTAAGTTCTGGAAAGACTTGGTGTAATAGATGTATTCACGTTTTTCCAATTGGATTCGTCCAATTTGTGAGTGAAACACAAGCAATTGTGATAAGAAAATACCTCATCAAGTTTTCTGGCTGTCATGGCATGGAAATTTAATTTTCATAACAAGTAGGGCAGTGAAGTAAAAACATGTGAAGCAACAATGGGTAATAGTGCTTTACACTGAATGCTTGCTCTACAGAAATAGTTCCCTTTGAGAATTTCCATTTTGAAGAGTGCAAAGGAAAGTCTCCAGGAAGAAGGCTAATTTAACTATTCCCTTCATCAGCAGTGGAAAAAAAAACACTCCACTCTCCAACTGTGGAGTTAGTTAAAGTGATCATTCCTTTAATCAAAATCAGGAAGAAAAACAACATTCCACGTGAGGGGCCAATGGAGGTAATCAATGCATTGCATTCATCACAACAAGGAAAAATAAATATTAGTTGTTCTGGGTAGTCTTAAGGAAGGGAGCAGACAACAAGATAGGAGAAATGAAGTACAGACTGTGAATGGTCTAGTTATTCTCAGGGCTCCTTGATTTTGATTTGGATACTTTATACTGTTTTAAACACATTTGTTGCTTTACATCAGCAATTCTTAAAATCTTGTTTCAATATAGACCTGTAGTACCAGCCACAATAGATATTGAACTGTTGAATGGAGAGAAGCACTGGCTCATACTTATGTTATTTGGGAATTATTTTGTCTCCCTCACTCATTGTACAGTTTCTGTCTTTAGTGTGCAAACGTTGACTAGAATATTAAAATAATGACTACATTCTTTGGACTGAACCCTCTACCTTTGAGCTTTATATAGAAAGAATAATGGATCCAGGGGTGATTACAAGTCTGTAATCTCATTATGGATGTTGAAAAGACATTATAAATCATAGAAGCAAAACCTGAGCAGTATTTAATTATCATCTGAACCCATCCCCAAAATGCAATTACTATTTTTAACTCCAGGTATCTGATTTTATTTTACTAATGTGAGGAAGAGCAGGGATATAAATACTGGAACATAAATACTATTCAAAGTTTGTACACAGACTAGGAGATTGAAATATTAAGAGATTAAAATGCTTAGTTATCACCCAGCTTTTTGGGCATCATGTGTTCTATTGATGTGCAAGGGTGTCTCCCAGCTGCCTGTTCTGTTTGTGTGCCTCCCTGACCCCCCAATTGACCAACAGCTACTCACATTTATAGTGCAACTTTAACATAGAAAACTATCTCAAAGTGCTTCATTTTGTCTAATTATGCCTCAAATGCATTCAAGCCAAAATGTGAGCTATGAGGAGGGGTGACCAAAAGCTTGATCAAGGAGGTGGGTTTTAAACAGGATCTAAAAGGATAAGAGAGAGTTGGAGGCATTTAAGGATGTAATTCAAGAGCACTGTTCCTAGATAGCTGCAAGCACAATCACCAATGGTGGGGTGAAGTGAGGGGGCAACTTGCAAAAGTCTCGAGTCAGAGCAGAGAATTTGGGAATATTTCGGGGGAGGGGGGGGTGGGTGTTGCATTGTGCAGCTGGAGAAAGGTCCAGAGATTGGGAGAGGCAAGACCATGGAAGTATTTAAGCACAAGCCAACTTCTTTGCTTTAACCCACATCATTTAAAAGTGCTAATTACAATACAGGACTAAATTTCATTAGTTGCCAGATATAATGGATTTAATATGTTTATTACCATGAAATTTCATACCCTGCTGTAATGTTCTGAGTATCCTGCAGCAGAATGGAGGTAGGGCTGATTGAACAGGCCTGTCGTTGCCCCTTGCAGAATAAAACTGGGCAGCACAGTGGCACAGTGGTTAGCACTGCAGCCTCACAGCTCCAGCGACCCGGGTTCAATTCTGGGTACTGCCTGTGTGGAGTTTGCAAGTTCTCCCTGTGTCTGCGTGGGTTTCCTCCGGGTGCTCCGGTTTCCTCCCACAGCCAAAAAAGACTCGCAGGTTGATGGGTAAATTGGCCATTATAAATTGCCATTAGTGTAGGTGGTAGGGGAATACAGGGACAGGTGAGGATGTGGTAGGAATATGGGATTAGTGTAGGATTAGTATAAATGGGTGGTTAATGGTCGGCACAGACTCGGTGGACCGAAGGGCCTGTTTCAGTGCTGTATATCTAAATCTAAAAAATCTAAAACTATTTTGTGGTATACGCTTACCTACGGCCATAAATGCAAAACAGTATTCTTCACTTTATACACAAGTTTCTTTTTCACTAAAATTATCAAACATTGGAAAATAGCGTGTATAGACTCAAAGCTCGTAGAAGTGATATTGTTTAAATTTTGACTCTTTCTTTAAAACTAGTCGTGGTTATTCACAATGAGAACCAGTATGTTTTGTGTTAATTGATACACAATGATGAGTATAATGAATGAGTAAGAATTGTACCATTATTGCAGCAACTTTGCCGAATAATCTTGAACAAAATGAACATGATCAGTACACATTAACACATTATCAGTACTGAGTACACATTGTAAATAGATCTATTTTAGGAAAAAATGCAACTCCTTCCTGACTTTGCCCTTCATCTTAAGTGTTGTGTTCCATGTTGAAACAAATCAGTGCCTTATATCATTTGGGCATTGAAAAAAACAGAACAGGAAAAAAACTGAATTCCTCATAGGATAGAAAAAATGGATTTATGGCTGTAAGTTATTAATGTCATTAAAAATAGAAATGCATGTGTAAAAAGTTCTTTCTGGAAGGAAATATATAGTTTACAAAGGAAAGAGGGATAAAACTCATGTCATGGACAACAGATAAGAATTTGAGTTTATTATTTTAAATTACAAGTGGGATTGTGGGTTAGAGCACAGGCCAGACTGACGGGATAAGAATTTTGTCACACCGCTGTTGATGTTTTAAAATGGAATAATTTCACACTGTCTTCTGTCCACTTTGTAGTAGGCAAGTGTCCACAAGTCTGCCGTTAATTCAGCATTAAGTCAGTCAATGAGGTTACAGGGTTTGGCTGATGTGAGAGGTGGAAACATCACACAACAGTGAGGCTATTCTGAGGTTGTAATTACAACATGTTGTTGGGGCAGGGCAGAAAAGAATCTAATCTGCACTTCGTCAACAATTTAGGGTTGCTTAGCATGGAATGCAAAAAAGAGAGAAGTGTTCCCTTGTTCTGCCCTGACATTTGTCACGATCACACGAGGAGCAATTATGAACTATAAAAATGAACTGATGAATTAACCTCCCAAAAATGGACATATGTTTGCTATGAGACAAAATGGACTAAGAGGTCAGGTGACCTCTCTTGTACTGCAAATATACATAGTGACTGCTGGAGACTGAACCCATGATAATGTCTGGACCAGCCTTGAAGAAAACATTAGAAATGCTAATGGCCCCATTCAATGTTAATGGCTACCTTTTTCAACCAGTTGGACTAACAATGATAAAAGCAAAATACTGCGGATGCTGGAAATCTGAAATAAAAACAAGAAATGCTGGAACCACTCAGCAGGTCTGGCAGCATCTGTGGAAAGAGAAGCAGAGTTAACGTTTCGGGTCAGTGACCCTTCTTTGACTAACAATGATCTTTGTAGACCGAGAGTCTCCAGACTCAAACAGAGGGTAATACGTGAGACCAAACAGCACTTTATCAAGATGAGCAACATTCAAACCCCATTGTCTAACAATGGCCACACATTCAGAGATATTGTATGAAATACGAGGGAAAGCAACTTTGGTCACCTGACAGAATCCAAGCCTGATAAGGTTTTTTTTAAAAAAAGAGACTTTTCTGAGCAGAAAGGAAGAGCTGAGACGGGAAAGCCAGCAGCCAGGAGGCTGAGAGAGAGAGAGAACTATTCCAGCCAAGAAGACCCTGCCAAATGCCAACATTAAAAATAGGCAGAGACGCAAAAGGTGACCTTTGAAAACTCACCATCTGAGAGACTGAAACAGTATCTTCACCACTGGACTGTAACTGAGGTTTAACCAAAGATGCCTGCAGAAAAACATCCTTTTCAAAAATGTTTGCTCGTGGGATGTAGGCGTCGCTGGCTAGGCCAGCATTTATATCCATCCCTAATTGCCCTTGAGAAGGTGGTGGTGAGCTGCCTTCTTGGACAGCTGCAGTCCTTGGGGTGTAGTGGTTAGCACCGCAGCCTCACAGTTCCAGTGACCCGGGTTCAATTCTGGGTACTGCCTGTGTGGAGTTTGCAAGTTCTCCCTGGGTCTGCATGGGTTTTCGCCGGGTACTCCGGTTTCCTCCCACCACCAAAAGACTTGCAGGTTGATAGGTAAATTGGCCATTATAAATTTCCCCTAGTATAGGTAGGTGGTAGGAGAATATAGGGACAGGTGGGGATGTGGTAGGAATATGGGATTAGTGTAGGATTAGTATAACTGGGAGGTTGATGGTCGGCACAGACTCGGTGGGCCAAAGGGCCTGTTTCAGTGCTGTATCTCTAAAATAAAAAATAAATAAATAAAAAAAAATACACCAACAGTGGTGTTAGGAAGGGAGCTCCAGGATGTTGACCCAGTGGCAATAAAAGGAACAGTAATATGGTTCCAAGTCAGGATGCTGTGTGGCTTGGAGGGGAACTTGCAAGTGGTGGAGTGCCCATGCATCTGCTGCCCTTGTCCTTCTATGTGGTAGGTGGTAGAGGTCCCGGGTTTGGAAGGTGCTGTGGAAGTAGCCTTGGTGAATTGCTGAAGTGCATATTGTAGATGGTACACACTGCTGCCTCTGTGTGTCAGTGGTGAAGGGAGTGAATGTTGAAGGCGGTGGATGTGGTGCCAATCAAGCAGACTGGTTTGTCCTGGATGTTGTCGAGCTTCTTGAGTGTTGCTGTGACTGCACCCATCCAGGCAAGTGGACAGTAGTAACGCAGGAACAGGAGTAGGCCATGCCGCCCACTCCGTCATTCAATATGATCATGGCTGATCATCCACTTCAGTGCCTTTTTCCCACACGCTCCCCACATCCCTTTATGTCATTTGTATTTAGAAATCTGTCAATCACTGCTTTAAACATACACAATGACTGAGCTTCCACAGCCCTCTGAAGTAGAGAATGCCAAAGATTCACAACCCCCTGAGCAAAGAAATTTCTCCTCATCTCAGTCCTAAGTGGTTTTCCCCTTATTTTTGAAAATTTTGAAATTATGTCCCTTGGTTCTAGACTCCCCTTGAAGCCACATTGCATCTTCCTCACAACACACATTCCCACCTAGTTTTGTGTCATCTGCGAACGTGGAAATATCACATTTGGTCCCCACGTGCAAATCATTGATATATATTGTGAACAGCTGGGGCCCAAGTACTGATCCAGTACTCCAAGTATTCCATCACACTCCTGACTTGTGTCTTGTAGATGGTGGACAGGCATTGGTGAGAGAGAGGTGAGTTACTCGGTGCAGAATTCCTAGCCTCTGACCTGCTCTTGTAACCACAGTATTTATGTGGCTGGTCCAGTTCAGTTTCTGGTCAATGTTAAACCCCAGGGTGTTGATAGCGGGGGATTCAGCGATGAGAATGGCATTGAATGTCAAGGGGAGATGATTAGATTCTCTCTTGTTTGAGATGGTTATTGCCTGGCACTTGTGTGGCGCCAATGTTACTTGCCACTTATCAGCCTAAGCCTGGATGTTGTCCCGGTCTTGCTGATTCTGGACACGGACTGCTTCAGTATCTGAGGAGTTGCCAATAGTGCTGAACATTGTGCAATCATCAGCGAATATCCCCACTTCTGATCTTATGACTGAAGGAAGGTCATTGATGAAGCAGCTAAAGATGGTTGGTCCTAGGACATTACCCTGAGGAATTCCTGCAGTGATGTCCTGGGATTGTGATGATTGAGCTCCCCCAACAACCACAACCATCTTCCTTTGTGCTAGGTTTGGCTCCAACCAGCAGAGAGTTCCCACACCTCCCCCAACTCCCTGGATTCCCATTGACTCCAGTTTTGCTAGGGCTCCTTGATGCTATACTTGGTCAAATTCTGCCTTGATGTCAAGGGCAGTCACTCTCACCTCACCTCTTGAGTACAGCTCTTTTGTCCATGTTTGGACCAAGGCTGTAATGAGGTCAGGAGCTGAGCGGCCTGGCGGAACCCAAACTGAGTGTCAGTGAGCAGTTTATTGCTGAGCAAGTGCCACTTGATAGCACCGTCGACAACATCTTCCATCACTTTGCTGATGATCGAGAGTAGACTGATATGGCAATAACTGGCCGGATTGGATTTGTCCTACTTTTTGTGGACAGTATGTACCTGGGCAATTGTCCACATTGTTGGATAGATGCCAGTGTTGTAGTTGTACTGGAACAGCTTGGCTAGGGGCGTGGCAAGTTCTGGAGCACAAGTCTTCAGTAATATTGCCGGAATGTTGTCAGAGCCCATAGCCTTTGCACAATCCAGTGCCTCCAGTCGTTTCTTGATATCATGTGGAGTGAATTGGATTTGCTGAAGTCTGGCATCTGTGATGCTGGGGACTTCAGGAGGAGACCGAGATGGATCATCCATTCGGCACTTCTGACTGAAGATGGATGCAAATGATTCAGCCTTTTCTTTTGCACTGATATGCTGGGCTCCCCTGTTGTTGGCAATGAGGATATTTCTGGAGCCTCCTCCTTATGTCAGTTGTTTAATTGTCCACCACTATTCACAACTGGATGGGGCAGGACTACAGAGCTTAGATCTAATCCATTGGTTGTGGGATCGCTTAACCCTATCGCATGCTGCTTCTGCTGTTTGGCATGCAAGTAGTCCTGTGTTGCAGCTCTCCCAGGCTCACACCTCATTTTGAGATATGCCTGGTGCTGCTCCTGCATGCTCTCCTGCACTCTTCAATGAACCAGGGTTGTTCCCCCAGTTTGATGGTAATGGTAGAGTGAGGGATATGCTGGGCCATGAGGTTACAGATTGTGGTTGAATACAATTATGCAGCTGCTGATGGCCCACAGTACTTCATGGATGCCCAGTTCTGATTTGCTAGATCGATTCGAAATCTATCCCATTTAGCACAACACAATGGAGGGCATCCTAAATCTGAAGATGGGACATTGTCTCCACAACGACTGTGCAGTAGTCACTCCTATCAATACTGTCATCGACAGATGCATCTGCGACAGGGAGATTGGTGAGGATGAAATCAAGTAGGTTTTTCGCTCTTGTTGGTTCCCTCACCATCTGCCGCAGACCCAGTCTAGCAGCTATGTCCTTTACGGCTCGGTCAGCTCGGTCAGATGTGATGCTACCAAACCACTCTTGGTGATGGATATTGAAGTCCCCCAGAGTACATTCTGTGCCCTTGCTACCTTCAGTGCTTCTTCTTATTGGTGTTCAACATGGAGAAGCACTGATTCATCAGCCGAGCGGGTGGCGGTAGGTGATAATGAGTAGGAGGTTTCCTTGCCCATGTCTGACCTGATGACATGAGACTTCATGGGTTCCGGAGTTGTTGTTGAGGACTCCCAGGGCAACTCCCTCCTGACTGTATGCCACTGTGCCGCCACCTCTGGTGGGTCTGTCCTGCTGGTGGGATAGGACATACTCAGAGATGGTGATGATGGTGTCTGGGACATTGCCTGTAAGGTATGGTGGTGTCTGGGACAATGTCTGTAAGATATTATTTTGTGTGTAAGACTATGTCAGGCTGTTGCTTGTGTGATGGCACGACCGCTCAGGACAAAGCCCCCAATCAAAATCTAAAATTCTGATTGTGGTGGGAGCAATGTACTGTCAATTCAGTCCCACTGCCCCACAGGTCGCATAGCATATATCTTTAAGCTTTCCAAATCAAAGAAAGCAGCAGCTGAATTGAACAATCTAGTAACCCCTGAATGAGGTGAACCAAACCAGGTATCTTTAGATATCAACAAATTAACTGTTTATTAAAAAACTAAAATCTTAAACACTACTAAGATAAACCAATATCTAAAGACCTTATAACTTATTTAAAGAATTGAAATCCCGCGTTCACATACATACTCAGACTAACAGTATTTTTGTTTTTTAATTAGCTTCCCGACAAAAAAATAGAAATAACAATAAAGTCTTTGCAGATTTACACTCCTGACGAAATGGAATCTTCCCAATGTAGAAACGGTCAAGGTTGCTTGAAGTCTTCACGGTTGTCTGATGAGAAAAAAAACGGTTCTTCAACAGTCGAGGATTCAGCAGTCAAGTTCAGCTGAAGTGTTGCTCTTCTTTCCAGTGATGAACACAGCAGATCAACAAATAACTATTTTTTGTTTTTTAAAAGAATTAATCTGGCTTGACTTTTCAGAATTCTGAGAGAGAATAATAAAGAGGGTTTAAATAGAATGAGGGAGAGCTCTCTTCTTTCCTTCACGGGCCAAAACAATCTGTGTCGCAACTGTCTCTGAAAAAACAGTTTTCAAAGTTAAACGGCAATATTGTATGTCCTGTTCTCCCTCTATGCATGGCTTTATCCAGGGCAACTAAGATGCACTTGCCGGTAATTTCTGAAGCTGGCTGCCTTAAAGAAGTACTGATCTCTTACGGCCTTAAAGGCACACCGCATATTTCCCGAGGAGAGGAGCAAAAAAAAGGATCATTACACCTCCACCCTGGATGAAATGAAATGCCATTCCCAAAAAGCATTTTATTACAATGCAAAAAGTAGTAATTGAAAAAACACTTCACATTTTTTCCACGATATATCGATGTACAATTTGTGATAAAATGGTAAGACTACAGCAACAAGTTCCATCAGAACATTTTCAGCTTTAAATTTTCCAAAGGTTGTCCCAATTAGCCCATTTCAAATTTACAAACATTGTCTCCCAGTTGTTTTGTGTTTTTCTTTTAAGTGTCCCTATTGTCTATCACCTCAGCCAGCTGAACTGCACAGCTAGGAGCAATGACCACTACTGGGTTCACTATTCTCTGAGAAGTTTCTCAAGTACCCCTTAACCTGTGTGGCACCACTTGATACTGGGAAACCCTGTATGGTGTAACAGAAGCTGAATTCTTCTTATCTTGGGGTGTCAAAGGAATTTGACAGGATCCTCCAACACATCAGTCACTTTAAGACACATGGGGCTGGATTTTACCCTAGATGGACGGGAATTCGCCACCGACGCAAAAGTCCCGCTTCCGCCTAGCCCAGAGATCCGTCCCGTATTTTACGGGTCCCCGGGCTTTAACTGTCCCGAGGCGGGTCTTCCACCCACTTGAGGGAGGAGGTCCCGCCTCATTGAGTTGCCAGCCAATCAGCGGGCCGGCAGCTCTTAGTCCCAGCAGCGCCACCGAGAGCGGTGGCCACTGCCGGGACTGCAGCCTAGCCGACGTCATGGACCCTAGAGAGTGGGTAAGTTCGGCATGCCTCACCAGGGGGATCGGTCATGCCCTGGTGAGGCTAAGGTGGTCGTTTGGGGGGAGGGGGCGGGCGTCTTTGGTCCCGTACGTGGGTTGGGAGGCAGGGGTGGTCCTCAATTGGGCACCCTGTGCCCGACTGCCATGGCCACCCCCCCAACCCCTGGGGCGTGGAAAGGCCACTTAAGGGACTTGATTGGCCTCGGGCGGGTGGGCTATTTGCTCCCCCTGCCAGACCGCCGTAAAGTTCACCGGACGCAGAAGCGGGGCGGGTATGCCTCCCAGAGCCTCCCGCCCAATTTTACGCCGCCCCCACGCCGTCATCCAACCCGCTGTGGTGGCGTAAAATTCAGCCCATTGTGTTGTCCACTCTGTCCGTACAGTCCTTTAAATGAGAATTTGGGTAGGAGTCTGCCTTCTTTACCGCAGTTACTTTTCTAGGGTCTTTTCTAGTTTGAGCCGTCCCACCAGGTTTAGGCATCAAGACCACCTGTGAATTCCAGCTGTTCTGACTAGGCTCAACTAAGTTGCCCTCCAGCATGCATTGTACGTCTGCTTCCACTTGAGCATGTCTGTCTGGCTGGACCTAAGCAACAAGGATGTTGTTTTAAAGTAATGGTTCCCCCGATACCTACAACATGTGTGGCAAAAGTTGTACATCCCGCTTTATCCCTACAAACCTTTGAAATGTTGTGAAAAGCATGGTTAGGTCTTCACGCTATTTTGCCTCTAAGTGCAAAAGCACATTGTCTATTTTTCCTAGCCATTCTGTATTCGCTAATCTGATAGTTGCAGGTTCAATCTGAGAATTTCCTAGGCCCATTTCTGCCTCATCCTCACTATCCTATCCTTCTGAACAGTCCCGATTACCTGACATACCAGTACTGTCTTATCCTCCTCCCTACTATAATATTGCTTTAGCATACTGATGTGGCACAACCGGTTCTTCTTCAAGCAATCAGGGGTGTCAATCAAGTAATCTACCTTACCCACTTTTTTGATCACTCCATATGGACCACTGAACCATGCTTTTAATGGTTCTCCCTGCAACAGTAACAACTATCAGATTAGCAAATACTAATACTTCATCCCCTGGTTGGAAATCACGGGCTTTTGCATTCTTGTCTGCCCATTTTCCATATTGGCTTGGGATGCTTTAACGTGTTCCTGAGCTACACTGCAAGCTTTTGTGAGTCTTTCTCAGAACACAGATACATAGTCTAATATCAAAGATTCATTCTTTTGTTCCAAGAATCTGTCTTTTATAGGTTTTAGAGGACATCTTACTTCATGTCCGTAAACCAATTCAAAAGGACTGAAGCCTGTACACTTATTCAGTGAGTCTCTGGTGGCAAAAGAAAGCCTAGTCCTTTATCCTAGTCATGCAGATGTTCATGACAGTATGTTCTAATCATAGTTTCGAGAATTTGGTGAACTCTTTTAAAGCTGCTGTGACTGTGGGCGATATGCTGAAGATTTCAACTGTCTAATCCCCAGATTGCCCATGACTTCTTGAAATATCCTAGACATGAAATTAGAACCTTTATCTGATTGAACTTCAAGTGGTAGCCCATATCTCGTAAAGAATTGGGTTAAATTTTCTACTACGATTCTAGCAGTAATTGTCCTCAAAAGAATGGCCTCTGGAAATCGAGTAGCCATATCCATGATAGTAAGTATGTATTGATGTCCCGCTTGTGTTTTTGGCAATGGTCCTACACAGTCTACCAATATCCTGTTAATTGGTTCCTCATTCACTGGTATGGGAACTAGTGGTGCTGGTTTTGTTAGGTTGTGGTTTTCTGGCCATTTGACAGGTATGGTATGTCCTACAAAATTGTCTCACATCCTTTGTAAGACCTGGCCAGTAATAATGTTGGTTTATGCATGATTTGGTCTTCCGAATTCCCCAACGTCCTGCAAAAGGAATGTTGTGTGCTAATCTTGATAATCCTTGGCGATATTTAGATGAAACCACTATCTGTTCAACAACTGTCCAGTCTTCATCTGCAGGTCTATGAGGCGGTCTCAATTTCCTCCTCAAAACCCTGTTTGCCATATAATAGCCTTCCAGAACTCCTTTCACCTCAGCTTCTGACAAAGCCATCTGTGCTATTTGGTAGATATCTGGATCAGCTTGTTGTGCTGCAATGATAGACGATCTGTTAAGTATTTCATTTGGATTATCTAAATCCCCAAATAAGGTTTCAGATACTTGGCTATCTATTTGTGGTGCCCCTTTTATCTCTGACAATGGATCCTGTTTAGCCATTACTTGGGTAACTACACATGCAGGAAATATTCCCAGAACTTGTTCCTATAATTGCTCCATTTCCTTAGCTTCACTTGGTTCCTCTGCAATTATAGGAGAAACTGATACTTTTGATCCAGCTAAATCATTTCCTAGGAGTAGATCAATTCCCTCTACTGGCAAACTGTGGATAACTCCTACAGTTACTATCCCAGATATTATGTCACTCTCTAGGCATACTTTATACAAAGGTACGGGTATATACTCCCCGCCAATTCCATTTACTAAAACTTCAGCGTTCAAGCCCCTCTCTGGTGGAAACCTCATATCTTTCCCCAGCAAGAGTGTTTGGGTTGCTCTTGTATCCCTGAGTATAATGATAGGTTTTCCTGCCTCACTTACAGGATATGGAGTTACTCTCCCCTTTGACAAAAATTCTTTATAACTCTTGGGTATTTTATTCTTAACCTCTACAGTCTTTTTAGTTTTAGTATCTGGTTTCACAGCTGTTGTTAAAGCTATAGCCTGGTCTGCTCTACTCTCAGTCAGAGTCTTTTCCTCTGCACTAGCTTTGCACACTCCAACAAGTTCTGTGGGTTTACCCCGCAATTTCCAGCACTCCGAACGAAGATGACCTGTTTTGTGGCAATGATAAATAACACTTTGGCTTGCAAACCTCACTTCTACCCTCAGCACCTTCCTTTCTGACCTGAGGAGGTAATCCTGGGGCATTCCCAGCTGTTCCTTCTTGTCCCCGGCCACTTGCCTTCCTTTCACTCTCCCAATTGCTATCCTTCTCAGGTTTATGGGGGTGACGGACAAAATAGGCTGGCTTATTCACAAGCTCAAATTCATCAGCAATTTCTGCTACTTGCCTCGCTTTCAAAACTTTCAGGTTATCTATATGAGTTCTCACGACTGAAGGAATGGAGTTTTTAAACTCTTCTAAGAGAATCAATTCTCGAAGGTTCTCATATCTGGTTTCTATCTTTAATGCCCGTATCCAACAGTCAAAAGTAATTTGCTTCACCATCTCAAATTCTACATACGTCTGCCTAGCCAATCTCCGCAAGTTCCGAAACTTGACGGTAAGCTTCAGGGACTAACTCAGACACAGAGAGAATAGCCTTTTTTGCCATCTCATAATCTGCAGAAGCCTCTTCAGGAAACATGGCATAAACTTCATGAGTTCTGCCAACCAACCTGCTTTGTATAAACAGCATCCAACTTTCTTTCAGCTACTTCACTTGTTTGGCTATTTATTCAAAAGTTATGAAAATGCCTCTACGTCCCTTTCCTCAAACTTAGGAAGAGCCTGTATAAATTTAAACAGCTTTTCGCTGGGTCCTGAGCTAAATTCAGATTCTTCCTGACCCAAATTTTCCCTTGATTTAAGACTACACTTTTGTCTTAGTTCCATCTCTTTCAACTTAAATTTCCTCTCTTTCTCCCTTTCCTCTTTTTCCAATTCAAGTTTTCTTAAATCTTTTTCAGCCTCAAGTTTTTTTGTTTCTAACTGAATCCTACCCAATACCATTGCATCACTCTCTGACCTACTACTTTCTTGTTCCTCATATTCCCCTTTATCTTCCTCTTCTTCTAATTCCAGATGTTGGGCTATTATGTCAATTATCTCTGCTTTTTTGGCACTTAATTTCAATTCTAACCCCAATTTTGCTGCCAATTCTTTTAAATTATTCTTCGTTAAAGTTATGAAGTCACTCAAGGAAACACACTGCTTTCCCCAAAACTCTGCTGCAACCACTGATGCCATTACCATGGTATAGACTGTATCTTATTGTACAAGAGACCTGGTTCTTTTTATTTCTTTGTAATTGACATTAGATTTAGATCCCAACAATCGAGTTTCCAATTGATATGATCCCAGATGCGAGAGAAATTAATATGATTCCAAATGTGAACCCTTCAATTAGTCTGATTCTGATCCCAGACATGAGCTGCCTAATTAAAATATGATTCGATCTTGGACGAGTCCGCAATTAATATTTTATGGCACGACCGCTCAGGGCAAAGCTCCCAATCAAAATATATGATTCTGATTGCAGTAGGAGCAAAACACACTGTCAATTCATGCCCGCCACCCCACAGGTCGCATAACATATATCTTTACAAAGTGATTGCTGACAATGCAGCGGCCCGTTGATGTCAACCGAGTGCACAGCTACATCTTGCCAGGACCAGGGGAGGCGGTGGCCTAGTGGTATTGTCACTGGACTAGTAACTCGGAGACCCAGAGTATTGCTCTGGTGACATGGGTTCAAATCCCACCACAGCAGAAGGTGGAATTTGAATTCAATTAATAAATCTGGAATTAAAAGCTAGTCTAATGATGGCCATGAAACCATTGTTGATTGTTGTAAAAACCCATTTGGTTCACTCATGTCCTTTAGGGAAGGAAATCTGCTGTCCTTACTTGGTCTGGCCTACATGTGACTCCAGACCCACTGCAATGTGGTTGACTCTTACATGCCCTCTGAAATGCCCTGGCAAGCCACTCAGTTGTATCTAACCGCTACAAAGTCAATAAAAAAGCACTGTGGGTATACCGACCCCAAATGGACTGCAGCGCTTCAAGAAGGCAGCTCACCACCACCTTCTCAAGGGCAATTAGGGAGGGGCAATAAATGCTGGCCTGGCCAGCGACGCCCACATCCCATGAATGAAAAAAACAATTTTTTTTAAAAACTAAGTGGCGCATGTGCGGGATTATGTCATCGCATATCCGCGTCTGGTCCATCTACGCGCATGCGCGATAAAGCGTCATCAGGTATGCAGCCTCCCACTCAGCTGGAGGAAGCGGCTGAATGGCAGATTTTGAGGCTGGAGCTCGATCCCCGTCACTCGCACCCACCCCACTAACCGCTCTCCCCCCTCGGCAACTTGCTCCAGGCCTCTATGTTCCCTCCTCTCAGCTGCTCGCTCCAGACCTCGATGCTCCCCCCCACTCCCCTTGCCGATTGCTCCTCGCTTCGTGCCACCCTGCTCTCCGGCCGCTCGCTCCCCGCTTCCCCACTCCACCCCTCCAGCCACTAGCTCTAGACCATGCCCCTTCCCTCCTCTTGGCCACTCGCTCCTACGTTACCCCGTGGCCCCTTCCGGCCCGCCTTGCTTCTTCGGGCAGTGCATGGAGACTGATCAAATGTGGGAGCGAGTGGCCAAGAGGAGGGAAGCAGCACAGCCTATAACTAGCTGCTGAGGGGGTGGTGGGGAACGAACCAACTGGAGAGCGGGGTGGCACGAGCAGGGAACAATCCTCCTTAGTGCAAATAGTTTGGATGGAGCAGTTTTTGTCAGGTGTGTCCAGGAAGGTTTCCTGACTCAATATGTAGATAGGCTGACTAGAGGGGAGACTATGTTGGACTTGGTGCTTGGCAACGAACCAGGCCAGGTAGCAGATCTATCGGTGGGAGAGCATTTTGGTGATAGTGATCACAACTCCCTGACCTTTACTATAGTCATGGAGAGGGACAGGAGCAGACGGGATGGGAAAATATTTAATTGGGGGAGGGGGAATTACAATGCTATTAGGCAGGAACTGGGGAGCATAAATTGGGAACAGATGTTCTCAGGGAAATGCACGACAGAAATGTGGAGGTTGTTTAGGGAGCACTTGCTGCGACTGCTGGATAGGTTTGTCCCGATGAGGCAGGGAAGGGATGGTAGGGTGAAGGAACCTTGGATGACAAGAGATGTGGAACAGCTAGTCAAGAGGAAGAAGGAAGCTTACTTAAGGTTGAGGAAGCAAAGATCAGACAGGGCTCTAGAGGGTTACAAGGTAGCCAGGAGGGAACTGAAGAATGGACTGAGGAGAGCTAGAAGGGGACATGAAAAAGTCTTGGCGGGGAGGATTAAGGAAAATCCCAAGGCATTCTATACTTATGTGAGGAACAAGAGGATGGTCAGAGTGAGGGTAGGGCCGATCAGGGATATTGGAGGGAACTTGTGCCTGGAGTCGGAGGAGGTAGGGGAGGTCCTAAATGAATACTTTGCTTCAGTATTCACTAGTGAGAGGGACCTGGTCATTTGTGAGGACAGCGTGGAACTGGCTGATATGCTCGAACAGGTTGAGGTTGAGAGGGAGGATGTGCTGGAAATTTTGAATGATATGAGGACAGATAAGTCCCCGGGGCCAGACAGGATATACCCAAGGATATTATGGGAAGCGAGGGAAGAGATTGCTGCACCTTTGGCGATGATCTTTGCGTCTTCACTGTCCACTGGAGTAGTACCGGATGATTGGAGGGTGGCAAATGTTGCTCCCTTGTTCAAGAAAGGGAATAGGGATAACCCTGGGAATTATAGACCAGTCAGTCTTATGTCGGTAGTGGGCAAATTATTGGAGAGGATTCTGAGAGACAGGATTTATGATTATTTGGAAAAGCATGGTTTTATTAGAGACAGTCAGCATGGCTTTGTAAGGGGCAGGTCATGCCTCACAAGCCTTATTGAATTTTATGAAGATGTGACAAAACACATTGATGAAGGAAGAGCAGTGGATGTGGTGTATATGGATTTTAGCAAGGCGTTTGATAAGGTTTCTCATGGTAGGCTCATTCAGAAAGTAAGGAGGCATGGGATTCAGGGAAAGTTGGCTGTCTGGATACAAAATTGGCTGGCCCATAGAAGTCAGAGGATGGTAGTAGATGGAAAGTATTCAGCATGGAGCTCGGTGACCAATGGTGTTCCACAAGGATTTGTTCTGGGACCTCTGCTCTTTGTGATTTTTATAAATGACTTGGATGAGGAAGTGGAAGGCTGGGTTAGCAAGTTTGCCGATGACACGAAGGTTGCTGGAGTTGTGGATAGTGTGGAAGGCTGTTGTAGGTTGCAACGGGACATTGACAGGATGCAGAGCTGGGCTGAGAAGTGGCAGATGGAGTTCAACCTGGAAAAGTGTGAAGTGATTCATTTTGGAAGGTCGAATTTGAATGCGGAAGACAGGCTTACAGACAGGATTCTTGTTAGTGTTGAGGAACAGAGGGATCTTGGGGTCCGTGTCCATAGATCGCTCAAAGTTGCCACCCAAGTTAATAGGGTTGTTAAGAAGGCGTATGGTGTGTTGGGTTTCATTAACAGGGGGATTGAGTTTAAGAGCCGCGAGGTTAAGCGGCAGCTCTATAAGGCCCTGGTTCGACCACACTTGGAATATTGTGTTCAGTTCTGGTCGCCTCATTATAGGAAGGATGTGGAAGCTTTAGAGAGGGTGCAGAGGAGATTTACCAGGATGCTGCCTGGACTGGAGGGCATGTCCTACGAAGAAAGATTGAGGGAGCTAGGGCTTTTCTCATTGGAGCGAAGAAGGATGAGAGGTGACTTGATAGAGGGGTACAAGATGATGAGAGGCATAGATAGAGTGGATAGCCAGAGACTTTTTCCCAGGGTGGAAAGGGCTATCACCAGGGGGTATAATTTTAAGGTGATTGGAGGAAGGTTTCGGGGAGATGTCAGAGGTAGGTTCTTTACACAGAGAGTGGTGGGTGCGTGAAATGCGCTGATAGCGGTGGTAGTAGAATCAGATACATTAGGGGCATTTAAGCGACTCTTGGATAGGTGCATGGATGATAGTAGAATGAAGGGTAGGGAGTTAGTTTGATCTTAGAGTAGGTTAAAGGTTCGGCACAACATCGTGGGCCGAAGGGCCTGTACTGTGCTGTACTGTTCTATGTTCTATGTTCTATAATTGACAAGGGGAGTGGGAGGGGGGGAGCAGCGAGGTTTGACGCTAGCGGCTGAGAGGTGGGGGGGAGCGGCCTGTGGGGAGAAGGGGGAGGAAGTGAGTTGACAAGGAGGGAGAGTGGCCAGTGGGCGGGAGCTAGTAGCTGCGTTCGGACAAAATCTGTCCTGGTCAGTCATATAAACGAATCACAATAACAAATTTGCAGGACATTTTATATACCGCTCGATTTTCTTCTCCATCAATCGGGGTGCCAATTCACTATCTTCCAAAGGAAATTCAATCATAAAATTCCTTTTGTATTAAATGGATCTGATGATTACAGCTAGTATCCTATAATTACATCGTAGCATATTACTGGGCTTCCATCCAACGTAATGTAAGGTTAGTTGCTGGAAATGCCATAAGCATTTCCTGTGATAAATTGAGCAGCACCATCTTTTATCCTGGGAGCTGCCTGAACATCGCAGATGTTCCAGTTGAAGAGCCTGCATTTGCGCATGTGCAAATACTACGTCACCTCGTGGTTGGGTTGTCACCAAATGCAGCCATATCTTTAAACTTTCCAAATCAAAGAAAGCAGTAGCCAAATTGAACAATCTAGTAACCCCCGAATTAGGTAAACGAAACCAGGTATCTTTAGATATCAACAAATTAACTGTTTATTGAAAAAACTAAAATCTTAAACATTACTAGGATAAAACAATATCTAAAGACTTTATTGCTTATTTAAAGAATTTTACTCCCACATTCACATACATATTGTTCCGACCAGGTGAGAAAGGTGTCAAGGGGTCTCTTTCAGCCTTCACCTGGACTTATTGTCACAGGATTTTAATTTTTAAACACTCTGTGTTTTGAGCTCCCCCTTCGTGAATCCTTGTTCACCACTTTCCAATTTTCAGGCAAAGAAATTAGCATAAACAGGCTTTCTTAGGTTTAAAGAAGAAAAGTGAAATTTATTAAAACTTAAACTCTAATTTGGTTAACACCCACGGATACACGCTACGCCCCACGCTAGCATGCATATGTGATATGCACATGCTAATAGAGACAGAAAAGAGCAGAAGAAAAAATAAAGTAGAGAGGTTTGAGGCAATATCAGAAGAGTTTCTTGTCACTGTGCTTTGAGCTCACTGTAGTCCTTTTGTAGGTCATCTTACTTTTCATTGGGGCCCAGCATTCTTCTAAAACCTTGTTCACTGTTGGAGACTTTTCTCTTTTGGGGTTCATGTATCTTCAATGGGTTTTCAGTTCCGTGACAAAGAAATGGGAGCAGAAGGAGAGAGGTCTTTTCAGCCCAGTAGCAAACAGATTTCTGAGTTCAAATTCTCTGTGGCAAGTTCAAATTCAGAAAACTCCAACAGTCAGTTAGTCATGTGACTAAACTGGTCTGACCACATCTGTTTGTGTATTTGGCCTTCTTAGCAGTTAACCTGGAATGCTAGCCTCTCCACCTTCAACGTCTGGTAATCAAACGTCCATTATGGATTAAATTGGAGCAGGGAGTGGCCCCTTTGTCCTTTCCAAAAACTATCTGTTACTATGCAAATGTATTTCCAGTCCAGCGCTTGCAACCCCCTGTAATAGGCCTTCTTTTCTTCCCAGCAACAATTTTAAAATTTAGTGTCCATGTGGTGTAATATCTGCACCCCATTCTTGGCAGGTGTGGGCCTGCATGATAATAAACTCAAACTAACAGTATTTTGATGTTTAATTAGCTGCCCTACAAAAAAAATAGAAATAACAATAAAGTCTTTGCAGATTTACGCTCCTGACGAAATGAAATCTTCCCAATGTAGAAATGGTCCAAGGTTGCTTGAAGTCTTCATAGTTGTCTGATGGGGCAAAAATAGGGTTCTTCAACAGTAGAGGATTCAGTAGTCTAGTTCAGCAGTTGAAGTGTTACTCTTCTTTCCAGCAATAAGCATAACAGATCAACAAAGAGCTATTTTTGTTTTTTTTTTAGAAGAATTTTTTGGCTTGACTTTTGAGAATTCTGAGAGAGAATAATAAATAGGGTTTAAATAGACTGAGGGAGAGCTCTCTTCTTTCCTTCATGGGCCAGAACAGTCTGTGTCGCAACTGTCTCTGAACAAACAGTTTTCAAAGTCAAACGGCAATATTGTATGCCCTGTTCTCCCTCTCTGTATGGCTTTATCCAGGGCAACTAAGATGCATTTTCTGGTAATTTCTGAAGCTGGCTGCCTTAAAGAAGTACTGATCTCGTACAGCCTTAGAGGCACACCACATATTTCCTGAGGAGAGGAAAAACAAAACACAATCATGACACTTAACCAGTCTGTGGGACAGCTCTCCCAATTTGGGCACAAGCCCCCAGATGTTAGTGAGAAGGACTTTGCAGGGTTGACAGGGCTGGGTTTGCCATTGTCGTTTCCGGTGCCTAGGTTGATGCCGGGGGGTGGGGGGTGGGGGTGCGAGGAGCCGTCTGGTTTCATTCCTTTTCTTAGACTTCGTAGCAGTTAGCTACAACTGAGTGGCTTGCTTGGCCATTTCAGAGGGCATTTAAGAGTCAACCACATTGTTGTCGGTCTGGAGTCACATGTTGGCCAGACCAGGTAAGGACATCAGATTTCCTTCCCTAAAGGGCATTCGTTAACCAGATGGATCTTTACAACAATCAACAAGGATTTCATGGTCACCATTGGACAAGCTTTTAATTCCAGATTTATTAATTGAATTCAAATTTCACCATCTGCCATGGTAGGATTCAAACCCATGACCCAAGAGTATTAGCCTGGACCTCAGGATTACTAGTCAAGTGACTCTACCATTGCCACCGCTTCCTGAAAGTCTCCAAAGCTTCACTCAAAGGAACAAGAAAAAAGGAAGAACAGGCCTGCACTGTTTCAATTTTTTTCCCCTGGAAAATAAAAAAGGTTTCACAATGAACTTTTTGTGAAGCCACCAGACCTAAATGCATGCTATCTTTTCATCTTTATCTTTTCTCGTGTGTGTGCATGCGCATGTGTGGGTACAGTTGCACAGTTTCGGATATTTTCTTTCATAAACATTTATCTTTCTTTACACCTATGAGAAAACCTGTCATTTGTCTTTTTATTGACCATTTAAACCCTCAAAGGTTAAAACATAATTCTAATAAAACATGATCTGTGGACAGTTGAGAGATGAAAAGGGAAATCACCCCTATTGTTTCCTACCTGTCCTTTACACATTTCCCATCTCAATGAATACAAAATGCATTGAAAATGTTGAAAGTCTCAGTTTTCTTAATGACTTTGTGGGTTCAGTCAGCAAACAGATGAGCCACATTGACCAGGAACATCCCAGTGTTGGATGATCTCAGTGAGATAAGCAGTGCTAGAAGTACTACAATTGGCCTCAGTACCTCCAGGTTAGAAAGATCAAAATCCAGAGGATCCCTGCTGGAAGTGTGTATGTGTAGATGTCAAGGTGAGAACAAGCTCTGAATAGCTGTTATCTCCCATATGGTTAAAAAGTCTGCTGACATTCATTGTAAAGGCTCACCCATGAATAATGGCCACTTGGACAAAGTATCAGAAAGGAACTAACACTGTGTAAACTGTACTAAGTCAGTGACTTCAGTAGAGGAGAATTTCCAAATTCGGTACAATTTATCCTAAACTGATCTCAGGGCCAAAGGACTGCAGGAACCAATTTAAAACTCACCATTTCCAGACCCAAGAGAACAAGGAGTGGGATTGTTGTCATTCCTCCCTGAATCCATTCTTCCAGGGACACTGTACCATCATGGTCATAATCTATCTCCTCCATCATCTCCTGAAGAATCTATTAAAAAGGAGAACCAAAGATTTCAAAAACACTATCAGCTCACCTTGCATACAACTACATTTATGTTGTTGTGAATAACAAACCCAAAGTTGAAATTTGATCTAGACCACAATTCAGATGTTTAAAAATAACAATATAACTGAAATTTGGCTTTTGAAGCATGTCCCAGTTATGTGTGCATTGACATACCTCTGCTTAACTTCAATCAACCCAAGGTTTATCTGTCTGAAGTAGTGGGGACCTTGATACCAGTGTCAATTTGTGGCTACATGTTAGGAATATGCACAGGATTAAATGCTAGAAGTGCCTTGAAATGCAGTAGTTCAGGATGATTTATCCAATACATGAATTTTGACCCACATGCTTAACATTTGATATTTAACTTGTGTGTCCCTTTAAAAGAAGCTCCAGATATATACTTCTGGTGACATCACTGGATGTACAGGTAAATAATTATACTTTCCATTAGTTATATTTAAATGTACAGCCATGTTTGCAGAAATTGTTTGTTTTCTCCTTTCTCACTTTGGTGGTTCAGGATTGTCAGTGATTCTCCGTGTGGGACCAAGTGCTTGCTGTTCCATTAGGCTCCAACAATCAGAAGTATTATGGAAAGGCTGAAAAATAAATATATCCTGCAGCCTCCCCATGTATAAGCTAGACAGGAAAAGGAGCAGGAGGTAAGAAAATAAAGATAATTAAGGTGAAGGCAAAATGTAAAACAAAACAAGAGAAAAATAAGGAAAGGGGACAGAAGTGAAGAGTAAGAGAAGTTACACCACAGAAACAGGCCATTGGGTCCAACCAGTTCATTGATACAAGTAAATAGACCAAATCACATCAACCCACATGGTTCTGATATTCTCCATCCCTTTTCCCTCTGCATATGCTTTACAATCTTTGTGGAATACAAGTAAATTCAACTACTCTAGTTTGTCAACTCACACTCAATCCTCCATGCTTGAATCTTCTCATCATACTTCAACCACTCTCTACGTATTTACAATTCTAATACTGCCTTTCTTCCCTTTCATCTTGTTCACTGGGCTAATGAGATATTTCATGGCTTTTCTACATTACTGGGTGATGAAACAATGGGTCTCTTCATTGTTATTACATTCAATTGTTTTATTCTTATAAAATGAAGAAGAATGCAGTGTTCCATTTGTACAGATTGTTATGAAAACTTAGCTGGAAGGTGGGGTACCCATCTACCCTATCTATAATATGCTGATGCTTTATACAATTGGATCTCTTTTTGTGTTCTATCAATGTGTATGTCTGGGAGGCATGACATTTTTATTTAGACTTAAAATTTTGTTGTGTGCATCTGAGTTGAAGAAGACCAAATACTGGAGTTCCATTTTTTTGCCTCTTTTAGGGTGGAGGGCTAATTGACACCTTTCACCTGGAAGACCGACCTGACTGCGAAATAAAAGCAGTGTTGAATAACTGCTGAGCAGTTTAAACTGAGCCAGCTGCAAGCAATCACTGATCTATTAAAGGCACTTATTGGTGTTGACCTGTTGGCTAGAGTCTCCAAGAATGCTGTCACAAGTTTTAGTTCAGTTGTACCATTTCCTAGTGAAATATTGAGAGACAATTAAAATTGTTTAGTTTGAGTAACTGTGACAGCATTATTAATGCAATCATAGTGCCCTGAAAGAGATAGCTCCCGTCTCACTGAACAAGTGACAAGGCACTTTAATTCAACATGTCAATATTTCATGGAACAACTAATCAACTGAATTACAGGTGATTAGTTGTTTTATGAAACACTGATATAAAGAATGAATGTCTCATTAGTATGTTAATTTTTGCTACAAAACAGGATTGGATTTTCCTAATTGAAATAGATTTACCAGATCCAACGATGGTGGGTTTTTACTGTAGAAAGTGAAAGGTGGGGGAAAAGCTGATATAATCTATAAACAAGTTTTATCTCCTGAAGCTCACTTTGATTTCCTTAGGCAGTTGGACAGGAATTTCTCAGTTTTACCTGGCTGTATTTTTTTCTGTTTTGCTTCTCAACAATAATAACAATATTTGCATTTGCAACTTTACGCTCCTGATGGGGAGCCTTCCCTACAACAACAAAAAATTGTATTTAGCATCTGTAATGCAGTAAGATGTCTCAAAACACTTGAGGAGCGTTATCATACAAAATTTGACACCAAGCCACATAAGGAGATATTAAGACAAGTAAAGAGGTAAGCTTTAAGAAACATCTTAAAGGAAGAGAGGCAGAGAGGTGGAGAGAATTCCATGAGTTAGGGCTCAGGCAGATGAAGGCATAGCTGCCGATGTTGGAGCAATTAAAACTGGGGATGGACAAGAGGCCAGAATTGGAGGAGCACAAAGATCTTGGAGGGTGTAAAGGCTGGAGGAGATAACAGAGATAGGGAGGGTTGAGACCATGGAGAGATTTGAAAACAAGGGTGAGAATTTTAAAATTGAGGCATTGCAGGTCCAGGAGCCAGTATAGGTCAGCAAGTACAGGAGTGAATGGGACTTGTGAGTTAGGGATTGGGCAGCAGAATTTTGGATAAACTCAAAATTTCCAACGGTGCAAGGTGGAAGGCTAGCCAGGAGAGCAGTGCACAGTAATGGGTTGGGTGAACTGTTTCAAAGTTGCTTATATATAATAATGGGCTTTTTGCTATTTCTATTTGGTACATTTTTTGTCCTTCAAATTTTAGTCCATCTCCCATACTGTTACACAGGGAGGTCAAGGCCAAGTGCAGCATTCAAGTGAAGCAGGGTTAGACAGCAGGGAAGTAACTGGACTCGCCCAGAGGAGGACATCATGGAAGAGTGGAGGGGATAAATAGGAGGGAGAGGGAGGAGAGAAATAGGAGGGAGAGGGAGGAGGATGGGAGATGGAGAAGTGGAAGAAGGGAAAGATGAAGTGAAGGGGGGAGGAGGAGGAAAAGGGGCAATGATGTCAAGGAAGTGTGGGTAGCACTGGACCAGCACTGATTTTCTTCTCCATGGGAGTGGAGATGTAATGGGCAAGGGTTTATTTTCTTAAAAGTGAGGGGTGTGGGGAGGGGGGTGCTTCATAGCGGATGGGTTTTGACTCAGTGTGAAAGGAGGCATGGGAATTCTTGAGCTTTCTCCTGGGCAAGGGGAATTGGCGGGGGCGGGGGAATGAGGGAGGAGGCTAAAGAGACTGGATTTGTAACTCATCAAGGTGAAAAGTGGTGATAGAGGCAGAGCCCACTGTGCTTACTTGCTGGCAGGTGGCTAAGAGTTGAGTAGCTTATCAGCTGGGGCCTCTCCAAAGCATGCTTTGCAGCTGGGGTATTAGCATTTCAGAAAGGAGCAGATTGTACACTTTCCATTACATATGTTCAGATCATGCTTTGTGTTTTCTGTTCGTGAAAGCTACAAGTTTTTAACTTGGACCTGGGAACATGCAACTAAATTTTCTGTGGGGGTCCAATCTATAAACAGTGTTTGAATTGCTGCATTCACCCTATTCGGTGTGACCTGTTTCTCCTTCACCTTCACTAACTTTCCTCTACTGCTTTTGTTATCTGCTCTATCAAACACAGTCGCAATTTGAACCAGCAAACCAGTAAATTGTTTGGAGTTAATACCAGATTTGAAATACTATTCTCTACATGTCTAATCCCCTCCCCAAAAATGTAAATGGGCCACTCTATCCATTAGACACACCTCAGATTTATGTGTCAGTGTTAGTTAGCACTCCCATTTGATGGCCCACCTGCTGTCTCCTCCACTGACCTGCTGACAAGATGCTCAATGGGCCATTGGACTTCACAAACGGGCCAGTGAGAATACAACTATTGGTGGAACAAGACAGATGCCCAGTTCAGGTGGCAGGCACTCAGGTATTCACAGGAAAATTGCATGCGTGATGACGAGAATTGAGATTACTTACACCAGTACTGTCACAGTAACATTAGTTCACACTACAAGGCTAGAAGGGCCCTCAGCTAATAGACTACCCTATAACTCCCATCATAAATTCCTCAGGCCTCATAGCTGTCCCTCTGAAGAAAGGAAGGGCAGTCCCCCATCTTCCACTCGGCACCTACAAGTGAAATACCAATGGAATATTGCTGCTGCTCACCATTTTTAATAGATATGAATCATTTGTTTAATGTTTCAATGCCCACAGGTACATGCACTATTTCCTTATCTAACGAGAGTTTATGACATAATGATTGTCAACAAGTTTCTGATATCAGTGCCGTTTTTATTTTGGCTTTAGAATATTTAAGTCTAATCCCCATTAGTTTGATGACTAAGGAAATATATATTTTTTTTCTGACAATGCTTGATCCTTAGTGAGCAGGAAACAGATCTCCTCAAGATAGACGTGCATCATTTAATTTCTAATCAAACCCATTGATCAGGATAAAAATTGAATCACTACAGAGGCCTTAACTTGACAAAAGGAGCACACTGCATCCAAGTCAAATTAGTGGTAACTGAAAACTGACCAATGATTTAAAAGGTTGGCAAAATTTGAAATTCCTCAATATTTGCTAGCAGATTTATTGACGGACATCTTGGTTCATAAATTGGTCAGCACATGTCAATGGACTACACTGGCACAAATTCAACTGCCACCCACTGGACTAGTAAATGCATTGAAAGCAAAATTGGAGACCCCGAAAATGGAATTGTGATGCACAATTAACCCACGCCCATCCATTCTGATGCAGGCAGCAAGCAAACTTTATGCTACCTGCTCATTCACATGCTCACTGCATGCAGCCTTGTGCTAAACCTGTTGTTGAGTGGCTGCATAACTCAGCAGGGGCCCACATTTTTGTGAGGAAAGCATTACTAAAGCCAGCCTGCACCTCTTAAAGGGGAGGTGTATTCTGGCTGCAGCAGGTGCTGGAAGAGGCTGGGACACACATTCTGCTTCTCACTGATTAATAGCATAACAGGGCAGAGAGGTTCTCAGAGGTAGCAGTGGAGGACTTAGTGCAGGACGCGAACAGGGGGAGAGAGATCCTCTACCTTCAGGGGACCAGGGGGCCTTCCAAACAAACTCTGAGAAAACAAAGGGACCAGACAGCTATTGCAGTCAATGCGAGCATTATAGCATCGAGGACCTGGGTACACTGTTGCAAAGAAGTTCAATGATCGCACACAAGTGATCAAAGTCAACAAATTCATCTGCAAATGGCAAATCCTTAAAACTGAACTACAAGCCCCAGACACTACTCAATGCACCACACCCCTTCCATCACTCAGCTACCAACAATCTCTACCAATTAGGACTCATAACTCATATTCATAACTTTACCTCATCCTCCCACACTTAGCACTGCTGAAGGCCTCATGCCCACATCTCACAAATTGCACACACTGCCAGCTATTCAATCAAGACAGGAACATCACCCAAACACATTTCCCTTAACTCAATGACACGCTTCCTTTTTCTCACAGGACAAGGTGACACATAACTAATGGCAGCTGCACCTAACCAGTGGGGGTAGGGAGGAGACAGTGCAGTCCATCACTGGAGCGGTAACAGGCCTTGGCCAGTGGCGCAGCTGAATCCATCAAAGATGATTGTATGCTCATACCTAATACTCCTTCTCACATCCCACTTCCCCCTCATCTCACAATCTCTTCTGATTTCTAATTATATTTATATTAACTGATGGTACAAGGACTAGAGGACACAGATTTAATGTTTTGGGCAAGAAATGCAGGGGGATGTTGTAATGAGTTCTTTTATGTTGTCTGATGCAACATAAATGATATGTGTGGAGTCCAGTTGGTTGAAGATCTCAAACAGGTTTATTACAGCTAAACTATTATACAGTACAGAGCTAATTATTTACGGAACTTGCCTCTAGGTAATACAGTTGCAGAGTGACTCTGGCTCTGAGTCACATGACTGTGTCCTGCTACTTAGCTCATTAGCATACTAAGATCTTAAAGAGACATCACTCTTAAAGGCAATCATACAGCATCCCCTTTATCTCCAAACATAAGTCTTGTGTGCTAAAAATAAAAACATAACATTAGATATCAGAATTATTTGCATAGGTATAGAGATTATGAAATTTACAAATATACAGGCTCAAAAGTCCATATATTGTCTCGGTGGTTTGACAATTCTTGCTCAGGGAGTTTGCGTCTCATCTGTTGCTGTTCTCTCTATAGTTCCTCCCTCTCTGTATTCAATCTCTGTTGCTCTGCCTTCAGCCTGCTAACATACTTCATTGCTTTTCTCAAGATGACCACTTTTGAGGCATTGTCATTCCTGGAGAGTTCCCACACCTCATCTCGAAGAGCTAACAATGCTTCAACTCATTCCTCCTCTGCCTCTCCAGGACATTGCGTGTCCTTCGCCTCTCCCCATCCTCCACGTCTGAAGGCTTGGGCCTCAAGGTCGAGGACTTGTTGGGGGAGGAGAACTTGGCCTCACGGTGGTACCTGTCCATTCTGGCTCGTTGGGGTGCTGCTGGTTCTCTAGAAAGCAGAAGCGAAGGCACAGCCTAGTTGTGCTGTTGCTGGATTTCCAGACTGCACCATTTGATGCTGGTCAGAATCTACGAGTGGGTGCTAGTTCTTGCAGATTTCTCCTTGGCAATGCTCTCATAGATAGTTATGATATAAAGGTTCATGCATGCTGGTAGTCCTGCCACTGCTGGTGCACTCATGTCTGCAAGGCAGAATGTTTGTGGTTTCCATGCCGACTTTCCATTGCATTGTTAGTGTGCCACTGCAAGGAATGACTGACATGTTATATGCAGATAACTTGGCAGTTGTCGGTTGTATCACTGATTTCCAACAGCTCCGATACATAACTTTGAGTATTCAGACTGGTAGTATAGTTGCACTAGTGCCGGTGTCAATCTTGCCAGCTTTCTTTGGACACGTGATGTTAATAGTGGCAAAAGCTTCCAGTTGTTTGACCTCATCAATGTGATGTGTCAGGTTCACGATGTGGAACACCTGTTTGTCTTCTGGCTGAGAAGTGCTTCCCTCTGGGTCTTGTCTCAGGTCTGCTTCGCTGAGGACTTTGTGTATCGGCTTGCATTTAAGCATGTCTCTGGCACTTTCCTTGCTGCTGTTGCCCTGTTTTCCATTTGTTTGTTCCGATGAAAGGTCACTGACCTGAAACGTTAACACTGCTTCTCCCTCCACAGATGCTGCCAGACCTGCTGAGTATTTCCAGCATTTCTTGTTTTTATTTCAGATTTCTAGCATCTGCAGTATTTTGCTTTAATTTCCATTTGTTTGTATCTGACTGTGACTTCTGGCTGCATCTTTGGAGCCAAAACTCCTGCATAGGCAGGCCCAGTGTCCTTTGCACCGCATACCTTGAACAAGTCTCAAAATGCAGGACAGCTTTGTCGTGGGTGGGACCAACCACACTTACCACACAACTTGCTTGCCCTTTTTGAACTGGTTAGCATGCCAATACCATTGGCTGCATCGAGTGCTTGCAGATGCTGTTGTCCAACGACTGGCTTTGTTTTTCCTGCCATCTTCTAGAGGTGCGTCAATGCTGTGACCTTTTTCCCCAAGAGGTCTTTCTGAAATGCTTCAATGGGTGTTGATACAATCACTAGCTCCATTATTTATTCTGACAGCTCAGCTCCTGAGAAGTCACATTCATTGTCCATACTACGGCATCTACTGATGAACTGGTCTGTTGATTCTTGTGGCTGTTGCCTGTAGGATTCAAAAATTCACTCTTAATCGGAGTTGATCTTCCAGCACTTTCCATATCTTTGTGGGATCTTTCTGGTCCTCTTCAGATAATCCAGAGGTATTGATTCTGTGTAATCCATCATTCCCAATTTCTATTGGTACTTTTAGAGCTTGCTTCTCTGGTTCTGTAATTACTTAGTTTGTAAAACATAACTGCATTCTTTGTTTGAACAGTTGGAATTCAGATAGGATATCCATGGCCTTCCAGTTCATGCTGGATAATTTGGTATCCATATTCCTGCTGTTCTTTTTGTTAAAACGTGCTTTAAGACTCGGTTCTGTGACTCTGCATCATTTCCCCTTTAAGAAACTGACTGTTGTTTAGACTAGTTGCTTTGATTGACAGGAGCAGGTGTTTGCTAGTGCTGTGTGTTTATCTTGCTTCCAGCACTTAAGCCTGTTCTATTTATACAGCTGCTCACTGGGCGGTTCAGTAGCCTTTTTTTGCTAGAATTTGTTTATGTTGTTCATGTTCGAGTGGTTTTATGAGTTTTTTTTACTGTGGCTTTGTGAATGGAAGCTCTTATTCATGCTTGAGTAGTTTAATGTTTTTTTAAAACTTTGGCTACGTGGATGAGGTTCTGCAGAGATTGGGGGTTCCTGCATTTTTTTCTAATGGACACCTCCTGTAATGGCACGATCTAGATCCATTTGGGAAAGGAATCAGGTCTTCCCCAATTTTGTTTTATTGAGCCTTTGAAAAGATCAATTTTTAAGCACTTCAAAGCTTTTTTTTTAAAGTCATGTTCCTTGACCATTGGAACAATAACTTACCCAATTTATTTGCAGCCTGTTGTTCTGTCCTCTGTCTTATGAAATTTTAAGGGTCTAATTATTTTTGTGAGTTCTTTAAAAATTTTGAAATAAACATAAATTGTGAAATCATAAATCTAGAAATGGATTCTGTTCAACTCAGCTGTCCTATCACATGGGGCCACAGCTCATCAGTTTCAAACCATATGCCTAGATATCTCAAAAATTGCAGAGCTGCATTTATCAGAATTAAGACACTTTCAATAAATCACAGCAAGTCATTCAGTCTCAGACTAATTCTGTATTTTTCATTGTAGTTTGCCAGTAAGTATAAGAGCTGAACATTAGCAATATGTAAAAGAAAGGGGTTGAAGTCTTCAGTAACATGAGATTGAAAGAGGCATATAATAATGTATCAAAGTATATATACATTTTTTCTAAGTTATTTTCTTCCATTTTTGTGGTGTGGATTTTCTTTCCTCTTGAAGAGTTCTTCCTAGATCTGTATAAGCAGTCTCCAGAAAATGGACAGCTGAAGTCTAAGGGAATTAGCTCTCTGATTATTCTTGCCTTTCTCTGAGGGGGAAGCATCTGGCTTCCACAAAGTGCATGAGCACAAAGTCAGGTTTCAGATCAAAAAAGTCTTTATGTGGGGAATCACTGGCATAAATTTGCTCCACACAGCTCCTTGGGATCATGAATCAAAGTTTCAATGCACAGCGCTATGTTAAAATGATGTATTATGTATAAATTATTTCAAGGTGCAACACTAGAACATTAAGGTGAGTCACATTCTCTAATTAAAACAAAAGGTCTAGTTCTTGTACCAGACTAATCCAGATTCAAATCATTTCCATAAAACTCAGCATTAAGTAAAGAGCTAAGCTTTAGTGGACTATATATGTGTATGGTAAGAAGATTTTAATTTATAGCACAATTAAAAACCATTTCCGAAAGAGATCTTGGATATAAATGCATTTGGTAATGACACTTGTAAACAATGCCTCAAAAATATTTAACTTTTTCGTAGGTTTCCTTTCATTATTTCAAAGAGTATAAATTGAAGAATTAATTTTTTTGTATTATTCATTGGATGTGGGTGTCACTGGCAAGGCCAGCATTTATTGTCTATCTCTAACTGTCCTCGAGAAGGTCATGGTGAGCCACTGCAGTCCATGTGGTAAAGGTGATCCCACTGTGCTGCTGGGGAAGGGAATTCCAAGGTTTGGCCCAGCAATGATTAATAAATAGCAACATATTTCCAAGTCAGGATGGTGTGTGACTTGGAGAGGAACTGAGAGATGGTGTTCCTATGTGCCTGCTACCCTCGTCCATCTAGGTGTTAGAGATCACAGGTTTGGGAGATGCTGTTGAAGAAGCCTTGGCAAATTGCTGTAGTGTATCTTGTGGATGGTAGGCACTGCAGCCACGGTGCACCAGTTTAAGGTTCTGAAGGGGGTGCCAATTAAGTGAGCTGTTTTGTCCTGGATGTTGTCGAGCTTCTTGACTGTTGTTGGAGCTGTACTCACCCAGAGAAGTGAAGAGTATTCCATGACACTGCTGTCATGCTGGGCCCCCACCTGCCAAGAATGAGGCATAGTGATTTCACCATATGGACATTAAATTTCAAATTGTTGCTGGGAAGAAGAGAAAGCCTGTTACATGGGTTGCCAGAAATGGATGGAGGACATCTGCATACCAATAGGGACAAGGGAGGTTACTTCCCTTATCCAATTTAACCCAAAATGGACTTTGAGCAGCAGACATTGAAGGTGAGGGAGCTCAAATTTCAGGATGACTGCTGGGATAGTCGAATCCACAAACAGATGTGGTCAGACCAGCTGGTCACGTGACTAGCCTGCTTGGCAACCTGGTTTTTCTGAATTGTACAAACGGTTTGAACTGAGAAAGACTGTTTGGTCCTGGACTGAGAAGATCACTCCTGTCTGCTCCCATCTCTTTCTCACAAGCCTCTGAATCCACTGAAGACACATGAGCTACAGGAGAGAAAAGTCTCCTACAGCAAACAAGGTTTAAGAAGAATACTGAGCCCCAATGAAAAGTAAGATCTACCTACAATCAAGGACTCTACGGTGAGCTCGAAGGACCGTAAAAAAACTATTCAGATATTGCCTCAAATTTTTCCACTTTATTTTTCTTCTGCTCTTTTCTGTCTCTATTTGCATGTATCATGTATGCATGCTAGCGTGGGAGCGTCATGTATCCGTAGGTGTCAATTGTATTAGAGTTTAAGTTCAAGTTTAATAAATTTCAACTTTTCTTCTTTAAACCTAAGAAAACCTGTGTGTGCTGGTTTCTTTGCCTTATAATTGGAAAGCGGTGAACAAGGATTCACCAAGGGGGAGCTAAAAACAGTGTGTTTAAAAATAGAACCCTGTTATGGTAAGACCAGGTGAAGGCTGAGAGGGACCCCTAGACATCTTGTCTCACCTGGTCTAACACTGCTGACTTCTGCATTGTAGATGGTGGAAAGGCTTTGGGGTATCAGGAGGTGCAGAAGCGGCAGAACACCCAGCTTCTGACCTGCTGTTGAGCTACAGTATTTATGTGGCTGGTCCAGTTAAGTTTCTTGTCGATGGTAACCCCCAGGATGTTGATGGTGGGGGATTCAACTATGATAATAATAGTGAATGCCAGGGGAAGGTGGTTAGTCCTTTTCTTGTTTGAGATGTTCATTGCCTAGCACATGTGTGGCACATATGTTACTTGTCACTATCAGTTGAAGCCTGAATGTTGTCCAAGTCCTGTTGCATGTGGGCATAGAACTGAACACTCTGAAATCATCAGCGAACATCTCCACTTCTGACCTTATGATGGAAGGATGGTCATTGAGAAAGCAGCTGATAATGTTTGGGCCTAGGATACTGCCCCAACTCTTGCAGTGATGTCCTGGGGCTAAGATGATGAATCTCCAACAACCACAACCATCTTCCTTTGTGCTTGGTATGACTCCAGCCAGTGGAGAGTGTTCCCCCTGTTTCCCAATGGCATAATTTTTACTCAGATTCCTTGATCCCACACTCAATCAAATACTTCCTTGATATCAAGGGCATTCACTCTCATCTAACCTTGGAATTCAGCTCTTTTGTCTATGTTTGGATCAAGGTTGTAATGTGATCTGGGACTTGTGGAACCCAAATTGAGCAGGTTATTGCTGAGTAAGTGCCTCTTGATAGCACTGTCGATGACATCTTCCATCAGTTTGCTGATGATTGAGAGTGAACCGATGAGACTGTAATTGGCTGGATTGGATTTTTCATGCTTTTTGTGGACAGAACATACCTGGACAATTTTTCACTTTGCTAGGTAGATGCCAGTGTTGTAGCTGTACTGAACAACTTGTCTAGGGGTGCAGCTAGTTCTGAAGCACAAGTCATCAGCGCTACAGCCAGGATGTTGTTGGGGTTTGCTATATGCATCTCTTCATATCACGTGGGGTGAATTGAATTGGCTGAATACTGACTTCTAAAATGATTGGACCTCAGGTGGAGGCTGAGATGGATTATCCAAAATTGCAAATGCTTCAGCTTGTCTTTCAGATTCACTTGCTGGGCTCTGCCAGCATTGAGGATGGGGATGTTTATGGGGCTTCCTCCTTTTGTTTCATTTGTTTATGGGGATATGGGCATCGCTGACAAAGCCAGCATTTATTACCCATCCCTAATTGCCTATGAGAAGGTGGTGGTGAGATGCCTTCTTGAACCGTTGCAGTCCATGTGGGGTATGTACACCCACAGTGCTGTTAGGAAGGGAGTTAGTTGTTTGATTGTTCATCACCATTCATGACTGGATGTAGCAGAACTGAAGAACTTTAATTATGCTCCATTGGTTGTGGGATTACTTAGTTCTGTCCATAGCATGCTGCTTCCACTGTTTAGCATGCATGTAATCCTGTGCTACAGTCTCACCAGGTTGACACCTTTTTAGGTATGTCTGGTACTACTTCTGGTATGGTCTTCTACAATCCTCATTGAAGGAGTAGGCTTGATGGTAATGGTAGAGTGAGGAATATGCTGGACCATGAGGTTACAGATTGTGGTGGGATACAATTCTGCTGCTGTTGATGGCCAACAGTGCCTCATGGATGTTGTTATGGACAGATGGGAAATGATAGGTATGGTTTCCCTTTTTCACCTCCCAACTGACCAAAGACAGCGTATTTAGTAGAAATGTGTTGTAACGGTCAACAAGAAGACAAATGATTAGGTTTTCTGATAGATTTAAAGAAAGATAGATGTTTTATTAAACAACAATTGAAAATAATCACAACTTCATCCACGCTCACACGCACACAGAGCAACACACCCAAGAAAAGATAGAGATTAAAAGACAATATGCATTTAAGTCTGATGGTTTTTAAAAGAGTTCACTGTAAACCATGCATTCTTCCCAGTGGGGGGTGGGGGGGGGGGGGGTGGTGGTGAAGATTTGAAAACGGTGCAGGCCTGTTTTTCATTTCCTGGTTCACTGAAGACAAGACTTGGAAAGCTTCAGAAGGCTGAATGCGTGGTTGCAGACATTGTTTTGTTGCATCTCAGTCACAGTTCTGTTGTGTTTTCAACGGTTTACTGGATATTTTAAATATCTGAGTTATCTCAGAGAAATGCAGATATAACACTGGCTATAAATCAACAACAGGTTTATTTACAGTACTTTAAACTATCTCAGCACTTACAAGATTTCAGTGAAATGTCTTTCAGAACACTCTTGTAGTTACTAGAACTTTCCAGCCTCTCTTTTGGTTTCAGTTTCAAACTAGGCTTAAGTAATTAAGCACAGTGAACACTGATCAGTGGACAGACTAATGCAATCAAACACAGATTAATCAAACCATTGAACACTACAAGTTCAATGTCAAAAACCCTGGTACAATTTCTCAGGTTTAAAGATGGTGTTCTAGGCTGGAGCAGATGGAATCTTTCTCACGCTGGCTCTGCCTTTGTCTGTCCAACATATACTCTTATTAAGCTCCTTATCAGAAGACTGGTTTCTGTCATGTGACCATGGTTTTTCTTTACCATTGTCCTCATAAATGTTATCTGATGGTGGGAGCTATTGTTAGACAACGGGATCTGGGTGTCACCCATTTTCTTTCCATTTTGATAAAGGAACATAGGAGCAGGAGTAGGCCATTCAGCCCTTCGAGCCTGCTCTGCCATTCTGGATCATGGCTGATTGGCTATCTCAATGCCATATTCCCACATTATCCCCATATCCCTTGATGTCTTGAACTTACTGAGTGACTGAGTTTCCACCACTTCTATAAAGTGGAGCTTTCTCACACCCATTCATTTGAATTTGAATTTGGAGACACCATGTCTGCCATGCCATTGGTAATCCAATTTTTTGAGGAGAAGTAGCCATTAACACAGAATGGGCCATTTGCATTTTAATGCCTTCTCCAAGGCTGGTCCAGACTTGAAGATTGACTCAGGGTTCTTGTAGTTTCCATGAGTATTGGCAGTACAGGATGAGGTCACCTTACCTCTTGACTCCATCGTGTTTTTTCAGGAAAAGTGTCTGTTTTGGGTTTGTGTTATAAGTTTATTAATTCCTCTATACATGAGCTGACAATGCTCAGTTCTGAACTTTTAGATCTGCTCCAGATCTATCCTATTTAGCACAGTGGTAGCAACACACAACATGGTGGGAGGATGTCCTCAGTGTGAAGATCTGACTTTGTCTTCACAAGCACCGTGCGATGGTCACTCCTCCAAACACTGCCACGCACAGATGCATCTGTGACAGGTGGATTAGTGAGGCTGAGGTGAAGTAGTTTATTCCCTCATGTTGGTTTTCTCATCATCAGTTGCAGGCCTAGACTGGAAGATATGTCCTTTCAGAACTTGGGCAGCTTGGTCAGTAATGACTGAGCCACTCTTGGTGATCAAAATTCTGTGCCTTTTCTGTCTTCAATGCTTCTTCCAAGTGTTGTTCAACATGGTAGAGTACTGATTCATCAGCTGAGGGAGGGCAGTAGGTGGTAATTAGCAGGAGGTTTCCTGCCTATGTTTGAGCTGATGCTATGAGACTTCATAGGTCCAGAGTCAATGTGAGGGCTCCTAGGGCCAATCCCTTTCAACTGTGCCACCACCTCTGATGGATCAGCCATGACGGTGGGACAGGATATGTTCACAAACCCCAGATATATACAGGTTAAACAATTATTCAGTGGGATAACCACAAAACTCTAATAATAAGATGCAACATTATAGTCATGATTTCCCATGCAGGAAATTACATCATTCCTAGTCAAGTTATCATTGAAGATGCCCAGTGGCAACTAACTGTTTCCCTACAAGGAGAATAGGGGACAAAAGGAAGAAAGTCTTTGAGACTAAAACAGCTTAGATCACGCTTGGATAATTCAACTAATTCAAAGCAGCATTGATGATGAGATCTGGAAACTGGTGGGCTGGCAATCTCTTTAGCCAGAATGTGGCAGAGACAGAACCAGAAGTAGAATCAAAATAGAAATAACTGACCAAAAGTTATTAATGGCACAATATCCTGGTGTAATGTATGCTTCCTGCTGACATCAGCAATGTGCTACTCCAACACTGAGCCTCAATTTGGTTACACTGCATTGCCACATAATGAACTAAAATCATCAATGACATTACAGTCTTGTTTCTTCTATCACAACAGTGGATCCATTCTTCTTTGGAACAGGATCTAAACAGCAAATCAAGTTTGCGTATTTACAAAATTATTCATATTTTTATAGTATAATAGATGACTGGTAGTAATTACCACAATTTAACCGAGGAAGACTAGATGGCATTGTGAACTGTAAAAGTGAATGTGTTACAACTGTAATCTGAACCCTGCGATTACTGCTCTGAAATCATTTCATTATTGGCTATTGTTTCTGATATATGAGGCTGCATTTTGCATGTACGTGTAGGGGGTCGAGGCAGAAAAGTGGTCCTAGAGATCATTGTATTGGGAACTGGTTTGTGATTGTAGCAAGCATTCATGTCTCAAGTCTTTAATGCGTGACTGCATCTGATTAAGAACCATGACGTCAATTGGGTTTATTACAGTATTATTGTAAAATTCTCTTTCCAGAGTATGGTACATTTTGTTACTAAAAATATTCCAACACTGCTTCTGATGAAAACCTATATTTCTGCCAATAGACTAAAATGTCTGGCTCATCAAGTATCAATATATCATTAACTATTCCTCAGGGACACTGGATTGCTCCGAGTCTAAGCTTGTCTGAGCAAGTTACTGAATATTTTTATACAACTTCATGCCTGCGCACTCGTTACTCAAGATTAGCATTCAACACTTTAGGCCTCAATGTCAATGACCAGTAACATCTCCAAGGACAGCAAACAGAGCTTTGTCTTTTTAAAAAAGTACTTAATTTCACAAAAACGGACTCCTTCGTGAAATGAAATCCCTTCAATTATTGATCATTAAGTAATGTTTTTAATATTTCCAACCCCAGCAAGCCAGTGTTCTTACAGCACCACCAAGTGAATGATAGCTGAAACTACATACTGGTTTGAGCTCGGTCACATCCCATTGAAGATATTCAGCAACATGCATCATCTGACTGATGATCTGGTCAAGTTCCTGGAGAAGTAAACAACATTTTAATTTTAAAATAGTAATAATTTCAATCTAAATTTCTATTTCTAGCATATATGTCTACTCTTTTGCAAATGCTTCAAAAGAAGGTTGCATTAACATTTAAACATTCTTACATTCATATAACAGTGCTATTAAGAAATATAAAGGACACTAGCATGTAAACAGTTTACAGCAACAACAGACATGTAATGCCTTGCAGATTCAGATCCCTTATCACCTTTATTACTCTTTCACCTAGATCATCTCACCCCTATTAAATTCATCATGTCCATAGTATCACATTAATTACATAAAAACATGGTCTATAGTTTAAGTTGAATAGAAACCAAATGCACATTTGGTGACTAAGTTGCTAATACAACTATACTATCCTGAACTTTCACTCTAACTCCCATTCTCACTGTCCATCTTTGGGCTCCACATTGTTCTTACCAAGTTCAAAACAAAATTCAGAAATAACAGTCCAAATCGTGAGGGTTTGACAAAACAAGGACTGTGCTTGCATGGCTCTGGCTGCACTCAATGCAGCAGCTGGGATGGCTGGCCTTGGCAAACTTTGTGTTGCAAACCACTCCCTTTCATTTAAATCATAGAATCATAGATATTTACAGAACAGAAGGAGGCCATTCAGCCCATTGATTCCCTGTACACGGAAAAGTTGCACAGGGAAGCTAATCTGAAAACTAGTTGGTAGCAAATTGCTAATTGGGTGAGCCAGCAGCTCTTCAAGGAGACTAGGCAGAGGCTGGCAGCCTCTGTACTATCAGATGGGGCTCCAGCAGTTGTAAGAACATTGTATTACCCTACACCTAGAGGTCTCGATCACAACCACCTCAACAGAGCTATAACATCAACTTTCCACCACAGTCACTCCTCCCTCTCAAGGAGCATTTAACACAGCATTTTGTTGAGGAGTAGGACAAACACACCTTATAGTGTCATCAAGGGGAAGCACACATGTAGGTCTTAAGTCACATGGGCACTTTAATAGTACAAAATGCATTTTTATTTCACCTTCCTTGAACAGTGCTTGTTAGATAGGGCCATTGCAAGAATATAAGTGTGGGGCGGGGGCAGAGATGGCAGCTCAACTTGAGTGGAGGGAATGTGTGTCATGTTCTCATAGCGACAATGTGTGGGAGTTCTTTGGAAAGGGAAAGATGGTTAGTGGCAGCAGATGTCCATTACTATAAGCTGTTTTCAGTCACACAATTCCACACCAATCTCCCTGCTTGACATCAGCTCTGCTGATGTTATCTTCCTTCTCATCCTTGTCCTTTTACTGTGAGCCTTCTCATTCGATTACAAAATTATGCATGCAGCAGACGGTGACGATTTTGGAAACTTTGCAAGGATAGTAGATCAGCTCCCTGCCCGCGTGGTTCAAAACGATGCAATAGTTTCTGGAGTATCCTTATGGTGTGCTCCCACATAACTCAAGTGCTGGTAATAGGTTTCATTGTATCTGTGCTTTGCTGTGATGTGGGGTTTCTAACTGGGTTCATGAGCCACAGCCAAAAAGGACGAGCCCTGGGCTCCCAAAGAGCATCTATTCAATTCTTGGGAGCATCCACTAATACTGGCACTGTGGAGTCCTGCAGAAGAAAAGGATCATGTCTAGATAACAAAAATATCATAATTTTGTGGTCTAAAATCACCTGAAGTTTTATGAAGGGTATCCCTTTCTAACCTTATGCATCCAGGCTACTGTCTGGAGCACTAATGGCCACATGGGTTTCATCTATAAAACCATGGAACTTTGGACTAGCTATTAGATGGCAAACAATCTGCTTCTAGCAGAGCTCTGTAAAGTCCTTGTTTTGCCAAACTCTCAAGATTTTGACTGTTATTTCTGAATTTTGTTTTGAGCTTGGTAAGAACAATGTGGAGCCCAAAGATGGACAGTGAGAATGGGAGTTAGAGCGAAAGTTCAGGATAGTATAGTTGTATTAGCAAATTAGTCACCGAATGTGCATTTGGTTTCTATTCAACTTAAACTATAGACTATGTTTTTATGTAATTAATGTGATGCTGTGGGCATGATGAATTTAACAGCACCTCATCTTTCTGCCCTATACTCTGCAGCCTTGCATTCTGAACATTGACTTGAACTGCTTAAAAAGTCAGAGGTCTCTCTCATTTCCACTTTGGATTTTTTTTTAACCCTAACACTGCCTTTCTAATTTTTTTGAAGTCTTTTCACTGTGTGACTGCAATAACCTTTGTGCATAATAAAGTAAAGTAGAAAGAACTTGCATTATTATGGCACCTTTTGTACCCAATGAATTACTCTTTGAAATGTAGTCACTGTAATTTTGAGTTCTAACATGGCAGTTAATTTGCACACAACAAGGTCACAGTTTTGGATTTCCTGTTTGCTCTGTTAAAGCATTTCAGATTAGAAGACCTAACAGTAATGAGGATACCTAGCTTGTACAAAAGTCTTATGTCTAAATATGGAAAACTAGTTGCTAGCTGTCAGGACATGTAACAGAACAGGGTGTCTGAGTAAAGGGGAAGGTGCTAGATAATGACTACTGAATCAATATTATTTATATAGCAATATGGTGAAATATACATTTTGAAAAGAAGCTACAGCAAAAGTTATGCATAACAGCTAACTGTATGATGGATCACTGTTACTAGCTGATATGCACCTTTTCATTATGCAGAAATGTAACTTTTTGAGTTATTGATACCTGTTATCCAATATATTGTCACTATTACAGTTTGATGTCCTTTCTTAGGGAGAATTTTTTTTTTTAAAGTTTGTATTTAACTTCAAAAGTTACGCAACTTAATTAAGTGAGTTGTTACTATTTTCCTGCTCCTTAGAAACAAATAGTAGAAGTCAATTACCATTTTTAAATATATATAAATAAACTGGGTGAGAAGAAAATAAACATTTTTCACTTTCATCCTGGAAAACATGAGGCCTTTCTGTATTAACTCATATATCGTAAAGGAGGTCAGGTATCTGAAGTCACCAACAGAATCCAAGCTCAGATAAAACTCAACCACAGCACAGAAAGTTTGGTCCTCTATCCCAAACCTCAGTAAAGCATCCCCAATACACCACTATAAAAGCAAAATACTGCAGATGTTGGAAGTCTGAAATAAAAACAGAAAGTGCTGAAAGTACTCAGCAGGTCTGGCAGCATCTGTGGAGAGAGAAGCAGAGTTCTCTCCACAGATGCTGCCAGACCTGCTGAGTATTTCCAGCACTTTCTGTTTTTATTTCTCATTACACCGGTGCCCATTTCCAATCCTAACTATCGAATTTGTCAATAATGCCCACGAGTAATTGGACTGAGTCTGAAGTTCCCTCTAAACTGCATGGCTCTGCAGCAACCTGGAATGTGCCATGCATTGTAATAAGTAGGCTGCTCAAAACAGCGAATACCAGCAGTGGGCCATACTGAACATCAAACGCCAATGGCAACAGCTGAATGGCTGGAAAGAGTGGGAAAATGTATAGCAGTGATTGGAGGAGCAGTGAGCTTTGGAGACAGGGAATCTGTGTTTGGAGAAGCAGCAAGCATGGGCAAGAGAGCATCTGTAATTGGAGAAGCAGTGAGCTTTGGAGAGAGGGAATCTGTGATTGGAGGAGCAGCAAGCAGGGGAAAGAGAGCATCTGTGATTGGAGAAGCAGCAAGTGTAGGAGAGAGGGCATTTGTGATTGGAGGAGCAGTGTGCTTGAGTGGAGGGAGGGAGAGGTGTGTCCAGAAGGGAGCAGCGTGTTGTGAGAAGGGTGGGAGGCAAGGAGCTGGACAAGGCCTCAGAGCCCTGTTGGAGACTAAGCTCCAGAAGGTGAGAGTGCTTCAGATTCATCAGGCAAGAATTGTGGGAAGTGGAGAGACTCGGGAAAGTTCCCCAGTAGCCAGTTGGCCTGTGAGGTGAGGACTGGGGAGGGGAGGGGAGGGGAGCCAAATGAAAATGATTGGGCCTGTGGAGTGTCTGGTTACCAGCCCCGCATTAGAATGAGACCTGGTGTGCTCCCCATTCAGCAGCTCTCGATGGCCCAGGAAGCAACCTGGAGCTGAATGAGCTGAATAGACCCACAGCAGCAACAAAGGTCACAAACCCTGTGAGCACAGCTCATCATGGCCAGATAAAAGTATACAGTTCAAAATGAAGTTGATCAATGGATTTCATCTCAATGAGCACTGAATGCTTTCTGATGGGTTGGGGTTTTTTATATTCGTTTGTGGGATGTGGGCATTGCTGGCTAGGCCAGCACTTATTGCCCATCCCTAATTGCCCTTGAACTGAGTGGCTTGCAAGGTCATTTCAGAGGGCATTTAAGAGTCAACCACATTGCAGTGGGTCTGGAGTCACATGTAGGCCAGACCAGGTAAGGACAGCAGATTTCCTTCCCTAAAGGACATGAGTGAACCAGATGGGTCTATGATGCAGATTGGGTTATTAATCATACATATACAGCATGGCCAATTAACATTTAGCATTGACTCAGCCATATATACCAGCCAGGAAACTGCGGGTTAATTGAAGCTGTCTGGGTTAATGGATAATGGAAGAGAGAGCAGATTATGTGAGTTTCATTTCACTCTTTGGTGCGATGAATGGATCTTTAAGGCTATTTATGATCTAACCCCAAACTTTCATGCTGTGTGAATCCTCCCTGCTCCTTTTAGTTCTCATGTGCTCTCCTGCAAGGGTGAGCTCTTATGTCAGGAAAGGAGAGTTGACAATCCAGGTATGGGATGTGTGGAGAGAGATAGAATGCGAAAGAAGTGAGGAGGGGTAGAATGGGACATTTGAGGATAGGGAGAAGGCAACAAAAGAGTATAGAGGTGGGAAGGGAGGCAGGATGGGACGTGGGAGGGGAGACAGGATGGGACCAGTGAGAAAAGAGGTGAATTGACACATGCAATGGAGCCCAGTGTGACCTGTTAAAAGAAAGGTGGATTGGGACTAGTGGAGGTGAAATGGGACTTTTGAGGAGAGGGGAAATGGGACCAAAGGGAGGATAGAAATGCTCCCTCTAACGTGTGTGTGTGTTCCACACATTGAAATAAAGAGGCTGCTCACAACTTTGTGAAAGTTCAGTGACTTTTAAAATGTAAGCTGGCCTTGGACAAAAAGTAGTGCTCAGTGGAGTTCGTAGCTCGCCCGGTACAAAGAAAATTTAGAGGGAACATTAGCTGAATTCCTATTGGTGGTAGTGTTGAAAATTTCATTACATCAGTATGGATTGAAATAGTTTTAACCCATTGTATCATCATGACCATTAAATAGCAAATGAAACTCAGGACTGAAAGTGGCACACCTGCTGTAATTCAATGCATTACAGGTTTAATGTGGCAATGCATTAAAAGTGGTGAAAAATAGGTCAAGATTTTATGCCTGCAAAACAGACGGCAATGGAGCTGGGGGATGGGGGGCATATAATTACATGGGGTGGCGTTGGGTCAGCCCTCTGATGTCATCACACGGGGTCACATTTTAAGAGTGGCAGACTGGAAGCCACTCACGTTTTCAAAATTAGCAATTGCCAGCCACTTAAGGTAGTTGATGAGGCAACAGTCCATGGTTTTAAGGGTCCCTCCAGACTTAGTGGTAATCGCATGGGGCACTTGGGGCATTGGAGCCTCGGCAGGTTTTAAAGGGTGGCAGTTGTTGTCATTGCTGCATTCAGCAACTATGGAATGGTAGGAAGGAGTTGGGAAGCCATTGATCTTTGCTTGAGCCCAGTTGATGCTGTTGTGGTCCTGGTAGGGGGATCACTTGAGAAGGGGCTGGGGTAGGCCACGTTGCAGCAGCTACAGGCAGCATGGCCCAGTCAGAATGGCAGTGCCATGGGCATTGTGTTTTCAGGAGGAGGGTCCTCCAGTGAGGAGGAAAGCCAGGGAGCGAGGGAGGGAGGCTGGATTTCTTCCCAGGATGCTGGAGGGTTCAGTGCCTGGCAGTTGACAGAGAATTGAATGTTCGGAGGGCGATGGCGGGATGAATGCTGCAGCAAAGGATGTTTGTATCGGGGCTTGGGTGCTGGTGGCCCTGTAAACAGGGTGCCAGCACTTCCTTCTGCATCAGTTAACGACGTGGCGGCTGCCTCATTGCTTGCCTCCGGCCACTGATTGGTCAGCCACCCCCCCTGCCAACTGTTGATTGGCCAACCAGCGCAAGATCGCTACGGGAATGGGAGTCAAGCGGGAGGGCCTTCACCTCCTGTTTCCAGTTCCACCTTCCCTTTTCTGCCAGGTCCCGTAAAATCCAGGCCATACATTTTGTTTTTAGCAACGATAAACATAATATGAATCACTAACAAACTTGTTCACATAAAAATGGAAACAGGTAAGCAGGCTTTAATGGTCTATCTACAATAAAATACCATGAATATAACTTTATTGATCTAGTCATCTTACCGAGCTATCTAGCGACCCATTTCCATCAGTGTCATAAAGACGGAACATGACTAAAAGGAGGAAAAATAAAAAGTAATTCATCTCTGCAAAGCATTCCTAACATAGTATTATTAACAAAACCCTATCAGAAAGGATATATGCAGGCACTCTGTCTGTATAAATGATCCCAGATTTCATAAAATTTCAAGGAGGGGAGAAATTGTTCTTCCTGGGCTGTATTAGCAGGAGTTAGTCTCAATAGGCTGTATGCTAAACACATCTTGTAATAATTTCCACACAACAGCTCTGATTTAAAAGTTGCACATATCAAAATAAGACTGGGTTTAAAAATGTGGTGGTTGGCTGTCTTTGTGAAATATGCAGAGACCTGGTTAGATAGAGAAATGGAGATTTGTGTGTGTGATTTATTTGAAAGGTAAATCATGGTCTTCTCCATTCTTTACTTAAAAGATTCAAAACCTTCCTGCTCAATGTGCCCTGCTTTATTGCTTTGCTGGTTACTCTGCGAAACAACTTTGTCACATACGTTTTGCATTGTTTCTGCACAAGTTCTTGCGCCAGAGATTTCAGGGGTCTATAGGGCGTGATAGTGTGGGGCGGGGCGGGGGGAGGGGAGGCAAAGGTTACAGAAGGAAGAATAAACATAACCTTATGTCTTAATTTAAGACAGACTTGCTTGTGCTCATCCCAGCACCTTTTTGTAACCAGAGATCAAGTTATAATAAAGAATGGAAAAAGAATGAGAGAAACTCTCTCTTAAATATAAGGTAGGACGTATAAATCAAATAAGGAATTCAGGAGAAACTTATTTACCTGGAGAGTGGTTAGATTGTGGAACTTGCTATCATAGAGTACTTGAGGTGAACAATACAGATGCACTTGAGGGAAGCTAAACACATGAGGAGGAAAGGAATAGAAGGATATGATGAAATGAAATAAAGTGGGAGAAAGCTCATGCAGAGCATAAGCAGTTGGACTGAATGGCCCATTTCTGTGCTGTAAACTTTAGGCAAAAATATTAGTGCTGGTTTCCTTCCGAGAAAGGGTAACACTCTCAATTTGGAGAGAGTTTACAACCACCAGGCAAGACTAAACAGGCTGGGGCTCTTGTCTAGATGAAGGAAGACTGAGTGGTAAACTGATTGAAGTCTTTAAATTTATGAAGGAGATTCGATAGAGTAGATGTAGAGATGATGTTTCCACCTGTAGGGCAGTCCAAAACTTGGGGCCATAAATATAAGGTAGTTACTAATCAGTTTCAAATTCAGGAGAAACATTTTTACTCAGAGAGAGGTGAGAATTTGAAACTTATCATCACATGGATTGGTTGAGGTGACTAGCATAGACGTATTTAAGGGGAAACTAGAAAAGTGCATGATGGGGAAGAGAATGAAGGGATATGTTGATAGGATGAGATGAAGTAAAGAGGGAGGAGGTTCATGTGGAACATAAACACTAGTGCAAGTAGAATGGCTTTTTTCTGTGATGTAAATGCTATGTAATTCTATGAATAATCATTTTAATGTTTGTCCATGTAAACAGAAATGTGCTCATGTGCGATTTCATCTTGCTCCATGCTCCCATCTATGACATTTGTAATATTCTTATTCTAAGCAAGTAATTGAACCTGCAAAAAAAATATTGTATACTCATAGAAATCAGGAAAAATTCAATTATGATAAACATCTACTTCATGTTAATAGGATTTCACTGGATTACTTTTCCCTTATATTTTTGACAGAAGCTTCTAAATTACATTTCTAAAAGTTATTTATTTAAATTTACTTTTAAGTATAGTACAAATAATTACTGTATAGTACAAATAATTACTGTACAATTTTATGGTAATAATAAACACTGATGTAAGTATATACTTAAATTCAATCCTGATATATACATATGCTTTTCATTCATTATCAGCCAATAATGATTTCTTTTAAAACAGTCTTTTTGCCTATTGAAGTCATAACAAACATCAGATAAACCAATTAATAGCAAAAGTGCAATATGCAGAGTGGCTGCTCCGCTTTTATTCAGGAGAAGGGCAGGAAGGTTATTTAAATTATGCTGATGTAGTTTTAAGTTTCCATCACAAGTACAGTCACTAAATAAATATTTCCACTATTGTTGCTGACCATTCTCTTGCACCATTATCACTCTGTACTTATCTAAGCATCCTCACTTGTAAGTGTTGCTATTGTGTCTCACTCTTGCATAGGTTATGGCCTATATTTCACAAAGTTATAGTAACATTCAAATATGTGTATTGTTTAGAGATAACGGAGAACTATGAAACCAAGGAAATGCGTCGCACATTTATATCTGCTTGGATTATTAACTAGAAAATAATAACTGCTTTTAAATAGAAAAGTAAGATGAAAATAGTATTTTCTGGTTGTAAATATTTGTATCTTTATTTTCTTTTCATAAAGAATTGAGTGGTTTAAGAAATGTATATTAGAAGCTCCTGCAGAAATATAATCGTGTTTAATAAGTAGAGAGAAGTAATTTGGACAGTTGCAGAATACAGTGCAAGGTTACAAAGAGGGCTGTCAGGATTGTGGTGAAACTAATGGTTTTAAATTTATGTATTGAGTGCACTTGATTTATTATTACCTACAGGAAATATATTAGATCATCAAATTGAAGGGCTCCCTTACCTTCTTGCATTATCTGATAAAACAATACATAAAAGGGCAACAATTTTCCTAAAATAGCTATTAATCATTGTTGCATGTTCTCTCAATCCAGCTCCAAACAACACCTGACAGGTGGTTGCATAAAACTAGAAAATAATGTAGCATTCTGAGCACTGCCAAAAGACTGGCAGCAGTGACACATTTTTATTGAAAGCTGACACACCATGTTCATTTTCATGCCAAGCACCATAATAATCAATTGATTGTGGTTGTCAGACCGACCCATCAGTACCAGAATACAACATGTGACAATAACCAATTTTATTACTTACCCAACATTTTAAGAGCACATACACAACCAATTGCCAATATTGTAATCACAGTGCAGAAAGCTAGTTAACATGCACAACACAATAAACTATTAGCAGGTGAACAGAGATAACAGAAAATAATGCAATCGAGGTGTTCGTTCACAAATGTATGTAAAAATATCAGTGTAAGTTCCTGCTTTGCATTCAACCTGACTTTCTGCCAAAAGGTAATGATGGGCCTGTATAAAACCTTAATGAGACTACTGTGTACAGTATTAGGCTCCCCAATATAGTCACGAAATTGATGGTTTAGAGAGGGTACAATGCAGATTGACTATGATGCTGCCTAGTATGAGGAAATACAAATATGAGCAAAGACTGGAATAACAGGGTCTATGTTTGTTAGAGCAAAGTAGCTTACTAGGCAATATGAGAGAAGTGTTTAAATGTAGGAAAGGATGGGACAGAGTCAATAAACACAGATTTTTTTCTAATAGTTGAGGTGTCAAAAATGATTGTCCATAGATGCACAATTAAACGTACCAGATTTAGAACAGAGGGCAGGAAAAGTTTCTTCACAAAGAAAGTTGTGATGCTGTGTAATCATTTCCAGAGTAAGTGGTTGAGACAGAAGCTATTTCAACTTTCAAGATTAGATTGGATAGATAGGTGAAGGGATATAAAACAGGGTGGGTAAATGTGAGCAAATGATTAGTTCTAAACATGAAATGAACTGGTTGAACCAAATGGCCTGTTTCTATGTTGTAATTTCTATATGTGAGGCTAAAAAACACAAGTATTTGAATGCCTGTTGGAAATATATATGGATAAGGATGCTGGTAGAAGTGCAGAACTCTCTCCCACAAAAAGCAATAGATGTTAACTCAATTAATCACTTTAAATCTGAAATAGACAATTTTTTGCTAGCCAAAGATATTAAGGGATATGGAGCCAAGGTTGGTAAATTGAGTTGGGATACAGATCAACCATGATTTTATTGAACGGTGGAACAGGCTCAAAGTCTGAATGACCTACTCCTGCCCCTATGAGGCACCCAGCATTAAATAGTCCGCTCACTTGTGAAGAAGTTCTGTTTTTGTGAGGTACTAGAAAGTTGCCAGCCTGCATGGAACTCTAGCCAGCATAACTTACCTGATTTCAAAAGATGGGAAAGAAGACAAAGTTAGAAATAAAATCCAATTGTAGCATTTTCCTATTTCAAAAATTCATTCTTATCTATACTTTGTGAGCTAAGTTTCCTTTTTTAAAATTCATTCTTGGGATGTCAGCATCACTGGCAACGCCAGCATTTATTGCCTATCCCTAATTGCCCTTGCAAAGGTGCCTGTGAGCCACCTACAACTGAGTGGCTTGCTAGATTGCTTCAGAGGGCAGTTTAGAGTCAACCAACATAGCTGTGGGTCTGAAATCACATGTAGGCCTGAAATCACATGTAGGCCAGACAGAGTAAGGATAGCAGATTTCTTCCTCTGAAGGACTTCAGTGAACCAGATGAATGTTTACATCAATCCAATAGGCTCATGATCACTAATAATGCAACTAGCATTTTAATCCAAATTATGAATTAATTGAATTTAAATTTCCCCCAGCTGCTGTGGTGAGATTAGAACTCATAACTCCAGAGCATACATTTGGGTTATTAATCCAGTAACATTACCACTATGTTACCATCCCCCAGAGCACAAGCAAATTTCCCACTAAACCTCTTTGCTTTCTATTTCAGAAATATAGTACTGAATAATTAAATTTCGTGAATATATGTGAAGAGAATTTTTTTTATATTCTTTCGTGGGATGTGAACACCACTGGCTTGGCCAGCATTTGTTGCCCATCCCTATTTTTCCTTGAGAAGGTGGTGGTGAGCCACTGCCTTGAACTGCTACAGTCCATCTGATGTAGGTACTCCAACAGTGCCGTTAGGAAGGGATTTCCAGATTTTTGACCCAGCGACAGTGAAAGAATGGCAATGTTGTTCCAAGTCAGAATGCTGTGTGGCTTGGAGGAGAACTTGCAGGTGGTGGTGGTGTTCCCATGTATCTGCTGCTTGCAGGTGGTGGTGTTCCCATGCATCTGCTGCTCTTGTCCTTCTAGGTGGGTTTGGAAGGTGCTGTTGAAGGAGACTTGGTGAGTTGCTGCTCTCCATCTTATAGATGATAAACACTTCTGCCACTGTACACTGGTAGTGGAGAGAGTGAATGTTGAAGGATATGGTTGGGGTGTCAATCAAGCGGCTGCTTTGTCCTGGATGGTGTTGGGTTTCTTGAGTGTTGTTGGAGCTGCATTCATAGGAACATAGGAGCAGGAGTAGGCCATTTAGCCCATCGCGCCTGCCCCGCCATTCAATATATCATTGCTGATCATCCAATTCCATGCCTTTTTCCCACACTATCCTCATATCCCTTTATGTCATTGGTATTTCGAAATATGTCAATCTCTGCTTTAAACATACTCAATGACTGAAATCCCACAGCCTCTGGGGTAGAGAATTCCAAAGATTTACAACCCTCTGGATAAATACATTTCTCCTCATCTCTGTCCTAAGTGGCTTCCCCCTTATTATGAAATTGTGTCCCTTGGTTCTAGATTCCCTATCCAGGGGAAACATCTTAGCCGCATCTACCCTGTCTACCCCTTTAAGTATTTTGTAGGTTTCAATGAGATCACCTCTTATTCTTCAAAACTCTCGAGAATACAAGCCCCGTTTCCCCAATCTCTCTTCATTGGACAGTCCCGCCATCTCCGGAACAAGTCTGGTGAACCTTCGTTGCACTCCTAAGAAAAGGGGGCCAAAACTGCACACAGTACTCCAGCTGTGGTCTAACCAAGGCAAGTATTTCATCACGCTCCTGACATGTGCCTTGGGGAGACAGGCGGTGAGTTATTTGCTGCAGAATTTCCAGCCTCTGACCTGCTCCTGTAGCTGCAGTATTTATATGGCTGGTCCAGTTAAGCCTTTGGTCACTGGTAACCCCCAGGATGTTTATGGTGTGGGATTCAGCAATAGTAATGCCATTGAATGTCAAAGGGAGATGGTTAGATTTGCTCTTGTTGGAGATGGTCATTACCTGTGTAACAACCAAGGTAAGAGGAGTGCACTGTTAATTCAGTCCCACTTCTCCACCGGTCACAACATATTTTTAACACTTACTGACACATTCAACCAGATACACTATTTTCCCCAGAACAGAACACACGAACCAGGTTTCTTTAAAGAACAACAAAATTAACCGTTTATTATTAAACATGTCTTAACTAGTAATAAAGTAAAACATAAACATGCAGATTGAAATTTTAAAGTTCCAACATTAAATTTTTAGAAGTCCCATTTCTAAACCTTAACCAAATTTTCAAGTCTCTTTTTACCTTAGTCCCTTCACACTCACAGACACATACGCATATATCCTGGCTAACTGGAAAAAAAGGAATCTTTGGATCAGAGCTCCATTACAGACAAAAAAAGCACACCCGGGCAGATCACTTGCCCACCCCTGAAAACAAAAGCAGATGAGATATGCTGCACCAAATGGCACACAGTCCAACCTCTAAGCAAATGCAGACAATGAATCTTCAATGCAGTTCTCTTCAGGTGGCGTTGAGAATTATTTTTTAGCTGGCTTTCTTCAAATACAGGAAACAAGATGAATTGACACTGGACTTCACAGAATCTTTTAGGGAATTGTGGAACAACAAGCTGGGTTGTAGTCTTCTGTTCTTCCTTGGAATTGTCTCTTTCTTATGTCCTTTTTTGACACTTCAGCATCACTTGACTTTTATTGCCTTCCAGAAGGTAACATACACATGCACTAACTAACAACCAAAGAGCTTGTCAGGTTATCTGCCTATCCCAGGTACTCTTTCTTATTACTAGGCTTGTGCAATTAAAGGAGCTCTTGTCACTTTTTATGCCCCTGTTGCCAGGGTTTCTGTTCGAAGCCAAATCCGAACCATGTGACAACCAGAACACTGTTGCCAATCCAGCTCCCTCAGTCCTCTTGATATTTATTTATTTATTTTATTTAGAGATACAGCACTGAAACAGGCCCTTCGGCCCACCGAGTCTGTGCCGACCAACAACCACCCATTTATACTAACTCTACAGTAATCCCATATTCCCTATCACCTCCCTACACTAGGGGCAATTTACAACGGCCAATTTACCTATCACCTGCAAACTCCTGCTAACCACTGCGCCACTGTGCCGCATGGCTTCCTTTTAAACAAAAACCCAGTCCCACATTTATTCCTTAACCATAAATTCCTTTAAAAATGTTTTTATCAAAAAAGGAATCATTTTAATAACACCTGGCACTTGTGTGGCACGAATGTTACTTGCCACTTATCAGCCTGAATGTTGTCCAGTTCTTGCTGCATTTGGACACGGACTGCTTCAGTATCCGAGGAGTCGCAAATGGTACTGAGTGCTGTGCAATCATCAGCGAACATCCTCACTTCTGACGTTATGATAGAGGGAAGGTCATTGATGAAGCAGCTGAAGATGGTTAGGCTGAGGACATTACCTTGAGGAACTCCTGCAGTGATGTCCGAGAGCTTAGATGTTTGCTCTCCAACAAGCGCAGCCGTCTTTCTTTGTGTTAGGTATGACTCCAACCAGTGATAGTGAAGGAATGGCAATATAGCTCCAAGACAGCATGGTGTGTGGCTTGGAGGGGAACTTGCAGGTGTTACAATGCATCTGCCGCCCTTGTCTTTCAGCGTATATGCTACACACTGCTGCCACTGTGTACTGGTGGAGAAGGGAGTGAATGTTTAAGATGGTAGATAGGGTGCTGATCAAGCAGGTTCCTTTGTCTATATGGTGTCACGCTTCTTGAGAGTTGAGAGCTGACTCATCCAGGCAAGTGTACTTATGCAATCTGGAAACATTCCCCTAGATTTTAATGCTCAGATGGTCTGGCAGTGGGGTGGCACAGTCTGATGGGGAAGTGGCGGGGGTGGGGGCGGTGGGGGGTGGTTCCGAAAGGGCATGGAAACCTGGAAGTATGTGAAGTGCATCTGTCAGTAGCTTTTTAACACAACCATTGCATTAACATACAATCTCCGGGTTTCCCAACCAATGAGCATCAGTGGACGTGATGACGACCTGCATGATGCGATTTCAACTGCAGTATTTAAAGGAACACTCCAAACATACAATTTGATGGAGTTTGGGGTTGGGAGCCAAGGGAAGAAACTGGGGGAATGGAGTCAAAAAGAAGAAAGGCTGCACCTTGGTTCAGTGATACCTCCTGAATGTGCTGCTGGGGTGTCTGAGGACCCAGAGAGATATACTGTTCCATAGTGACAGAAGGAAGAAGATGACAGGGAACACCAAGAAGATGTGATTTGAGGTAGCTGAGGAGGTCAACAGCAGGGTTGTGGTGCCAAACTGCTGGATACAATGTAGGATATGGTTCAATGATCTCAGAGCAGGAAAGGTGAGAGGAATGGTACATTCACCTACATCCTGCTGTGAATCACTGCAACCCTTTCACTCTGCCTTTTGAAGCCGATTCCAACACATCACTCTCTCACCAACTTACCTTGCAGAGACATCCATTCCTCTCTGTTTATGCACTTCCTCACATCCTCATCTGTCTAACCCCCACTGACACTTACCCTAATCTTCATGCAATATCATGCCTGGCCATCACTGTCATCTTCCTCTTATGCTCTCCATCCATCTGCTTAACACATGCCATATTTCTCACTTATAGGTCTTTTCATTCCCTCCTTATAGGACAGGACAGCACAGAACATGAGGAAGAAGCAGAGAACTGTAGGTAGCCCTCTCCAGATCTCACAACCATCAAGTGCAGAGGAGAAAGTGCTGGAAATAGGTGTAGTCTTGTCGTGCCTGGCCATTGGAGATGAAGAGATGGGGGCCTCCCAGTTACTGGTGACAGAATTAAGTATCAGTCAGCCACATGGCATACAACACTCCTTCATGTTGGCTTGACATCAACAGCAAGTGAAATATGATCAGGTACATAATGACAACATCAAACATTCTTGACAGATATCATTCATGTCTTTAATCTTCCATTTGGCCTTCAAGTATCTCACAGCAGGAGCTCCAGCTGGCCACTGACAGCTCCTCAAAGGAGATCAATCCCTCTAAGAGTGCTCCATCACAGGACTCATGCAGACCATGCACTAGCTCAGATACTCAAACTTCAGTGGGATCAGAAAGACAGATAGTTGGGTTTTGACCTGGTGACTCACATCAAGGCCAGGATATTCCAGGCACTGTGAGGATGCGGTCGAGGTGGGAAGGCATGCCAATGCTTTACCACCGCCATGCCATTTTGTCAGCAGTGGGAAAGGTGGCAGACGACCCACCTTCCCGGAGACCAATTTAGCCACTTACATGGCCAATTAAGAGGATCTTCCTGCATCTGCTGGCATTTTACCAGTGGCTAGCCGGGGGGGGGGGGGAGCAAGTGGGTCCTTCGCTGCACGGGTTAAACCCTGGTGGTCTCCAAGGGACTCCGAGGCAAGGGGTCCTCCTTTTTGGGCACTCTTTGTCCCACAGAGGGGCCCCCGGTGGCAATGGCAGACCTGTGGCATCAGCGCCACCTGCCCTCACTGACCGCCAGTCCACCCCACCCTGTCCCCACTGTCAGGGCCCACCTGCCTGTCCCCGGCGCCCCAAGGCTCCACTTAGCTGGTTGTGAGGGCACACGCCCATCGATGTGCCCTTGTCCTGCAGGTGCAGCCCCAACCATGGCCACTGCTCCCAGTGGTGCTGTTGAACTGCTGACCCTCTGATGGCAGGCCTAACAGCAGACACGTAATTGGCTGGCACGCATATAATGTGGCCGTGGGTCCTGTCATCTGCCGAAGCGGGGTTCCTCCCCCACCTCCCCTACCACCCCCCCCCCCCCCCAGTTTCTGGTCTCACCAGCAGGACCTCTGCCGCCTTGGAAAATCCTGGCACATAAGCGAGCAAGCACAAATGGTGGAGGCAGTGGCGAGTTTTCATTAGAAGGCGCAGTACGGCTCCAAGCTCTGCTCAACTGGACGCAGATGCAATACTTCGAGGGCCATCAATGAAGAGAATAATTCTGGAGCAGCAGCAAAGAATGTGTGATGTACTGAGAGGTGTTCCACCCGCACTGTGTACTTGCAGAGAGTTTGAAGGAGACAATCTCAAGCATGAGCAGCAAAATGTTGCAGGCCGTTGCAATGATGTCTGTGTCCACATAGAGTGGCCATCTGCATGGACTACAATCACACGAGTGTATGCAAGCCCGCACAAATGACTTACACATTTTGAATGCCACCTTAAATAGGATGATTGATACCCTACTCTTGGCTGTTCATTCCCCCATTGATCTGCAGCAAAGTTTTTTCCTTCTCCTTGCTAGCAAGGAAGTGAGAGTGGGCTGCAAGAGGGATGATGGTGAAAGTGATCATGGAAAAGGGGACTCGACTCAAAACGCTTCTACTTCTCATCCATTGATTTCCCGCCCTTTCAGTCAATAGCCCATATTCTGCCTCGTCTCCCAAAGGCTGAAACTGCCCCTGCACAGGGCATGGGCAATAAATGCTGGCCTTGCCAGTGACATTCACATTCCAAGAACAAAAAAGTGGTGGAGCAGTCTTTGGTGGGCTCCAAAACCAAGAGGACATTGGCCAAGCTCATATTTACAGTCAGCAGCAGGAGTGCTAGGAAAAGGAAGAGTAAAGATTTGTAGCTGCACAAAGGTATTGAGTTACACATTCTTAGAATACTATGTTTCTGTTGTATATTTGCATAAATGATAGTTTTGCATCACTTTCACATCTTTTCCATTTTTGCTGGCTGGCTTTTTCAGTTGTGTGATCATGATTGAGATGTCTTGAATCGACGCAAAACAATGGGGGTGCTGTGAAAGGGAGATTAGGTTGTTTGCAGGATTGTCTTTATCAGTGGCATCCCAAGCAGCAATGTGTGCCACTGGTGCTGCACTGCCCACAGTATCTTCTACCACCTCCTCTTCTCCTCTTCCTCCTACTGACGATCATCTGAGGAGGCTCTATGCTCTGCGCCTTGTTTCTTCTGCAGGTCCAAATCTTGCTGATGTGCAATGTTGTACAGAGCAAAGCACACCACAATCATTCTGGACACCCTGGCTGATACATACGAACCTACAAATTAGGAGCAGGAGTAGGCCACTCAACCCCTCGAGCCTGCTCCGCCATTCAATAAGTTCATGGCTGAACTGATTACTCCACATTTCCACCTACCCCCGATAACCTTCCCCCCTTTGCTTATCAAGAATCTATCTACCTCTGTCTTAAAAATATTCAAAGCCTCTGCTTCCACTGCCTTTTCAGGAAGAGAATTCCAAAGACTCATAACTCTCTGAGAGAAAAAATTTCTCCTCATCTCTCTTAAATGCGTGACCCCTTACTGTTAAACAGTGACTCCTAGTTTGAGATTCTCCCACAAGGGGGAACATCCTTTCCACTTCCACCCTGCCAAAACCACTCAGGATCTTTATATGTTTCAATCAAGTCGCCTTACACTCTTCTAAATTCCAGCAGATACAAGCCTAGCCTGTCCAATCTTTACTCATAAGACAGGCCACCCATTCCAGGTATTAGTCTAGTAAACCTTCTCTGCACTGCCTCCAACGCATTTACATCCTTCCTTAAACAAGGAGACCAGTATTATACACAGTACTCCAGATGTGGTCTTACCAATGCCCTGTATAGTTGAAGAATAACCTCCATACCTTCGTATTCAATTCTCCTCGCGATAAACAATAACATTCTATTAGCTTTCATAATTACATGCTGTACCTGCGTACTAATCTTTTGAGATTCATGCACTAGGACACCCAGATACCTCTGCATCTCAGAGCACTGCAATCTCTCACCATTTAGATAACATGCTTTTTTATTCTTCCTGCCAAAGTGGACAATTACCCACTTTCCCACATTATACTCCATTTGCCAGGTCTTTTCCCACTCACTTAACCTATCTATATCCCTTTGTAGCCTCCTTATGTTCTCTTCACAAGTTAGCTAATCAATCATCTATCCATGCCAATATGTTACCCCTACACCATGAGGTTTTATTTTCTGCAATAACCTTTGATGTGGCACCTTATCAAATGTCTTCTGGAAATCGAAGTACAATACATCCACCGGTTCCCCTTTATCCACAGCATGTGTGACTCCCTCAAAGAACTCCAATAAATTGGTTAAACATGATTTCCCTTTCACAAAACCATGTTGACTCTGCCTGATTACCTTGCATTTTTCTAAATGCCCTGCTATAACATCTTTAATAATAGCTTCTAACATTTTCCCTAAGACAGATGTTAAGCTAACTGGCCTGTAGTTTCCTGCTTTCTGTCTCCCTCCCTTTTTGAGCAAAGAAGTTACATTTGCTATTTTCCAATCGAAAGGAACCTTCCCCGAATCCAGGGAATTTTGGAAAATTAAAACTAATGCATCAACTATCTCACTAGCCACTTCTTCTAACACCCTAGGATGAAGTCCATCAGGACCCAGGGACTTGTCAGCCCGCAGCTCCAACAATTTGTTCAGTACCACTTCCCTGGTGATTGTAATTTTCTTGAGTTCCTCCCTCCCTTCCAATTCCTGACTTACAGCTAATAGAACAGAGAACAGTACAGCACAGTACAGGCCCTTCGGCCCACGATGTTATGCAGAACCATTAACCTACTCTAAGATCAAACTAACTACCTACCCTTCATTCTACTATCATCCATGCACCTATCCAAGAGTCGCTTAAATGCCCCTAATGTATCTGCTTCTACTACCACCGATGGCAGCGCATTCCACGCACCCACCACTCTTTGTGTAAAGAACCTACCTCTGACATCTCCCCGAAACCTTCCTCCAATCACCTTAAAATTATGCCCCCTGGTGATAGCCCTTTCCACCCTGGGAAAAAGTCTCTGGCTATCCACTCTATCTATGCCTCTCATCATCTTGTACCCCTCTATCAAGTCACCTCTCATCCTTCTTCGCTCCAATGAGAAAAGCCTCAATCCCTCAATCTTTCTTCGTAGGACATGCCCTCCAGTCCAGGCAGCATCCTGGTAAATCTCCTTTGCACCCTCTCTAAAGCTTCCACATCCGTCCTATAATGAGGCGACCAGAACTGAACACATTATTCCAAGTGTGGTCGAACCAGGGCCTTATAGAGCTGCAGCATAACCTCGCGGCTCTTAAACTCAATCCCCCTGTTAATGAAAGCCAACACACCATACGCCTTCTGAACAACCCTATCAACTTGGGTGGCAACTTTGAGCGATCTATGGACATGGACCCCAAGATCCCTCTGTTCCTCCACACTACCAAGAATCCTGTCTTTAAGCCTGTATTCCGCATTCAAATTCGACCTTCCAAAATGAATCACTTCACACTTTTCCAGGTTGAACTCCATCTTCTCAGCCCAGCTATGCATCCTGTCAATGTCCCATTGCAACCTGCAACAGCCTTCCACACTATCCACAACTCCAGCAACCTTCGTGTCATCGGCAAACTTGCTAACCCAGCCTTCCGCTTCCTCATCCAAGTCATTTATAAAAATCACGAAGAGCAGAGGTCCCAGAACAGATCCTTGTGGAACACCACTGGTCACCGAGCTCCATGCTGAATACTTTCCATCTACTACCACCCTCTGACTTCTATGGGCCAGCCAATTTTGTATCCAGACAGCCAACTTTCCCTGAATCCCATGCCTCCTTACTTTCTGAATGAGCCTACCATGGGGAACCTTATCAAACGCCTTGCTAAAATCCATATACACCACATCCACTGCTCTTCCTTCATCAATGTGTTTTGTCACATCTTCAAAAAATTCAATAAGGCTTGTGAGGCATGACCTGCCCCTCACAAAGCCATGCTGACTGTCTCTAATCAAACCATGCTTTTCCAAATAATCATAAATCCTGTCTCTCAGAATCCTCTCCAATAATTTGCCCACTACCGACGTAAGACTGACTGGTCTATAATTCCCAGGGTTATCCCTATTCCCTTTCTTGAACAAGGGAACAACATTTGCCACCCTCCAATCATCCGGTACTGCTCCAGTGGACAGTGAAGACGCAAAGATCATCACCAAAGGCGCAGCAATCTCTTCCCTCGCTTCCCGTAATATCCTTGGGTATATCCTGTCTGGCCCCGGGGACTTATCTGCCCTCATATCATTCAAAATTTCCAGCACATCCTCCCTCTCAACCTCAACCTGTTCGAGCATATCCGCCTGTTCCACGCTGTCCTCACAAACGACCAGGTCCCTCTCACTAGTGAATACTGAAGCAAAGTATTCATTTAGGACCTCCCCTACCTCCTCCGACTCCAGGCACAAGTTCCCTCCACTATCCCTGATCGGCCCTACCCTCACTCTGGCCATCCTCTTGTTCCTCACATAAGTGTAGAACGCCTTGGGATTTTCCTTAATCCTACCCACCGAGACTTTTTCATGTCCCCTTCTAGCTCTCCTAAGTCCATTCTTCAGTTCCTTCCTGGCTACCTTGTAACCCTCTAGAGCCCTGTCTGATCCTTGCTTCCTCAACCTTAAGTAAGCTTCCTTCTTCCTCTTGACTAGCTGTTCCACATCTCTTGTCATCCAAGGTTCCTTCACCCTACCATCCCTTCCCTGCCTCATCGGGACAAATCTATCCAGCAGTCGCAGCAAGTGCTCCCTAAACAACCTTCACATTTCTGTCGTGCATTTCCCTGAGAACATCTGTTCCCAATTTATGCTCCCCAGTTCCTGCCTAATAGCATTGTAATTCCCCCTCCCCCAATTAAATAGTTTCCCATCCCGTCTGCTCCTGTCCCTCTCCATGACTATAGTAAAGGTCAGGGAGTTGTGATCACTATCACCGAAATGCTCTCCCACCAATAGATCTGCCACCTGGCCTGGTTCGTTGCCAAGCACCAAGTCCAACATAGTCTCCCCTCTAGTCGGCCTATCTACATATTGAGTCAGGAAACCTTCCTGGACACACCTGACAAAAACTGCTCCATCCAAACTATTTGCACTAAGGAGGTTCCAATCAATATTAGGGAAGTTGAAGTCACCCATGACAACAACCCTGTTACTTCTGCACCTTTCCAAAATCTGCCTCCCAATCTGTTCCTCCATGTCTCTGTTGCTATTGGGGGGTCTATAGAAAACTCCCAACAAAGTGACTGCTCCTTTCCTGTTTCTGACTTCCACCCATAATGACTCAGTAGACAAATCCTCCTCGACGACCTCCCTTTCTGCAGCTGTGATACTATCCCTGATTAATAATGCCACTTCCCCACCTCAATAATGAAGACCGATGCAAAATATCTGTTCAATTCATCTGCCATCTCGTTATTATCCATTATTAATTTCCCACACTCAGTTTTCATGGGACCAACACTCACTTTGTTAACTCTTCTTTTTTAAATATCTATAGAAACTCACTGTCTTTATATTTCTGGCTAGCTTTCTCGTGTACTCTAATTTTACCTTCCTTATTAATCCTTTAGTCCTTCTTTGTTGTTTTATATTCTGTCCAATCTTCTGACCTGCCCCCCATCTTTGCGCAATTATCGGCTTTTTCTTTAAGTTTGATACTATTAAACTTTTTTAGTTAACCACAGATGGTGGGTCCCATTCTTGGAATTTTTCTTTCTCGTTGAAATGTATCTATTCTGTGTATTCTGAAATATCCCCTTAAATGTCTGCCACTGCATCTATATTGATCTATCCCTTAACCTGTTTTGCCAGTTCACTTCGGCTAGCTCTGCTTTCATGCCCTCAAAACTGCCCTTATTTAAGTTTAAAATACTCGTCTTGGACCCACTCTTCTCTCACTCAAACTGAATGTAAAATTCAATCATATTATGATTGCTGCTACCCAGGGGTGCCTTAACTATGAGGTCATTAATTATTCCTATCCCATTGTACAATACCAGGTCTAATATAGCCTGCTCTCTGGTCGGTTCCAGAATGTATTGTTCCAAGAAATTATCCGGAAAACATGCTATGTACTCCTCATCTAGGCCACCTCTGCCCATCTGATTTTTCCAGTCTATATGTAGTTTAAAATCCCCCATAATTATCGCTGTACCTTTCTGACAAGCTGCCATTATTTCTTCCTATATACCCCTTCCCAGAGTGTGCTTAATGTTAGGTGGCCTGTACACCACTCCCACAAGTGATTTCTTGCCTTTATGCTTTCTCATCTCTACCCAAACTGCTTCTACATCCTGGTCTTCTGAACTTTGGCCATCCCTCACCATGCACTAATACCAGCATTAATTAACAGAGCTACTCCTCCACCTTTTCCTAGCTTCCTGTCCTTCCTAAGTGCCATGTATCCTCCATATTCAAGTCCGGCAGCCATGTCTCTGTAATGGCTATCAGATCGTACTTATTTATTTCTATTTGAGCTCTCAATTCATCTGTTTTGTTTCGAATGCTACGTGCGTTCAGATACAGTGCCTCTGGTTGTGTCCTTTTATTATTTTTGTAACCTCTGGCCTTATCTGTTGATTTACTCTTAGATTTGTACGCTCTGTCCTTTCCTGTCACAGTCTGTTTATCATTACCCATACTAGTACCTTTCTCTCTTGCCTTGATTTACCATATCTTCCCAAATTTGATCCCTTGCTCCCACTACTCACTTTAAAACCCCCTCTACTTCCCTAGTTATGCGGCTCGCTAGAACACCAGCCCCAGCACGGTTCAGGTGTAGACTGTCCCAACGGTACAGCCACCACTTTCCCCAGTACTGGTGCCAGTGCCCCACTAACCGGAACCCACTTCTACCACACCAGTCTTTGAGCCACACATTCATTTCTCCAATCTTATTTGCCCTATGCCAATTTGCACGTGGTTCAGGTAATAATCCAGAGATTATTACCTTTGAGGTTCTTCTTCTTAATTTGGCACCTAGTTCCTCATACTAACTATGCAGAACCTCTTTCCTTGTCCTGCCTATGTCGTTGGTACCTACGTTGACCACGATGACTGGGTCCTCCCCCTCCCACTGTAAGTTCCTCTCCAGCCCTTGGCAGATGTCCCGAACCTTGGCACCGGGCAGGCAACACAGCCGTCTGGACTCTCGCTCTTTGCTGCAGAGAACAGTGTCAATCCCCTTAACTATACTGTCCCCTACTACCACTACATTCCTTTTTTCTCCCTCCACTTGAATGACTTCCTGTACCATGGTGCCATGGTCAGGTTGCTCATCCACTCTGCAGCCCCCACTCTCATCGAAACAAGCCGAAAGAACCTTAAACCTGTTGGACAATCGCAAAGGCTGAGGCTCCTGCCCTCTGGGTCCCCTTACCTGCCTCAGCTGCAGTCAGACTCTCCTGTCCCTGAGCACTGACCAAATAAGAAGACACTTACTGAAGGGCACCTCCAGATCTGTCCGGGCACCTGAAGTGCATCTTCAACATGCCGGTGGCCTTTTCAACACATCTGGTGGTCATTTGGCATCCATTGTATCACTCCAGGGCCTTGAGTTTCTGAGAGGAGCTACTTTTTAAGTGAATGTAGGAGCTGTCAACTGGTAACACTACTTCAAGGTGTAAAGAGATTAGGCAAGGTGGCAGTTCCCTGGGAATCTTGTGCACACCTGCATAATCATCTTTTTGTGGTTGCACACCAGCTGCATGTTGATTGGAGTGGAAACCCTTGTGGTTGATGAATATTCCTGGGTGATCTAAAGGTGTCTTAATTGACACACACGTGCAGTCAATGACACCCTGTACCTGTGGAAAGCCAGTTAGAGCTGTGAACCAATTCTCATGGGCATCATCATAGGCAAGGTTTTCAAAATTGCTCGCCCTGGCAAACAATCAAATGTATTTGTGGACAGCTGGCTGCGAGATCCTGCAAATCTCTCCAGAAGAGCCCTAGAAGGATCCAGAGGCCAAGATGTTGAGGGCGATCCTGTTTCTGTGTTGTATAACTCTATGTCTCTATGACAGTCACTGCTGAAGCATGGCTACCAGGTCTACTTGACAACAAATCTTGTTCCAGCAGAGTGCAAACATCTGTCACTGCCTAACACAAAACCCACAGCCTCCTGAGACACTGGTGTTCCAACACGTTGAGGAAGCATATCCTTTGCTTGTAGACCCTGTTTAGCGGGTATGGCATCCTGCGAGCGGCACCTCTCTGCTGATCTCCTGTAGAGCTACAGGTGTGAGCAACACCCTGTTGCTGGCGCAGGCCCTGCTATTCCTGGTGCAGCTGTTGGTCATCTGAGTTCCAAAGTAACACAGCATTAGTGCCACCCCTGCTGATCTGATAGAGCTCCAAAATGCAGATCGGGCCTCCAAACCTCCAAAGTGTGTAAAGTAATTTCTCAATACAAGCAGGTAAGAAAACAGCTTTGAGGTCTCAGTATTTTTGGCGTATTTCCTTGTTCATGGCTTCAGTCCCCTCAATTGCTTCTTTCTTCTCGCCTTGCTTTCACTGGCCAATTCCAAGAAGCCCGGAAAACCCATGGAGCCAAAATTAAACTACTAAACTCACATCAACATCACTGTAATTGACCTATTCACACACTGAAATTGACAACCGACCTCATTCGAGGCGGTTGCTCGCACACTGCCTAAGACGCTGCAGTTAAATGCAGAAGTCGACCGGTTGGAGCTGGTTTCCCAGTGTACTCTCATTTTTCCAAGATTTCAACGCCCCCGCCCCTGCAACGCTCGCGCCCCAACTCATATGCTCACCCATGTTAAAATTCCCCACATTAAAACTAACCTACAACCATTGATAACTTCTGGTTGTGATCGACAGTGCTGTAGCTGTTGTACTAAATCTCCAGCAGGGGATGCTCTGTCTCTGCTTTTCCTCACAGTTCTCTTTGGCAGCACAGTACGAAGGGAAAAGGCCACTTTCATTTTTGTGCAAGTACATTAAAATGGTGCATGCGGCAAAAATGAAACTGCATAGCTGCCGTTTCTGTATAAAATACTCCAGGAAAATCTCACGAAATCATACCCAGATATAATTCAAGCCTGACCCAAATACCTGGCAGTTCCTGAGGTCAAAAGTCAATTTGAAAACCTGCTTGTGCAATTTGGGGTGGATTTTCTGCACCAGCACAAGACAGGAACAGTGGAACTGAAGTGTACTACTCCTATTCAGTGCCAGAATTCCCTGTGCTGAGCTGTTCACATGGCCCAGGTTTCCCGTGAGTGAGGGCGTGACCCCTGTCAAGGCGGGAAAGACAGATCTGTAAAATAATGCCCTACTTAAGTTTTTCCGCCCATGGTCACTCCAGTTTTTGGGGGTCACAACACCAATTTCTTGCCCAACCCTAAGTAAGTGGATAAGCCAAAGAATATCAGGAAGCAGAGAACAGCTTCTCCCATTTCATTTACATACCTTCCAACTGGTCTGCCAGTTCAATTCCAGTTGGAACACTCCAGAAATCACAGAACAACATTAAATGAGGTAGACGTTGTGCAATGCAATTCTCCAACCTTTTATCTTCAACCTTTTTATTTAATGAGGGCTGCCATAGAAATTAGTTTGTGCCTGCATTCGTTCAGAGAGCCAGAGGTTCAGAAGAAGTTTCCATAACACTGCATTTCTGTACTGGAACAGTCAAAACGAAAATAGGCCCATGATTCCTCCACTCAATCAGAAAAACATCCTTTACTTTAAGTAAAACAAAAATAATACAAAGAAATAAACCAAATCTATTATAAAAGTCAATTTAGTTCCCTTTAGATAATTTTCCTTAACTCTATACTTTGGCATTAAGTACTGGGATGAACTTTCAGTACTGACGTTTAGAAATCATAGGCTAGGATCTTGTGGAGGTGCTGGGGCTCTCAGCACTGGGCTGTCTGCTCCCTGCCACCCGTCATTATTTTATGGGCCCCCCCCATCTCCTACCCCACTTCAGGGGGCCCCATAAAATCCAGCCCATAGTTGCTATTCTGAACGTTGCTCCTCTGATTGCAAAGACCTATTAATCATTAGATACACTGATTAAAATCTACACCTGTTACAGACTACTACTTCGACTGGCAATAGGCAGAGTAGTGTAAAGTGGATAGCCCCCGAAAATGGGCACAGGGATCATTGTGCCATGGGAAATAGTGAGGAGTGGCGCAAGATGGGAGAGAGCGGCTCCAAGGTTTTTGGATGCTGGATTGGAGGTCTTGGTCAAGGAGGTGAAAAGCTGGAGAAATGTCCCATTTTTGCAAAGGGCCAGGAGACCCTCCAGATGCACACTCAAAAGGAAGCAATAGTAAATAGCCATGGAGGTCAATGCCAAGGATAGAGCCCTGAGGACCTGGATGCAATGCCACAAAAAGTTCAATGAACTCATACAAGTGGTTAAGCCCAGTGAATGCAACTTTAAATGCCATATTCTACCAACTGTACCATTAACCTCAGACGCTCCTGAATTCACCACATCCCTATCACTCACCTACTATCAATCAGGACCTATACCAACCAGGCATATGCATCACCTGACTCTCACCGGATTAGCACTGCTGCAAACTTCACACTCACATCTTGCACACTGCCAACTGTTCAACCATCACACAAATAGATTGCACCATACTCACTGATGCACTCCCTTTCTTTTGCAGGACAAGATGGAACACAACCATAGGACAAGAGCTAACCAGAGGAGTCGGATGCCTGTATGTCCTAACCCCAGTGGAGGAGAGGGTGCTGCCATTATTGGACCAGCAATTGCTCAGCTCGCTGACAGTGGTGGGGCTGAAACCGTCAAAGATGATGGTAAGCTCATACCTAATTCAATTTTCACATCCCACTTCCTCCTCATCCCATAATCTCTTCCAATTTACAAGCTGCAGATGGTGTAGGCATGCATCTCTTGCTTTCCCCCATCCCCAAACCACAATCAAACTCTTGTGCCTTTCTCCTTTCTGATACCCATAAGCTCCAATCTGGCCAAGCAGTGGAGGAACAGCAAGAAGACAGTGAAGATGAAGACACAGCATCATCACTCGCAGCCACCAGCTCAGATACAGACACTGTAATTTGGAGGAAAGATTAGAGGCGGGATCTGCATGTGGTGAGACAAAGGACTGCAGCCAGGGCATGGGGTAAGGATACAGCAGGTGCCAACTCCCTGGAGAGCAGGTTGCATACGAGTTTATGCTGCAGAAGAGTCAGATGAGGACTTCAATGGGGCACTTGACAGAATAAGGCTGATGGGTATGCAGAGTGAAATGCTTAGCGCTTTGGGAAGCCTGCCAGAAATCCTGCGGCCAACGCCAAGGAGAATGGAGTACAGCACCAACTTGGCACAGAGCTTTGTACAAAGCTTGGAGCCCATCTTTTCCAACATAGAAGTAGTGGCCAACTCCATTAGCACACTTGGGCCCAATGATGATTGAACGGCTGGCCGATGTCACAGCTTCTATTGCAATACCAACAGCTTTCACAAGATGTCTGAGTGCTGCAGTGGAAGCTTAGACTGCTATCATGCAAGGTCAGCTTGTTACCATGCAAGCTGAGACTGTTGCCATCATGGCTGCAGATACCAGTGTTGAAAGGGACATGCAGGGTGTCATAGCAGTCCAGCAATGTCTTCTTAAAGATTACTAGGATTGCTGAGGCGCCACCCTGGGGAAGTGGCAGTGGTTACATGGGGTCCAAACCTGCTGTTCTCATGCTCTCAGCCCATCACTCCACCAGAGCCCTTTGTCATGAACACGCGCTAGGCCGAATGAAGATTTTAAAAAATCCATCGGCTGGAAACCTGAATTAAATTTTTTAAATGGAAAAGAGAACAAAAAAAAGTGACTGCTAGCAGCTAAAATGGCCACTGAAATTTGCATCAAAATTCCTTGCATTCCACTGCATTGAGAGGGAGTCAGGATGTCTGGCCAGTCCCTTCCAGGACAATGACTTTAAGAAGTTTGGAGTGCCTGACCAGGCCAGTCTTCTTTAACAAGACATTAAACATTAAAGGCAATTTTGGGACATTAGACTGGTGGAGACAGGCCACCCAAATGTAATCATTTAAACCATGGGACCCCAATCAGGGAAGGGGAGTCCTAGACATGAACTAATTAAGTTGCAAGAGAAAATATACCATCATGTGACAAGCCCACCATCTGTGTGTTCCAGGCTGGCTTTTCTCTCTCTGCAGCAGACAAGCAATGGACATTGATCAGAAGAGATCCAAGTGGAGACCCTCTCTCACTCTCTCTCTCTCTCTCTTTTCACCCCCACCTGCCAGTCCCCTCCCACAGTCCACCTGGCAAGTTTCAAACCCCTGATTGCTGGCTGTGATCACCTAAGTCTAACATTGCTGCAGACAGAGGCCCTGTGAAGGAAATCATCTGCATCACTCTTCTCCAGGAAAACCCCAAATCTGCTGGCCAGCTCTGCAAGCCAGAAGTCTCAGGACCACCGAGTTCAGGCAGAAGACAAACAAGACACCAAAATCCACAGATTGTTTACTCTTTTTTTATTACTCAAGACTATCTGACCAATCTATCCTTCCCCACTCTGTAACCTATTTGTGTGTGCATGTGAAAGTTGGAGCGTAGATTATTATTTTACCTAGATCGGTTTAGGTACTGGAAAGCTAAACTCTTTCTTTGTTAAACTCAAGAAAACCTATCCGATTGGTTCTTTTATGAACATAGCTTGTAAATAGTGAAACACTTACTGAATTGTACATTCACTTTTAAAAAGAAATAAACCCTGTTGCAGTCAAACAAAGAGAGGGGAGCCCTTTGGCTCCTCCTCACCTGCTGGTAACAGAAATTTAGGGGCGAACGTGAAATTGGAAGCAGGAAACCAAATTGATCTCTAGCAAAAATCTTAAAACTTCAATACAGCTTTTCTTGTGGTTTTCAGTGCTAGAGTACTAAAATGGCCACATTCGAGGCCAGCACCCTCCTGGAACAGAGTGAAGTAACTTGGGACAGTTTAAAAGCCCTGTCTGTTGAAGAGTTAAGGAATGTAGCTAGGCATTTAGAGATTACTATCCCTCCAAAAGCTAGAAAACCTGAATTCCTAAAACTTGTGGCCAATCATTTTGAGATTGAAACTGAAGAAGCAGAGACAGGCTTAGAATCTGAAACAGACAAAGTAACGTTAGCCAAGATATAGCTAGAAGAGCGGAGACTAGAGCTAGAATTCCAGGAAAAAGAAAAAGAGAATTCCAGAAGAAGGAGGAGTGTTTCAGGAAAGGGAAAAAGATAGAACTTTCTGGAAGGAATTAAGGCAACTCGAACTAAGTAGGGGAAGACCCAATGTACTCAGTGAAGGCACAGGTAGTGAGGGAACTACCCATAGCTCAAGACAAAGTGCTGAGCACTTAAAGTTCTCCTAGTTGATACCGAAGTTCAGTGAGAGGGATGTGGAAGCATTTTTCATCTCTTTAGAAAAGCTTGCAAAGCAGTTGAAGTGGCCAGCAGAAGGCTGGACTCTGCTACTGCAGAGCAAATTAACAAGAAAAGCCCACGAGATTTATTCACTGTTATCTGATGAGAGTTTATCAGACTGAGATGAGCAAAAATGTTATCCTAAGTGCATATGAGCTAGTACCGGAGATGTACTACCAAAAGTTCCAAATTCTCCAACAGCAGCCAGAACAAACTTACATTGAGTTTGAAAGAACAACTCACTTTTGACCAATGGATAAGGGCACTTAAGATAGAGCCCACTTATGCAAACATCTGAGAGGTGACCTTTCTCAAGGAGTTCAAAAACTCACTTCCCCTTTCCATTAGAACCCGCATGAAGGAACAAAAGGTTCCAAGGGCCAGGCAAGCAGTAATCATGTCCGAATATATGCTTGTCCATAAGCCCTTGTCCCAAGGGAAACCCTTCACTGGTCTCCAAAAACCTGAAAAGGATAGAAAGTGGGAGGGTGATTGGAGGATAAACAGCCATGGGCGAGAAAGGAAAGCTAGAAATGTAGGGAACCCTTCTCAGGCCAAAAAGGAAGGTGCTGAGAACAGGATTGGTGCCCATAGGCCTGTTTGTTTCCATTTTAACAAGGCAGGTCACCTTCTAGCTGACTACTGGAAGCTACAGGGAAAACCCATAGGTTTAGTCATGGTACACCAGATTAGTGCTGGAACAGGGGCCTTGATGGAAAGCACAGCAGAGCAGGCTGTGGCTTTAACTGTGGCAGTAAGACCCAGTAAATATACCTCTGTGAGGGCAGGAGAACTTCACACTGGCCCTGAGAGTTACCAGGAGTTTATGTCCAGAGAAAAAGTGATACCATACCCCTTAAGTGAGGCAAGTAAGCCCATAGTCATACTTAGTGATACAAAGGCCAGCCAATCCCTTCTGCTCGGAAAGGCACGACCTTTTCCCCTAGAGAATCCATTGAATGCTAGGATATTAGTCAACGGTATCGGGGGGGAGGTATATGTCCATATTTTTATATCGAGTGAACTTGGAATGCGACCTTGTTTCAGGACCAGTAAGCATGGAGATTTTCCCTATTACCTATGCTCCTTGGTAATGATCTGGCGGGGGCGAAGGTGGTAGCTTCCCCAGTGATTTTAGAGAGACTGAAAGAGGTCAGGGAGACAGAGCAGTTACGGAAGAAGGTCCCCAGCATTTTCACTGACTGTCTGGTGACCTGTTCCATGGCCAAACAAGCTCCATCAGAGGAGGCTGAACTGGTACTGCAGACGGATGACCCTGCTGTCTGCTATTCCAAAACCTTCTTCTGGAAGTTAGATGGCCCAAAGGAAGTCTTCAGCAGGTCTTCGAGGCTCAGCAAACCGACCCAGTGTTTAAAAAAAGTTAGCACAGACTGTCCAAACTGAAGATGAAACAGAGGGAGTCCGAGTGCTACTGTTAAAAGAATGAGATGTTGATGAGGAAATGGAAACATCCTCATAGACCTGCGGACAAAGAGTGGACAGTGGTCCACGAGATAGTGGTGCCACCAAGGTACCATAAGGAAATATTGAGAATAGCCCTGAACTTCCAAAGGCTGGACATGTCGGTATACAAAAAATCCAAGCCTGCAAAAGACAGTATTTTGACTGGCCACAACTCCACAAGCATGTGGTGGAGTTCCATAAAACTTGCCATATGTGCCAGGTTGTGGGGAAGTCCTAACTTGCAATAAAACCTGCACCCCTAATTCTCATACCGGCTTTTGGGGAACCATTCAGCAGAGTGCTGGTGGATTGTGTGAGGCCCCTGCCGAAAACGAAAGGGGACAAAACAAGCACAGGTCTGTTAGGCAGTCAGGAGGGAGGAGAACAAAAGGGACAGTGAGGATGAGTTAAAGGGAGGCCTGGAGGATTCGCAAATCAAACCCCCTGCTGTCTGATTAGCTAACACTGAAATGTTAGGGAAATTGGACACCATACTCTCCTATTTAGATGCAGAACAGAGAGGAGATCTAACAAGGTTACTCACAGCATTTAAAGAGATCTTCAGGGGCAAACCAGGGTCCATAACCCTAGCAGTACACGATGTGGATGAGGAGCGATCCCTCCTATCAAACAAAATCCCTATCACCTAGGTCCCAGGAAATTGACCCAGGTTCGGGAGGAAATTCAGTATATGCTGGCGCACAAGCTGATTGAACCCAGCCAGAGCAGTTGTAGTTCCCCAGTTGTGCTGATACCCAAGAACGATGGCTCAACAAGGTTCTGTATTGATTACAGGAAGGTTAATGCAGTGACCAGAGCTGACTCCTACCCAATTCCCCACCTGGAAGGCTGTCTTGATAGAGCAGGAAATGCCACCTACATAACCAAGATAGACTTGTTAAGAGGATACTGGCAGGTTCCCTTAACACCCCAAGCTAAAGAGATCTCAGTTTTTGTCACCCCAGACAGCTTATTCTAGTGCCGAGTGATGCCATTTGGATTAAGAAATGCCTCAGCCACCTTCCAAAGGCGATGAACCAGGTAGTAGCTGGCCTACCCAACTGTGTAGTGTACCTGGATAATCTGTTAGTGTATAGTGACACCTGGGGGGAACCACCTAGACCAGTGACCAGTTAGAAGCCCTCTTCTGAAGATTACAGTCGGCTGACTTAGTGGTAAATCTTGCAAAGAGCGAGTTCACTAAAGCTCAGGTAACTTGCTTAGGGCATGTTGTAGGTCAAGGGCAAATGCTTCCCAGAGCAGCAAAGATACAGGCACTGATCGATGTTCCCGTCTCCATGACCAAACAGGGAATAATGCGATTTTTGGGGATGTGTGGGTTTTACCACAAGTTCATCCCAAACTTCAGCAGTATAGCTGCCCCACTGACCGACTTACTACAGAAAAGAGCAAAGGTAGTGTGATCAGGAAGATGCCAAACACCTTTCGAAAGGCTGCAAGCAATCTTAACCCATGAACCAATGCTGGCAGCTCCAAGTTTTAATAAACCATTTGAAGTGGCAGTTGATGCTAGTGACATAGGGGTAGGTGCTGTCCTGCTCCAAGATGATGAATGAGGCGTTGACGGACAAGTTGGGTATTTCTCCAAAAAAATAAAGTGACACCAAAAGAGATACTCCACTGTGGAAAAGGAAACTTTGGGACTGTTACTGGCTCTCAAACACTTTGAGGTCTATGTCCAAAATGGATATAGGGAGACTATAGTTTATATTGACCACAGTCCCTTAACATTTATGGAGAAATTCATAAATCTAGAATGCAAGGCTATTTCGAAGGAGCCTGTTTTTGCAACCCTACTGCTTTAAAGTTGCTCTCATTTCAGGAAAAAAAACAATGTGATAGACTCTCGGTAAAGCATCAGCTAACTGAACACAGAACTAAACCAGACCATACTTGGAGTATTGTGGACAGTTCTGGGGCATGAAATTGATGTGGGTGCTGCACTAGAAAGACATTTTGCCGATTTCTGGGTGCGCGGTGTACTGATGGCCACTTTCTGCAGAGGAGGGGTGCACGCAGGTGTGTCCCCAGGCTGCGTCAGAAGGGTGTGAATCATTATATCATAACATAACTCAGCTGAACTAGCTGATGCAATACCAGTATCCCCAATTTGGTCAATGCATGTGCAGTCAGTGTCTTTGTAAATCACTCCTGAAACAACAATCATTATGAAGCAAGATGGACCCTGTTCTGGGGCTATTTAAAGGGCCACTCAACAAGTCGCAGGTGAGGTGTTTTTGCCTTACTTTTGCTAAGATACAGTTTGTGGAAGCACTGTGGTGAGTTGTTGGAGCTATTTTGAGGTATTTGCTGCCCATAGTAAAGGAGGAATGACCAGTCTCTTTCACAGTTATGGGTGCAGTTGTTGCAGTACAAATTGGTCTGCAACAGGAGCAGGACATGGAGAGGAGGAGGCAGACAGGGGAAGCTCTGCAAGGAGGGGGGGAGGGGGGCGAAGGAAGCCTTTCCATAGAAGGCCCTACTCCCAAATGGTATTCCAGGAGCACCACTCATTCTTAGCCATAAGGCAGGAGCAGTGCCTGAGGTGCAGCTATTTCACCAAGGAGGTCATCATGCAGCTTTGCCACCTCCTTCACACTTACCTGGAGCCAAAAAATCAGTGAGGACAGCCCTGCCAGTGACTGTGAAGGTCATCATTGGCCTAACATTCTATGCCAGTGGATCCTTCCGTAACGTAAGGAACATCTCACAGTTACATATCACAGTGGAGGGAACAACGGGATGAAAGGGCACGTGGATTCATCAGGATAGCGGGCTTCCCGATGGAGCAGGGCGCCATCACCTGCATGCACGTGGCTCTGTGGGTCCCCCATCATTGGAGAGCAATACTGCAACAGCAAGAGATACCACTTTCTGAACAAGCAGTTGGTATGCCACCACACCAAGATGTTCATCTCAGTGAATGCCTGCTATCCTGTCAGCACCCATTATCCAGAGCCAGTCTGCATGATCTACCATCATCAGATCTGAGGATGGTTGCTTGGCGATGAGGACTACCCTCTCCACACATTGCTGGTGATTCCCTTCCAGTATCCCATCATGCGAGGTCAGAAGGCCTTCAATGAGAGCCTTGAAGTGAGCTGCAACACCATGAAGCAAGCCATAGGCCTCCTTAAACAATAATTTCTCTGCCTAGGCCACTTCAGTCAGCTCTCTACATTATGCGCCAGAGAAGGTATCCATGTTTGTGGAGACACACTGCATCGTCCATGACCTAGCCATTCTGAAGGTCCAGCCACTTCCTCCTGGGATTCAAAGGGCACCTCAGGAGGAAGAAGAGGAAGAGGCAGAGAGGAGACCACATGCACCCCATATAATTGGATACAGCAAGAGGGACTGTATTTTGAGGCTTTGCTTCAGTTAATGGGAACTCCCCCGTCATTCCCTAATCTTATGTCCATATCAGACTCCCCATCACCAAGTCTCCTTGGCCAACATCAATCAATAAATGCTAACAACAAAATCCTTCACTCAACTTTATCCAGAAAAACATCGACATTACAAAAAATACAGAACTATTCACCCTTGTCCGTACCTTTAGTGCCTGTCTTGCAGTTACTTTGTCTGTCCTAGTGCTCCTACATAATGCTACCCCAGTGGCTGCATCATGGTTGGTGGAAGGAAACTGACTTTCACTGGAGGAAACTGCAGATGACTTTGCAGGTTGCCGTCGAGCTACTCTGGGCCTTGAGGGTCTGGCTTCGGAATGCACCAGCTTGGCATAGGTGGCAGCAGTCTGGGCTGGCTGGTGAGAGGCAACAGAAGGGCACTGGCAGAGTGGCAACGGTGGGAGCACAAAGGTTGCCACCCTGAGAAAGGGTAGAAGCTTGTGCTTCATGGAGCCACTGCCAGTCCCACAGCATGGCATCTCAGTAATCCTAGTAATCTGTTGCAGCACAGATTGCTGGACTGCTGTAAGAGCCTGCAAGCCCCTCTGAGCACTGAGACCCCCACCCAAAATGGCAGAAGTCTGAGCCTGCAAGGCAGCAAGAATGAATCTCAGGACCTCTGTCTGAGCTTCCACTGCAGCACTGAGACCAGTCAGTCTTACGTCGGTATTGGGCAAATTAATGGAGAGGATTCTGAGAGACAGGATTTATGATTATTTGGAAAAGCACAGTTTGATTAGAGACAGTCAGCATGGCTTTGTGAGGGGCAGGTCATGTCTCACAAGCCTTACTAAATTCTTTGAAGATGTGACAAAACACGTTGATGAAGGAAGAGCAGTGGATGTGGTGTATATGGATTTTAGCAAGGTGTTTGATAAGGTTCCCCATGGTAGGCTCATTCAGAAAGTAAGGAGGCATGGGATACAGGGAAAGTTGGCTGTCTGGATACAGAATTGGCTGGCCCATAGAAGATGTATCCAGCCTGGAGTTCGGTGACCTGTGGTGTTCCGCAGGGATCTGTTCTGGGACCTCTGCTCTTTATGATTTTTATAAATGACTTGGATGAGGAAGTGGAAGGCTGGGTTAGCAAGTTTGCCGATGACATGAAGGTTGCTGGAGTTGTGGATAGTGTGGAAGGCTGTTGCAGGTTGCAACGGGACATTGACAGGATGCAGAGCTGGGCTGAGAAGTGGCAGATGGAGTTCAACCTGGAAAAGTGTGAAGTGATTCATTTTGGAAGGTCGAATTTGAATGCAGAATACAGGCTTAAAGACAAGATTCTTGGTAGTGTGGAGGAACAGAGGGATCTTGGGGTCCATGTCCATAGATCGTTCAAAGTTGCCACCCAAGTTGATAGGGTTGTTAAGAAAGCATATGGTGTGTTGGCTTTCATTAACAGGGGGATTGAGTTTAAGAGCCGCGAGGTTATGCTGCAGCTCTATAAGGCCCTGGTTAGACCACACTTGGAATATTGTGTTCAGTTCTGGTCGCCTCATTATAGGAAGGATGTGGAAGCTTTAGAGAGGGTGCAGAGGAGATTTACCAGGATGCTGCCTGGACTGGAGGGCATGTCTTACGAAGAAAGGTTGAGGGAGCTAGGGCTTTTCTCATTGGAGCGAAGAAGGATGAGAGGTGACTTGATAGAGGGGTACAAGATGATGAGAGGCATAGATAGAGTGGATAGCCAGAGATTTTTTTCCCAGGGTGGAAAGGGCTATCACCAGGGGGCATAATTTTAAGGTGATTGGAGGAAGGTTTCGGGGAGATGTCAGAGGTAGGTTCTTTACACAGAGAGTGGTGGGTGCGTGGAATGCACTGCCAGCAGCGGTAGTAGAAGCAGATACATTAGGGACATTTAAGCGACTCTTGGATAGGTACATGGCTGATAGTAGTATGAAGGGTATGTAGGTAGTTTGTTCCTAGAGTAGGTTAAAGGTTCGGCACAACATCGTGGGCCGAAGGGCCTGTACTGTGCTGTACTGTTCTATGTTCTATAACTTGCTAACTTTTAAGAAACAGCCACTGTCAGAGGCTCTCCCATCCTGAATAGGTTATGCTTAATTCTTCTGCTTAGCTGGTTTAATATCAGTAATTGCTTTGGATGTAAAATGTTACAAAGGAAAGACTGGATTGAAAATGGTCTTGGACAGCAGCATAAAACAGACAATGGTGAATCAGCAGCCTCCTGATTGAAGTCAACCGAAAAAAGAACCGGGGCATGGTGTAAAACCCGTAATTTGCTATTGCCCATTTTGCACTACTGTCCAAGACCAATTTCACCCCCACTGACTCATATCAGACATGCAATGAGCTGTGGCTGAATGAAGGCTGCACAACTTACAGGAGCTAATCAAATTCATACCTCTTCAATTTATCTTACATTTCTAAATCATCCACAATCCTCTCACTAATGTTATTAACCCAACCGCGTCACCAAAATGTTGTCTTTGCTTGACTATTGACTGTTTATTTGCAAGAAAAATTCTAGATTGTTATAAATGATACAGTCAGCATGTGGTCTTTATTCCAACGGAAAAGTCTTAGTTCCCCATCTCCTGGAAAAATACACTACAACTGGGTAGGCAGAGTTGAAATCAATGAAAAAGGTACCGAATTTTTGGGCCAAACAGTCTTCGCTAAAAATTCTTGCATTCTTATGGAGATTACAGTTTCATTGATTATTATGCTTCTACCAGATCTGATGGTGTCATACATGTTTAGTGCTTCAACTATATGATTGTAGAGAAAATAGTGATAACCAGATTATTTTCGTAAGTTCCCTGCTGTCATGACTAAGTGCAGGTCCACAATTCGTTTATTTTATAGGATAAAAAAATGTAGTAACAGCAGATGGCAAACAGGACACAACAGTTACAACACATGGTATGGACAGCAGATTCAGAGGCAGAAAGTTAAGTCACCGAGAAGGGAAACTCAGCAGGGAATGTTATTCTAGCAAGTAGCCAAATCAAGGCCAGCAAAAAAAAAATCCTGACATTATTTCTATCTGATTGGTAATGCATATGTTGACCTGAATGAATACAACATTTTTAAACACCAAAATTCAATCTCCAAAATGTAGGGGGGTAGATTTTCATCTTCATCTTCTGTGTACCAAATCAGAAGAGGTAAAATTCAGGTCTGATGTGTTGATTCACAAGTATACCTGTTAATGAGAAGTACCATCTGTATTGTCAATCAGTACAGCATAAAGAGCTATTTGTTGTGAACTTCCATTGTATGATACACCAAAAGCCAGGTAAATTAGAACTGCCCTTCAGTTTTTGCTTTTATTTCAGCAGCATTCATTTAAACAATAACCTCTTGTAACTTTTAAAAACTGGAAAAATATGTGTAGTTGTTTCAGGCTGACACTATACTATAGAGCTGCCAGTCTCATAAGGTATTCACAAAGCATAAACCACCTCCGACAGACCTGAGTTATACTGCCAGCTGCATTTCACTGTGCATCACACTTTACCCAACCTGAAGAGAGATGTCTGTGCTTGTTCTTCGCACAAAGTTCGACTGTCCTGATGGTTAACTTGTATTATTCTGATTGAGCAAATGGCATATTGCCTTTCTTCCATCATTAAAACTATAATAAAGCTATTTGAAATTGGACTATGCAATAGGCTGGAGGTAAACTACATTTCGTACAAAGAAGTGGTCTCTCACCTCTATCTGAGTACTAAGAAGTCAGCTCATCATCTTGATTACCAAATTATGCCACCACTTTCACATCAATGCACATAAAACTATTGTATATTGATGTGAAAAAAAATGTTAGCCTCAATGGCAAAAATTACTGAAATAATTGAATTAATCCTGGTTAGACTAGGAATTTGATGATTAAGACTTTCCTGGCCAGTTGCAATATAAGAGTACAATAGTTGTGTTGCTAGTTATTTTCATGTGCTGGAGGCGGGGCGCCCGCTGCCGGGTGGAAAAGGCGGGGCTCCTGGTGCCGGGCTGAAAAAGCGCGGTTCCCCGCCTTTGCATTTTCCCGGCCCTTAGAGCGATCCTTCATTCTTTTTGTTTTAGGAGGCGGGATCCCCGTCCCTTTAAAGACAGGGGGTGAATTGGTTCCCATGGGGTCCTCTGCGGGCCACACTTTGCCCACAGAGGAGGGGCCCCTCTCCCCAAGCCTGCAGGGAGGGCGCCTCATTTTACAAGGTGTCCTCCACGCGCAGCACATGCCCCTCTCCCCACCCCCACCGCTGGTAAGATCCCAGTGGCGGTGGGAAGAGGCCCCTAATGGGCCGTTAATAGGCGGCTTAAGGACCTGAATTAGGCCGTCGTCGGCCTATCCCACCCCTGGGAAGATCATTGGGTGACGGGCCTACTGCCACCTGTCGCGATATTCCATACCCCCAACCCCGCCTCCAAGCCAGCCTTGGAGCAGGGGGGCCCATAAAATCCAGCCCATAGTTATGTTTTCATGTGTACGATTAGGGCTGGCATAAACAACCAGAATAACAACTGTTTTCTATTACTTTATAGGCTCCATTTTGCAATGTGCACTACTAGTGAACAGCCTCAGTCCAGATCACATATATTGGGAAATTTCAGGTGCACTGCTCACAATTTTCTATGTATTAAAACTAATGGATTGAAGTAATAAAATTAAACTGACAGAAAATCATTGGTAGCGTGTCAACAACTTCTCGACATACATGGCTGACAGCTGAGACTCCAGGCAGTTGCATGCATTTATAAGTACACCCTTTATATCAAATAAACAGAACATCAATGTGGTCACAGAATTCCACTAATTTAGTCTGTATTCAAAAAAAAAAGTTGTGGTGCCATGTTTGCTTTAAACCAAATCAGTTAAAATCTTTCAATAACTCTTTCCTTTAAATTCTATTCACTGTTCTTACTTTCTTTAGGTATATATTTACAGCTCATGTAAATAACAGCCACATACAGACCAGAATACAAAAGTGCAGGCACTCCATTTGGAAAATGACATGTAAGTATTAAGCATTGCCAATTTTTCTTAAAAGAAGTACAGGTGAGGAGTCTCACCCATTGGCAGTACACAATCAGAAAATCATGGGCCTCCGAGCAATATTTGCCGATGTGCACAGCTGCCAAGTGAGGCACCTTGCAGTAGTATACATTCTGAAAATATACCCTAAGAAGTAAAGCTGCCTCTATAAACAATAGACGCTCATCTAGTTAAGTAGTGTGTATCTAATCTATACAGACCAGGAAGATGCCAGGTTTGATTTCCAGCCTGGACAGAGTTAGCTGATCAAAACTGGGGTGATAGGGACAGTACAATTGGCCTCAGGTTTCTGCTCCCGATCAATATCTAATGATCCTTATTGGAAGTTTATGTGGACATTGGGTAAAGACAGAATAGTGCTTGGCTGCGAAGGTCCCAGGGGTCAAACAGCCTGCTGCGACTCACTGTCAAGACTGGCATAGGGAACCATGGGATACTTGGCATAACTTAGGTCCCAGTAACTTGAGAAAGCTTGCCTGCTAGACAGACGAATTATATGAATACTTAAGCAGAAGGAAACAAGGCTAGAAGGGAGACACCCGAATTATATGAATAGCCGAAGAATCCTATGAATAGGGTAATCAAGAGGATGACGAGGTGAATAATATAACCAAGGCAGGATGTGATCAGGGAAGGCAATAGATGGGAGATGATGTAATTAAGGAACAATTTATCAAGTAAACCTCCTGGAAAACTGTATAAAATGACTACTGGAACAAGGTACTAGCAGAACCCCTACAATCATTCGTGAGAGTAGGACTTCTCCTTGTATGCTCGTAATAAAAGATCGCTTGTTTGAATAAGACATTATACTCTCGAAGCGTTTTTGAGTACCGGGGCAAGCCCTCACCCTTGCATTTGGCATAGTCAGCAGGATACACCACATCAGTAGCGCAATAATGAGGAGACCAATCAAGGGGTGAGTACCTTTTATTTTACCACCCATAGTTAGGAAAGGTCTACCTCACAGTCGCGGGACTGGTACTTTAAGTGTGTATCAAAGAACCAACGCCTGGTGATTCGAGTGCCAAGCGATCAAAGTGCGCGCCAGGGTAGTAGGTCGCGAGTTGAGAGAACCGGGCAGAGAGCGCGCTCAGAAAGCCGCAATGCAGAGTCACATAGTAGGTGAAGCCATACAAGAGATTGAGATATCACGAAGGTCGTTACCATGCAGGAGACCGAGCTGAGAGAGACCGCAAAGCAGACCTTCACAAGAGATCGAGCTGCTCAGGGGATTTGAAGGGTATCCCATAGGTCCATATATCGCGTAGGGGATTTAAAGGGCATCCCGCAGGTCAATACTGCTTGGGCAGACCAACCACACTCTGATAGAATGACCAGTAGTGCAGAAGGCCTAGGACCGGAGGAGGTCTCTTACCAGGTTTACAGCAGATGAATGTGAAAATTTGACCAGTAAAATGAAAAAAAGGTGGGTGGAAATCTAATGACCCCCCCAGAAGCATAAAGAGCATGGTGGAAGGGCCAAAAGAAAGGTCGGAAGGATAAGGCAATTATGATCATAATCAATTCTTATATGGGCCTCTGCCGGCGAGTCCACAAACATTCCCAAAGGCAGAAACAAATTAACAGTGAGTCCAGAAACAAGCCCAGAGATAGAAGCAAGTTTCAGGAAATGATTGGTCGAAATTACATTGGATGTACCACACTGGTCTAGAATACTGCTGAAAGAACAAACGAAAGACAACTTGTGTGTGTGTGTGTGTGTGTGTGTGCGTGTGTGTGTGTGTGTGTGTGTAAGTCTATGTTGGTGTTTGGTCTCTTTGTGTGTTCGGAAGTTGTTGAATGGTAAATGTGAATGTGTGTGAAGCGTCTGAGAGAAGTTGTATTAAATTGGTGTAAGTTAAAAGAAGAACCTAGAAGATGCTACAATAAAGAGGAGTGTTTAAGTTGTTAGAAAGTATTGCTTTCTAACTTGCTTTGTTTGGTGGTAGTGAAATTTATAGGGTACAAATTTCAGATGACCCTGTCAGTGAGGCAAAAGAGTAGATGCAGGGGTCCACATGTAAAGACAGACAAATGAAAGCAGTTTGGCTGTTGGCGTATCAGGCTAAGTGCAAGCAGCAGGAGGAAAAGTGTAGACAGTTGGAGTTAGAATTGTGGTAAATTAAGGAAAGAGAAGGATGATAGATGTGCCATTGTTAACAGGACAAAGAGTCAATTACAAAAAGGGATAAACAAGGGGAGGAATGATCCAGACAAATAGAAGAGACAAGTGGGTGGGCTGGGAAAGTGGAGTTCCTGAAGGCATATTGTGCAGATATATCAAGTGAAAGGGAAAAGAGGGAGACGGACGAGAGATTGTTGAAGCGGAGGTGTGGTGAAGCTGAACAGGAGTGAGACGATGTTAAAGCCGCCTACCAGATTCTGCAGTGCGAGACCAGGATAGACTATGCAGTAAGCTTAAGGATTTACTCAGCCTTACCAGAGGAAGGGAGAATGGCTCGAGGCACCTGGGACGAAATGAAGACTCGGGTAACTAGGGCTATGGGCCTCAGAAAAGGGGACGCATATCAGCTAGTTCAGAATACTCATCAAAAAATGACTGTGAAAGGCTGCTGCATAACCTCTTGGAGTTTGTCTGCTTGTGAGAGTTTATCTTTTTCCTTTAGTTTCTAATTATAGTTGGTGCAAGACATTTGAAGATAAGAGAATTGGGATCGTTGGTGTAATTGATTTATTTCTGTTTCCCTCCCTTTAAATGCACATGTTACTCTTTTCTGTCTGTGTGTCTGGATTTATTAATTTTATTTGGGCGCATGATTTTGTGTGCTTGAATTTGTGATTTTCAGTGCGATTTTAAAGCTAAGACATACTGGCACAAACTACTGGCTACCGGGGATGAAGCTCCAGTTTGTTTCTAAAATAAAGTAAGTCCGCAGCCTTGTAGAAGTTTTAGAAACCCAATTTTAACCTTTCAAACTTTTTCAGCTAGTTAAAGAAGACGCAATTCAAATGTGGTTAAGTAGGGAACATCAGAACTTGGAAGTAATTCGAAAGGACAGGGAAAAGTTGCCAGGAGTAGGGGATCAAGTGATTGTTAGGGTCCTACTTGCAAAACCTCTCTGGCAAGGCCCTTACGAGGTCCCAATGACCAGAAATACTTGTATGTGTGGATATTGAAGGGAAGGCCGGTGGAAACACTGGACACAGTCAAGGAGTATGGAAACGCAAAGAATAATAAGGACTAACTGGTGACGACCGGCGTACTCTCTTTACAGGACCATATAAACCGCAGTACTGCTGATACGTCTTGGCAGCCACAATCGTGGAAGGAACCAAGTCGGTTGACTGGGGGCCCAACAACGCCAGTTCTATAAAAACTCAAGCGATGCCAATTGAGATTGGGCGCGGGGAACATTAAATGTCATGGTTAACAAACTAGTATGCCTAAGGAGTAGCTCAGGGTAGTTAGGAATGGGGAACAACAATGCCCGAAGTTTCAATGCGTGGCAATGAAGGTTCCCTTGATACTTAAAGCAGTCATGCATAAAGCTAGCGTCAGTATTATCCATTTAATTCTAACTTTATAACCCCTATTCTATCTGTATGCAGTTACTTGTTGGATTAAGTTTTATTCAAGTTATTTGTTATTAAATTGTCTAACATCACAGCTCCAGCGACCCGGGTTCAATTCTGGGTACTGCCAGTGTGGAGTTTGCAAGTTCTCCCTGTGTCTGCGTGCGTTTATCCGGGTGCTCCGGTTTCCTCCCACATGCCAAAGACTTGCAGGTTGATAGGTAAATTGGCCATTATAAATTGCCCCTAGTATAGGTAGGTGGTAGGGAAATATAGGGACAGGTGGGGATGTGGTAGGAATATGGAATTAGTGTAGGATTAGTATAAAATGGGTGGTTGATGGTTGGCACAGACTCGGTGGGCCGAAGGGCCTATTTCAGTGCTGTATCTCTAAACTAAACTAAACTAAACAATGTGAATGTTGACTGTAGGCTCCCATTTTGAGTAACCTGTTCATTATTTGTATCCTGAACGAGAGAGGTAGTTAGACTCCATTAAGTGTACATGAGCACATTGGCTAGCTTCGTGGCTGAACTGCACAGCCAGATTCACTGATTCAATTGTAACTATTAATTTAAAAAAAATTGAATTGCTGGAATAATTGTGTCGAGCCAGTCAGCATCTATGAAGGAATTACAGCTGTTAGCTATAATGAGCTTGCTGACTTCTAAATCATATTGAGCAAAGCAATGTTTAAATGGAATTTTAAGTTAGATTTGAATTTAACCAACATGCGAGAAAAACACTAAAGAACCAGGGGCATCCAAACCCCTCTCGGGGTAAACAGTACAGGGACCATGGGAGATAGCAACTGGCCAAAGTACTACCTCGTACTCAAATACGAGACCCAGAGAGATTCCCTCCTTGCGGGATCTCGCTGGCTGGGTGTAGGGAATAATGTTGTCTGTCCACATCCCATAGGGATAGGGACGAGAACCGCGCATGGTTTTAATATCACCCTAAACTTGAAATTTCCAGTGCCTGCGATGCAGATGGCACATCGTGGAGAAGGGGAATACTGCGTGACCACCAGCAAACCTCAATACAGTACGGTAACATCCACTGCCCAGTGATCAACTCGAGTTTCTGCTTCCACCCCCGGGCCCCAATGACAATCGGACATTCGGCAATAACTCACATCCGGACTCCCCATAGGGAGTAGATGAGCATAACCGATGATCTAACGGAGGACATGTTGAGATATCTGATTCCCGAGGGGAAGTGAATACCTAAACTGCTGGAACATCTACTGAAAGTGAGGGAAGAGCCCTGGACAGCAATGAAGCAGTATCACCGAATTCAACAGGAGGTCAAGCAACTGGGAGAGGATATGGTAGCCGAACTGGAGGACGCATCGTGGTGGGAGAACTTTTGAGACTGGGATATTAGGGTGGATGTTCACCCCTAGAATTGATTCCCGTGTACTGGTAGTGGTGCAGTTGCTAATTGCTATTGGACTTATGGTTGAACGTTGTATCCTGGCACCTAAATTGAGATGTCAGACATAATTTAGAAAATGTAACCATGCAAATCTAACCACCTGTCTGGCCAACAGTGATGGAGCAAGGAGCACTTAGCGTTAGTTGGACATCTTGCTAGTGGCCAAGGGCCAAAAGTGAGGACTACAGTGGTGTACCCCGGCAGTACTGCAGGCTTGACTAAAATTGCTGTAATTTATGTAGAGTAATACAAAGTATCGATCGCAGACTAAGCCTGGTCACGAGGACACCGGTCATGTTGTAAGAGGATGCTAGGGAAGGATCCGAAGCTCATCGAAACTGGTAGAATCACCGGGCAGAGGATCCTAGGGTAATGGCTACCTTGGGCCAGGTGCTGGCTAAGGTCCAAAAGGGAAGTCTGTAGGGGAGACTGGCATAGGGGATCACGGGATACTTGGCAGAACATAACTTGAGAAAGCTTGCCTGCTAGACACCCGAATTATATGAATACCTAATCAGAAGTAAACGAGGCTAGGAGGGAAACACCCGAATTATATGAATATCTAATCAGAAGGTAATGAGCTCAGGAGGGAGACACCCAAATCCTATGAATAGCCTAAGAATCCTATGAATAGGGTAATCAAGAGGTTGACGAGGTGAATAATATAACCAAGGCAGGATGAGATCAGGGAAGGCAACAGACGGGAGATGATGTAATTAAGAAGCAGTTTATCAAGTAAATCACCTGTAAAACTGTATAAAATGACGACTGGAACAATGTACAAGCAGAACCCCTACAATCATTCATGTGAGTTGGACTTCTCCTTGCATGCTCGTAATAAAAGATTGCTCGTTTGTACAAGACATCCGACTCTCGAGGCGTTTTTGGGTACCGGGGCAAGCCCTCACCCTGACAGCTCACATTGTTAATGGCACTTGGACAAAGTAACAAAGGGCAACTTAGAGCTGTGGACCCATACCCCAATGAGAAATGAATGTCTTCAGGAGGGTGGAGGAAGGAAGAGAATCAGGGGGAAAAACATGTTTCTAAATATATTTACTCTCACATATATCAATATACAACATAAAAATGTTATTATTGTGCTCCCCAGCACACAAACAGCAATGGGTAAATCAATAGAATTTCAAGTTTATTCTAAGCAGTCAAGTTGCTAATCACTGCAAAACAACAAAAGCCAAATTAAAACAACACCATCCCTGGGAATTTCCTCATGGCATCTCCCAATTGGCCCCCGGAACTTCAGCGAAAGATCAGCGACAACCCCGTTTACATACATAATATACATACATTCTAACTTGTCCTCAGGTCGTCCTCCTTCCAGTAATGATAGGTAGCAAACAATATCCTTCAATTGAACTACATCTGACTCATCGGTGCTCGCAAGGGAAGATGTTACAGAAGGAGATGGGGTTCCTTTAATCATCTGCAACTCGTTCTTTGTTTCAGAGCTCTTAGATCCTAAAAAACATGAAACAAGGCTTTGAAATAACTTTGGCAGTAGCAGGTCTTTCATCACTAATTCACTGAGGACAAAGTTCTTTTGCAGCTTTTGAAGTGCACACAAGTTTTCTATTCAAGGAAACAGTGACAAAAATAATGTACATTTCAAATATTTGGCTATTAAAAAAACTAAAGCTGATGAGAACAGATTGGATCAATAAATTTGCTGTTGTAATGCTGAGATTAGGAAAGCTGAACACTGATTGAGTAGCATCTTTTGCATTGATTTTATAGTCTCTTCAGAATGCAACCAAGTATCCCAGTGTCCCCTGCTTCCCTTCATTTAATCTGCATTCTTCAAATGAACATTAGAACATAAGAAATAAAAGTGAGAGTAGGCCAGTCGACTCCTTGAGTCTGCTCCATCATTCATGAAGATCATGGCTGATTTTCTAACTCAGCTAAACCTTCCCGCATTTTCCCCTTATCCCTTGATTCCCTTAGTAACCAAAAATCTATCGACCTCTGACTTGAATATACTCACTAACTGAGCATCCACAGGTCTCTTGGGTACAGAATTCCAATGATTCACAACTCTTTGAGTGAAGAAATGTCTCCTCATCTCAGTCCTAAATGGCCGACTCATTATTCTGAGACTGTGACCCCTAGTTCTAGACTCCCCAGCCAGGAGAAACATCCTCCCCGCATCTACTGTGTCAAGCCCTTTAAGAATTTTGTATGTTTCAATGAGATCACCTCCCATTCTTCTAAACCTTAGGGAATATAGACTAAATCTACTCAATCTCTCCTGATAGGACAATCCCTTAACCCCAGGAATTAGTCTGGTGAACCTTTGTTACATTCCCTCGAAGGCAACCACTTTCAATTTAACTTCAAAACCAAATTTGAGCAGTATAATTTCATGAGCTGTTCACCAACAATTTATGTTTTTTTACATCTTCACTGACTATATAGGTTAAATTCTTGAACCTCTAGTATTTCAAACAGAATACAATATTTCTAAAATGACTCCAGCACAATTTCCACAAATTTGTAATTTTTTAATGCAAAATGCACCATTCATGGGCAAGGCATTAATCTACCCTCAGTAAAACATGGCTCGGACATCATTCTACATTGTGTGTGGAGCTGTACGAGACCCATCCACAATTTTTCGTACACTCCCACCTTTTCATTGAACATTTCCCACAATTTTACCTGCCTATATGGACTCAATACACAATCAGTTTTTACCATGATAAAGCATAAAAATGGGCACCAGCATTTTGATTTTATAAATAGAAACATAGAGTACAAATGCAAAGAGGTAATATTACATTTGCACAGGAAATGGTTAGGCCATTGTTACAGCATAGTGTGCAATTCTGGGTACTCCATTATAGAAAGAACAGACTGCATAAATTAACCAGGATGATGCCAGAGATTAGATTTTTAGATTAGATTAGAGATACAGCACTGAAACAGGCCCTTCGGCCCACCGAGTCTGTGCCGAACATCAACCACCCATTTATACTAATCCTACACTAATCCCATATTCCTACCAAACATCCCCACCTGTCCCTATATTTCCCTACCACCTACCTATACTAGTGACAATTTATAATGGCCAATTTACCTATCAACCTGCAAGTCTTTTGGCTTGTGGGAGGAAACCGGAGCACCCGGAGAAAACCCACGCAGACACAGGGAGAACTTGCAAACTCCACACAGGCAGTACCCGGAATCGAACCCGGGTCCCTGGAGCTGTGAGGCTGCGGTGCTAACCACTGCGCCACTGTGCAGTGTGATGGGAAGCTATTGTTATGAGGTTAGAATTGGGATACTAGCATTCTTTCAAGTGCAATAGAGAAAGCTTAGAGGAGGTTTTTAAAATTGAGAATGATTGTGATAGGGGAATAAGGAAAGGCTATTTTCCCTGCTTCAGGAATCAGTGATGAGGGTCAGCAATTACAAATTGACATGAGGGAGGGAGGGAGGGAGGTTGGGAGAAATTTCTTTGCACACTGGGCTGGATTTAGTGAAGCCAGTGGGGCTCCCGGCACCAGGCCAAAAAGGCGGTGGGAACCCCATCTCAGCCATTCGGAATCCCTTGGCTCTATTTAACCATGCCCAGGCAAATAAGTGCCCAACGTCAGGATCCCCGTCCCTTTAAGGCTGGTGTGGGGGGGGGAGGGGGTCCCACCTCCAAGAGCTACTGGGCAATCAGAGGCCTGGCAGCTCAGTAGTATCGGCAGCAGCACTGGGAGCAGTGACCACTGTCAGTACTGTAGGAGGCCTTGGACCAGACCCGGCACTAGAGACCCAGACCCAAGGTAAGTGAGTTCTGCAGGCCCCAGCAATGGGAGAAGGGAGGGGGGGTTCAGGGAAGTAGGTTGTTTCCCGCTGGGGGCCCTAGTGGGGGAGTTGCACCCCCATTACCCACCCCCCCAAGTCCACAGGGAGGTCTCCTCATTTTATTGGGTGACCTCCCTGCGTGGCGCAGGACCCTCTTGTCCCCTCTACCCCCATCCAATGGTGCTTCCTTAATGCCAGCAGCAGCGGGAAGAGGCTATTAAATGGCTGACAATAGGCCTCATAAGGGCCTCAATTGGCCTCAGAGCGGGCAGGCGATTGTTGGCCTATCCCGCCCTGACTTAACTGCGGTGCGACGGGCCTTCCACCTCCCGTCGCAATTCTGTGGGTATCCCCGCCTCCTAGCCGGTCTCCGGGGGGCCCATTAAATACAGCCCAGAATTGTGAGAGCATGGAATTCTTTAATGCAGAGATTTGTTAAAGGAGAGAACAGTGCATTTTTAAGGCAAATGTTAATAAATATTAAAAGCAGAGGAAGGGATGAGGGGAGGGAGCAGATGTTCTTCAACTTCACTGCTTGAGTAGCAATCCATCAGAGCTGAACACCTGCCTGTTATAGAACAGGCCCAATTTTAATTTCTATTAAAATCAATGAAAATGGAAATCAAGCGGTTTCTATAATGATGGATAATCCACTCTGCCAGCTTAACACACAAGTGATGAAGGTGAAAATTATTTCTAGTGTTTGTGGAGTGAGGGGCAGTGAAAGTAGTTTTGGATTGCTCTACAAAAGAGACAGCACAGACACAATGGACTGAATAGCTTTCTATGCTTGGAATTCTATGGTTTTCTAGAATGTCCTGAAGATGTAAAACTATGGGTGGGATTTTATGCTCTCCCCTGCGGATGGTTTGGAGGCAGGGACAGCACATGCCGGCCCCATTGAAATATAGTCCGGGGCGGGAAAGTCTGTGAACGGCCTACCCACCCTGCCACCAATTGAAGCCCTTAACTGTGTAATTAACGCCCAAATAAGGGCCTCTTCCTGCCACAGCCGCCATTACCTGTGCAGTGGGTGGCCCTGTTGCCGCGCGGGAAGCACGGCATGAGTAACCGTGCAGGCTGCCTCCTGGCTCTGGGGGGTGGGGGACGCGGGAGATCCATCTTTCAAAGGCACTTAATGCTGAAACGAGGGACCCAGCATTAGGAAGGAGGGCCTACTGAGGCCACCTTGCTGCCAACCCCCATCTCCCACCACTCCCCTGCGACCCCCACCCTGCGAGACCCTTCCTGCCCTGACTTACCTGAGGCCTGGCTCCAGCGATGCTCTTCAGCCTCCCTCGGTCATCTCCAACAGCAGCCACCGCCTTTGCGGTGGCGCTGCAGCTGTCGGCCTCTGACTGGCCAGCAGCTCTCCAAGGGCAGGACTTCTGTCAACGGGGTCCAAAATCCTATGGAAGGCCCGCCGCTGTCCACTTAAGTGCCTGATTGGCACTAAATTCGGCGGGTCTTCCGGAGAAGAGGTGACGCAATGATCTCGGTGTCAGTTTCCCACGACAACAAGACCTCTGCCGCCAGCATAAAAGTTCCCCCATGTTTATTTCTTCAGCTTATATGTTTGCTCTTTCCATCCCAATTATGCCATCTTCTACAAGAACCTCCCCCCTCCACATCATAGAGTTATACAGCACAGAAACAGGCCCTTCGGCCCACTGTGTCCACACGGCCATCAAGCCTATCTATTCTAATCCCATTTGCCAGCACCTGGACCGTAGCCTTGTATGCTATGGCATTTCAAGTGCTCAGCTAAATACTGCTTAAATGTTGTGAGGGTTCCTGCCTCTACTATGCCTTCAGGCAGTGTGTTCCAGATTCCAACGACCCTCTGGGTGAAAGTTCTTTTCCTCAAATCCCCTCTAAACCTCCTGCCCCTTACCTTAAATCTATGCCCCCTGGTTATTGACACCTCCACTAAGGGAAAAAGTTTCTTCCTATCTATGCCCCTCATAGTTTTGTATACCTCAATCAGGTCCCCCCCTCTGTCTTCTCTGCTTTAAGGAAAACAACCGTAGCCTATCCAGTCTCTTCATAGCTGAAATGTTCCAGCCCAGGCAACATCCTGGTGAATCTCTTCTGCACCCTCTTTAATGCCATCACATCCTTCCTATAGTTTGGCGACCAGAACTGGACTCCGGCTGTGGACTAACTAGCGTTTTATACAGCTCCATCATAACCTCATAGCAACCCTCGACTATCACCCTTTGCCTCGTGCCACTAAGCCAATTTTGGATCCAATTTGCCAAATTATATTCTATGCCTCAGCTAATAAAGGCAAGTATCCCATATGCCTCCCTAACCACCTTATCTTCCTGTGCTGCTGCCTTCAGTGATCTATGGACAAGTACACCAAGGTCCCTCTGAACCTCTGTACTTCATAGCGTCCTACCACCCATTGTATATTCCCTTGCCTTGTTAGTCCTCCCAAAATGCATCACCTCACACTTCTCAGGATTAAATTCCATTTGCCACTGCTCTGCCCATCTTACCAGCCCATCTATATCATCCTGTAATCTAAGGTTATCCTCCTCATTATTTACGACACCACCAATTTTCATGTCATCTGCGAACTTACTGATCACATCTCCTATATTCAGGTCTAAATCATTAATGTACATTACAAACAGCAAGGGTCCCAGCACCGATTCCTACGGTGCACCGTTGGTCACAGGCTTCCAATCACAAAAGCAACCCTCGGCTATCACCCTTTGCCTCCTGCCACTAAGCCAATTTTGGATCCAATTTGCCAAATTGCCCTGGATCCCATGGGCTATTTACCTTCTTGACCAATCTCCCACGCGGGACCTTATCAAAAGCCTTACTGAAGTCCATGTAGACTACATCAACTGTTTTATCTTCATAGACACAGCAAGTCAACTCCTCGAAAAATTCAATCAAATTTGTTCGACATGATCTCCCCCTGACGAAGCCATGCTGACTATCTTTGATAAATAAAAGCAAAATACTGCGGATGCTGGAAATCTGAAATAAAAACAAGAAATGCTGGAACCACTCAGCAGGTCTGGCAGCATCTGTGGAAAGAGAAGCAGAGTTAACTTTTCGGGTCAGTGACCCTTCTTCGGAACTAGCAAATATTAGAAATATTCCACCCTTCTCTTACCATTACATGGTCCATCTCTGACACTTCCCTTCCCTTCCTCGACTTCTCTGTCTTCATCTCTGGGGATAGGTTGTCTACTAATATCCATTATAAACCCACCGACTCCCACAGCTACCTGGACTACACTTCTTCACACCCTACCTCCTGTAAGGACTCCATTCCATTCTCCCAGTTTCTCTGTCTTCGACGCATCTGCTCTGATGATGCCACCTTCCATGACGATGCTTCTGATATGACCTCCTTTTTCCTCAACTGAGGATTCCCCCCCACTGTTGTTGACAGGGCTCTCAACCACGTCCGGCCCATTTCCCGCACCTCTACCCTCACCCCTTCCCCTCCCTCCCAGAACCATGACAGGGTTCCCCTTGTCCTCACTTTCCACCCCATCAGCCTCCATATCCAAAGGATCATCCTCCACCATTTCCGCCACCTGCAGCATGATGCCACTACCAAACGCATCTTCCCCTCCCTTCCCCTGTCAGCATTCCGAAGGGATCGTTCCCTCCGCGACACCCTGGTCCACTTCTCCATTACCCCCACCACCTCGTCCCCGTCCCATGGCACCTTCCCCTGCAATCGCAGGAGGTGTAATACCTGCCCATTTACCTCCTCTCTCCTCACTATCCCAGGCCCCAAACACTCCTTTCAGGTGAAGCAGCAATTTACTTGTACTTCTTTCAATGTAGTATACTGTATTCGCTGCTCACAATGTGGTTTCCTCTACATTGGGGAGATCAAACGCAGACTAGGTGACCGCTTTGCGGAACACCTCCGCTCAGTCCGCAAGCAGGACCCTGAGCTTCCAGTTGCTTGCCATTTCAACACTCCCCCCTGCTCTCATGCTCACATCTTTATCCTGGGATTGCTGCAGTGTTCCACTGAACATCAGCGCAAGCTCGAGGAACAACATCTCATTTTCCGATTAGGCACACTACAGCCTGCCGGACTGAACACTGAGTTCAATAATCTCAGAGCATGACGGGCCCCCCATTTTATTTTTATTTTCAGTTATTTTTTCTTTTTTACATTTTTTACAGTTTTTTTCTTTTATTTCATTTCATTGTCATTTGTTCAGTTTGCTTACCCACTTTTTTTTTTCATGTTTGTACTTGCTACTGCTCAATCTTCAGTTTGTTAACACCCTATCTGTACTAATGCTTTGTCTTTCAACACACCATTAACATATTGTTTGCCTTTGCTCCATGACCTCTTGGTCAGCTATGTGGCATTGCCCAATCTACACCTTCTCCTTTGTTATCTCTTGCCCCACTCCGGCTCACTTGCTTATAACCTTTGACATTTCTAATATTTGCTAGTTCCGAAGAAGGGTCACTGACCTGAAACATTAACTCTGCTTCTCTTTCCACAGATGCTGCCAGACCTGCTGAGTGGTTCCAGCATTTCTTGTTTTTAAATCTTTGATAAATCCCTGCCTCTCCAAGTGGAGATTTATCCTGTCCCTCAGAATTTTTTCCAATAGTTTCCCTACCACTGATGTTAGATTCACTGGCCTGTAATTACCTGGTTTATCCCTACGACCCTTCTTGAATAATGGTACCATATTCACTGTCTTCCAGTCCTCTGGAACTTCTCCCGTGGCCAGAGAGGATTTGAAAATTTGTGTCAGAGCTCCTGCAATCTCCTCCCTTGCCTCTCATAGCAGATTGGGATACATCTCATCTGGGCCTGGGGATTTATCCACTTTTAAGCCCACTAAAACCACTAATACCTCCTCCCTTTCAATGCTAATTTGTTCAAGTATATCACAATCCCCCTCCCTGATCTCTACACCTACATCGTCCTTCTTCATAGTGAACACAGATGAAAAGTTGATTATAGTCATTTAAAACCTCACCTACATCCTCCGGCTCCACACACAGAGTACCACTTTGGTCCCTAATGGGCCCTACTCTTTCCCTGGTTATCCTCTTGCCCTTAATATATTTATAAAATGCCTTGGGATTTTCCTTTATCTTGGCTGCCAGTGTTTTTTCATGCCCCTCTTTGCTCTCCTAATTACTTTTTTAAGTACCTCCCCTACACTTTCTATACTCCTGTAGGGTCTCCGCTGTTTTCAGCTCTCTGAATCTGCCATAAGCCTCCTTTTCTTTCATGATCCAATCCTCTATATCCCCTGACATCCAGGGTTCCCTGGACTTATTTGTCCTACCCTTCACCTTCACGGGAAAATGTTGGCCCTGAACTCTCACTATTTCCTTTTTGAATGACTCCCACTGGTCTGATGTAGACTTTCCAACAAGTAGCTGCTCCCAGTCCACTTTGGCCAGATCCTGTTTTATCTTACTGAAATTGGCCTTGCCCCAATTCAGTACCTTTATTTCCGGTCTATCGTTGTCCTTTTCCATAACTACCTTAAATCTTACAGAGTTATGGTTACTATCCCCTGCTACCCCACTGACACTTCTACCACTTCATTCCCTAAGATTAGGTCCAGTACCACCCCTTCTCTTGTAGGACTTTCTATGTGCTGGCTCAAAAAGCTCTCCTGGATTCACTTTAAGAATTCCGCCCGCTTTTAAGCCTTTGCACTAAGACTATCCCAGTTAATATTGGGGAAGTTGAAATTCCCTACTATTATTACCCTATTATTTTTACCCCTCTCTGAGATTTGCCTACATATCTGCTCTTCTATCTCTCCCTGACTGTTTGGAGGCCTGTAATACACTCCCAGCAAAGTGATTGCCCCCTTTTTGTTTTTAAGTTCTACCGATATGGCCTCATTTGAGGAATCTTCTAAGATATCATCCCTCCTTAATGCAGTAATTGAGTCCTTGATCAATAGTGCAATGCCACCTCCTCTTTTGTACCCGCCATCCCCCCACCCCCGCCCGCCCGCCACATCTAAAGATTCTATACCCTGGAATACTAAGCTGCCTGTCCTGCCCTTCCCCTAACCATATCTCTGTGATAGTAATAATATCATATTCCCATGTGTTAATCAACGCCCTCAATTCATCTGCCTTACTTGTAAGACTCCTTGCGTTAAAATAAATGCAATCCAGCCTTTCATTATTTGATTGTGCCTGAACAGGTCTATATTTGCTCTATCTTCCAGACTGACTAGTTTCTCTTCTATGTTTGGCTGTACCTCCGCTCTGTATCCCATCCCCCTGCCAAATTAGTTTAAACCCCTCCACAACAGCACTAGCAAACCTCCCTGTAAGGATGTTGGCCCCGTTCCGGTTCAGGTGCAATCCGTCCAACTTGTACAGGTCCCACCTTCGCCAGAAACAGACCCAGTGATCCAGGAAACTAAAGCCCTCCTTCAGCTCACAGACCTCCCATATATCTCACTTCATCAAAGTCACATCCCAACCAAGGACTTATTGCTACTCTAATTTTATTGACAACCCATATAGTGTATATGTGTGTGTAAGAGAGACAGAAAGATTTATGAACTCTTAATTCAAATCTATCATTTCTCCTCTTTAAGCTAAAAAAATTACATAAACTTCTAGCTCTTCTTCCTGAACATTTTGGATGTGATGTATTCCATATAATCTACTGGAGGCCTTTACATTTTGCAGCAACACTAGTTTCCATCCCCATCCAATGAGTGTCATTCATTACATCAAGATTATCATCTCATTCACCCATCACCCCAGTGTTCACTGACCTACATTAGCTTCCTGTCCACCAATGCCTCAAATTTAAAGTTCTCATCCTTACATTCAAATCCCTTCAGGGCCTCACCCTTTCCTATCTCTGCAACTTCCTACAGCCCTACAAACTTCTGCGCACTCTGTGCTCCTCTTGCGCAGCCCTGATTTTCACTGTTCTGCCACTGGCAGTCATGCCTTCTGCTGCCCAGGTCTTAACATCTGTTGTTCCCTCCCCAAACCCCTCCATCACTGTATTCCTTTAGAACACTCCTTTAAACCTACCTCCTTGATCAAGCTTTTGGTTGCCTGTCCTAATATCTCCTTATGTGACTTGGTGTCAAATTTTGTCTGATTATGCTCCTGTAAAACACCTTGTGATGTTTTACTGCATTATAGGTGCGATATAATTGCAAACTGTTATTATTGTAAAGTTACTGACCTCATTTTGAGGCCATTATCACCCACTTAATGCTAACAAATGCAGTCAAAACAGGTTCCAATGTGTGCCAGAGGACTAGAGGACCTATTGTAATACCCATTTGCAAAAAAGGAGGGAGGGCTAACCCAGGTAATTACTAGTCGGTTCGTTTAATATCTGTGCTTGGCTGCCCTTGGAATTTCATGCACTATAAGACCTCAACAGAACTCTTATAAGCTGCTCCATATTGGCTTTTGGGAAGGATCCAGAGACAGTAAGAATGCGACTGCCACTAAGGAAGTAGCAAATTGGGACAAAATTCCAGGTGGCAATTCTTTCTGGGCTGTAACTCACCACTCTTCTCTTTTTAGTGAACTGAATTGCTTGAGGCCTTTTCATTCATGAGATTCATGGAAGACCCAACAATAATGATCAAGTATAATTTCCTGATATTTGTGCCAGGAGAGCCATTGGAATGAGATCAAGGGAAGCACCTTGGGTACGGCGACTCTTAAATAAGAAGGACTTTTATTTTGTAATGTCTACACTACCTATTTACTGTAGTGATTTTGTTAGACATTTTTCCATTCTTTTAAATCTCTTTCAGGAATTTAATCTCTCTTTCTAAAATAAATTTGTTGACAGTGTACGGTAAGTGTCAGCCTTGGCTCAGTGGTAGCACTCTTGCCTCTGAGTAAGAATGTGATGATACTTTCCCCACTCTAGAGACTTGAGCACATATTTAGGTTGAACTCAGTGAAACTTACACAATACTTAAAAGGATAGACAGGGTAGATGCAGCTAAGATGTTTCCCCAGGCTGGGGAGTCTAGAACCAGAGGATGCAATTTCAAAATAAGGGGGAAGCCACTTAAGACAGAGATGAGGAGAAATGTCTTCACTCAGAGGGTTGTGAATATTTGGAATTCTCTACCCCAGAGGGCTGTAGAAGCTCAGTCATTCAGTATGTTTAAAGCAGAGATTGACAGATTTCTAAATACAAATAACATAAGGGGATATGAGGATAGTGTGGGAAAAAGTCATTGAAGTGGAAGATCAGCCATGATCATATTGAATGGCTGAATGGCCTACTCCTGCTCCTATGTTCCTAACTTCAGTATAGAACTGCTGCACTGTTGGAGGTTGAGAAGTGAAACCAAGGTCACGTCCGGCCACTCATATGCATGGTAGTATGTGGTAAGAGCTGATCATATTGTAATACTGCCCCTCTGTTGGGAGGTTATATTGAATAAGGCAATGAGACAACATGGCCAATTAAGTTCTGAAGAAGGGTCACTGACCTGGAACATTAACTCTGCTTCTCTCTCCACAGATACTGCCAGACCTGCTGGGTATTTCCAGCATTTCTTGTTTTTATTATGGCCAATTAAGTAGTCTCCATGTGAGTTATTTCCAATTCAAACACAACAGAAAGATGGCAATGAGGAAAGGATGGATATTTTTATGTTTCATTGGAATAATCAAGGACCGGAGAACATTGTGACACTTTTTTGGAACACCTGAAGTTAAATTTGAAGATGTTTGAGCAGTTTAGAAAGATTGCTTTGTGTGCACAGCTCAGTGAGTCAAATATGAACTGTGAGCAGATGCAGATTTAGACTGAGTGGTTGCATGATAAAAATGGCACAAAAAGCTTATTTGGGGTCAAAGTTGGAATTCAACACTGACAAAGCGGACTGGAGTAATTACGAATGAAGGCTTAATATTTGGATGAAAGCAAATAACATATGCGATGAGGATGCTGGGGCCAGATGCTTTTGATATAGTGTTTGGTCAGTGTTGGCCGACAGACCCCAGTACTATGAGATATACGGAAATAAGTGAGATTCCGAGCTTCTATTATGGCATGACTAAGAAGTAAATCACACTAAGAGTTGCATTCTGTCAAAGGAAACAATTTCCAAGTGAGTCTGTCACGGATTACATTCTTGAGTTAAAGAAACTCTCCTGCCACTGTGGGTATGGTGCGAACTTAGAGAGATAAAACTTAGACACAATTTTGTAGGAGACCCGAAGAACAATAAAATCCAAGCTGTTGAGTAAAGGAAATAGGCTGACATGGAGGGAGGCTGGCAATGAGGCCACAGCCATGGAAATGGCAGAGACAAATAGCTTCAAATTGCAAGAGAGTTCTTTTTCCAAGTTGGCAGACGAGGTCCATCGGATTTCATTTTTAGTTTTTATTTTATTTATTTATTTATTTTTATTTTAGAGATACAGCACTGAAACAGGCCCTTCGGCCCACCGAGTCTGTGCCGACCAACAATCACCCATTTATACTAACCCTGCAGTAATCCCATATTCCCTACCACCTACCTACACTAGGGGCAATTTACAACGGCCAATTTACCTATCAACCTGCAAGTCTTTGGCTGTGGGAGGAAACCGGAGCACCCGGCAAAAACCCACATGGGCACAGGGAGAACGTGCAAACTCTGCACAGGCAGTACCCAGAATTGAACCCGGGTCCCTGGAGCTGTGAGGCTGCGGTGCTAACCACTGCGCCACTGTGCCGCCCAATTATATGTTATTTCAGTGGGATACGGACCGTGGCAACCAAGTCCACAGTCTCAGAGTCATTGCCATGGTAGCCACAAACCATCTCAACGTCTCCATTCCCAAGCAAAGTGCTATGCTTGTGGGAAAGTCAATCATATCCAGACGACATGCAGGAATAGAGGAAACAGTAATGCTCCAGATCACCATCAAGCTCCAGGTCGCAGTCAAGCACTAGATCGGGGCCAAGCATCAGTTCACAGTCAAGCACCTGGTCGAGGTTGGGGAAGATCAAAAGCTAGTTCGGGATACTGGAAGTCGATGAATACGCATATGATATATATGGAAACAGAAGCTGATGTTATCGAGCAGGAAGATCAAGAGTTGTACTCCATCACAGAGCAACAAAAACAACATATGGAAGATGAGAGTAATAGCACTGAAGATATAATTCCAGCACCCGCAGTAGAAATGAAAGTAGAAGATTCACAACTTATCTTCATCGTTGATACAGTTGCAATAGTGTCTTATTTCAGAAGGAGAGTACGAAAAATCCCTAAGTACCATCCCCTTACGCAAAACTGGTTTGAAAGAGACTAATTATTACAAAAATTCAGTATTCCAGTGATAGGTCAAATTAGTGTTAGGGTGGAATATAATGATGCATCCTATTGCTGTTGGTAGTAGCTGGCGGGAACAAAGTCTCCCTAATCGGAAGGAATTGGTTTAGGAAGACACAGTTAACCTGAGCTGAGTTATTTACAGTAGTAATCAATAAGAGTACGTCTGACATTGAGAAAGTGTTGATAGCACAAAGGGGTTTTTGAGAAAGTAGGACCAAATGATTAAATCAGGCATCACAAGGCTGAAGTCAAGATAAAGGACAATGTATGGCCAAAATTTTGCAAGGCTAGGCACTGCCTTACACCCAGTTGGAAGCAGTAAGTGAAGAGTTGGATAGATTAGAAAGATCAGAGGCAATTAAGAAGGTGAAGAGCAGTGAGTGGGCTGCACCCATTGTGGTGTTAAAAAAGCAAACAGGTCTGTTTGGATTTGTAGAGATTACAAGCAAACAATAAATAAGGTGATTGAGAATGATACTTGCTCACTGCTGACCAGTGAAGACTTGATTTCTAATTTAGCAAATTAGAAGGTGTTCAGTAAAGTAAATCTGTCCAATGCATACTTGCAATTAGAATTAACGGGTAAGACAGAAAAATTGGTTACCATTCATACGCACAAATGATTGTGCCAGTAAGAAAATTCACCATTTGGGGTGTCCACTGCTCCCATAGTTTTCCAGAGCATTGTGGATCAGGTACTAAATGTGATGAAGGGAGTGCACTGCTTCTCAGATAACATTCTAATTAGCAGTTAAGACAGAGGAGCACATTGTAAGGTTGAACAAAGTCCTAGATCATCTTCAAGAATATAGCATCAAAGGAAAGAAGCACAAGTGTTGCTTCATGGTGTCAAGAGTAACATACCTGGGTCACCAAATAAATGGTGAAGGGATCCATCCATCGTAGGAGAAGGTTGAGGGGATTTTGAAAGCAAAGAAACCAGGGAACAAAGAGAAGAACTTAGAACATTCATAGGGATTGTTGTGTATTATTCTGACCGTAATATGATAGAATTTTACATCATGTTTGAAAGTGAGGTAGTTCAATCTGAAGCCAGGGTGTTAAATTTGAACAAAGGAAATTATGTAGATATGAGGGGCAAGTTGGCTGAGGTGGATTGGGAAAATACATTAAAAGGTATGACAGTACATAGGCAATGGATAGTCTTCAAAAAAATACATAGTTTACAGCAACTATACATTCCTTCAAGGCATGAAAACCCCAAAAGTAAAGGCAGTCAACTGTGGACAACAAAGGAAGCTACGTCACAAGAATTCAGAATATGTCTGAGTAAGAATGCAGTCAAATACACACTGGTATCACCTTATCACCCAGCATCAAATAGTGCTGCAGAAAGATGTGTGCAGATTATGAAATGGATTTTGCGGAAGTATTTGCTAGGTGACAAGCTCGGCAGTGATTCTCATGTTTCCCTTTGAAACAGGCTAGACAGTTTTCTGTTTTACTGAATAACCCCAAAGTCTATAGCAGGTTGCTCATCTGATGAGTTAGTGTTTAAATATGCTCCTAGAACACGGTTTAGTTTGCTTAAACCTGATCTCAATAGCAAAGTAAGAGAAAACCAAGATAAAGTGAAGGTGAGTTATGATATACCAGGCATAAAAATGAGAAAGCTCAGTGCAGGTCAGAAGGTCATGGTGAAAACCTACTGAGGTGGTAAGGAGAAGTATGGCCAGAATTTTACAGAGGATGGATGGAAGCCGGACTCTGACATGAAAGTCGGTGGCGAACCCACTTCTGCCTAGCCTGGGGATCCGTCCCGTATTTTACGGATCCCCAGGCTTTAATTGTCCCGAGGTGGGCCTTCCACCCACTTGAGGGAGGAGGTCCCGCTTCAGTGAGCTGCCAGCCAATCAGTGGGCCGGTAGCTCTTAGTTCCAGCAGTGCCACCGGAAGCGATGGCCACTGCTGGGTGTGCAGCCAAGCTGACGCCATGGATCAAGGAGGGAAGGTAAGTAGGGGCATGCCTCACGAGGGGTATCGGTCCTTCCCTGGTGAGGCTGGAGTGGCCCTTTGGGGGGAGGTGGGTGTTTTGAGTCCCAGGGGTGGGTTGGGAGGCGGGAGCAGCCCTCAATCGGACACCCTTGCCCGACTGCCATGCACCACCCCCCCCCCCCCCCCCCCCGGGGCACGGTAAGGCCAGCAGCTATCGCTGGGCGGCCTTTCACTTCCCCAGCACACCCGCTTGCCACGGGTAAAATACCCATGGAGGCGGGCAAGGGCCCTTTAATTGGTCTTGATTGGCCTCGGGCGGCCGGGCCATTTCCCACCCCCCCAGCCCCCTGCCTAATCTCAGTAAACTTGTCCGGAGGCGGAATCAGGGCGGGTAGGCCTCACGGAGCCTGCCACTCAATTTTATGGGGCGGCGTAAAATTCTGGCCTATGTGTTTGGAGTTGTTGTAAAGAGACTGGGTGTATTCATGTATCTAGTGAAGACCGGAGAGAGATTCCTTCAGGATCATGTAGATCATTTGTTTGAGAGAGGGTATCTGACAAACGGAGAGCAAGATAACCGTCCTATAGTCCAAATTCCTCCTACAGTCCCAAGTGGAAATCAGGAAGAAAAGTCACAAAGAATCACAGAATCCAGCATTAGAGCAAAGTAAGCAAGGAGCAAAGCAGTCAATGTCACAGTCCCAACCATTAAGTGGAGTTGGTAGTCAAAGTTCAGGTTTGACACAGTCAGAGATGTTGAGAGAACAGGGTCAAGCACGAGGGTGGTAGAAGCAGAGACAATGAATGATTTGCAAAGAAAATTGGATAGGCACTTGAGGGAAATAACCTCACAGGGCTACGGGGTTAGAGCTGCGGTATGGGACTGACTGGATTGTTTTGCAGAGGGCTGGCATGGGTTTGATGGGATGAATGGTGACTTACTACAGTGAATTTCGGTAGATCAAATGCACTACATCCACAGTAAGCCCAGGATGGAGAGACTGGCTGTTTAAGGTTTGGACATGGAGTGAAAATCAAGTAGACTACTTTGTCCTGGATGGAATTGAGCTTCTTGAGTGTTGCTGCAGCTGCACCCATCCAGGAAAGTAGGAAGTATTCCATTACACTCCTGACTTGTTCCTTGTAGTTGGTAGAGAGGCATTGAGGACTAAGGAGGTGAATCACTCGCTGCAGAATATCCAGCCTCTGACCTGTTCTAGTAGTCATCGCATTTATTTGTCTGCTCTAGTTGCATTTCTGGTCAATGGTGACCCCAGGATGTTAATGGTGGGGGTTTTGATAATGGTATTGTCACTGATTGTCAAGTGATGTGTCTAGGCTCCCTTTTACTAGCACTTGTGTGGGATGAATGTTACTTGCCACTTATTTGTTCAAGCCTTGATGTTGTCCAGGTCTTGCTGATGTGGGCAGGGTTTGCTCCATTGAACAATTGTGATGGAGTTAAACATTATGCAAGCATCAGAGAACAGCCCCACTTCTGACCTTATGATGGAGAGAAAGTCACTGATGAAGCAGTTGAAGATAATCAGGCCTCTCTGGACTAATGCTTTGTCTTTCAACACAACCATTAATATGCTCTTTGCCTTTGTCCCCTTGATATTTTGTTATTTAATCTCTCCTGCCCTCTGCCCTATCACACACCTTTCCTTTTGTTCTCTTCCTCACCAGCCCACCCCTCACCCTGCTTCACTTGCTTAAAACTTAACACTTTTCTTACCTTTGCCAGTTCTGATGAAGGGTCACAGACTTGAAACGTTAACTCTGCTTCTTTCTCCACAGATGCTGCCTGACCTGCTGAGTATTTCCAGTGCTTTCTGTTTTATTTCAGATTTCCAGCATCTGCAGTATTTTGCTTTTATTATAATTAGGCCTATGACACTTCCTTGAGGAACGACTGCACCAATGTCCTGGGGCTGAGATAATTGGCTTCTGACAATTGTCCTATGTGCTAGATATGACTCTACCACTGGAGAGCTTTCCCAGCTTTTTTAGGTTTTCCGAGGTTTACTAGGGCTCCTTGATGCCACACTGAGTTGAATACCACCTTTATGTCAAGGGTAAACATTCTCATCTCACATCTGGAATTCAGCTTGTACCCATTTTTGGGCCAAGGTTGTAATGAAATCTGGAGCTGAATGGTCCTGGCAGAATCCAAACTGAGCAGTAAGCAGGTTATTTGTGAATAAGTACCACTGTTGACAAATCCTTCCATCATTTTGCTCATGATTAGGAATCAGCTGATGGGGCATTAATTGGCCCGGTTGGATTTGTGCTATTTTTTGTGGACAGGACATATTTGGGCAATTTTCTATATTGTTGGGTACAAGCCAGTGTTACAGCTGCACTGAAACAGCTTTGCTAGGGGCATGACTAATTCTGGAGCACAAGTCTTTACTACTAATACAGGGATGTTGTCAGGGCCAGTGGCCTTTGATGTATCCACTGCACTCAGCCGTTTCTCGATCTCATGTAAAGTGAATTGAAGTGGCTGAAAACTGGCATCTGATGGTGGGGACCTCAGGAGAAGACAGATAATGAAGAAGGTTCATTCACTCTGCACCTTCAACTGAAGATGGTTGCAAATGTTTCAGCCCAGTCTTTTGTACTCACCTGCTGGGCCCAACTATTGTTGAGGATGGGAAAGTTCATGGAGGCTCCTCCTCCCATTCTTTGTTTAATTGGTCACCATCATTCACGACTGCATATGACAGGGTAACAAATATCTATTGGTACTATTTCCAGACAATGCCATTTAAATTATTTTCAGCTTTTGTTTCTTATTGCCATGTCACCTATTTGCCACTAATTCCATGTAACATATCCTTATTTGAATGTTTCATTTGGCAAACTTAGCCAAATTGCTTTTGATAATCTGGTTAAATATAGTCACTAGATTACTCTATTTGTTACGATCCCGTTAGAGACCAGCAACTTTTTAAAAAGAAATTTGAAGTCCCAGTTATTACTGAAAGAATTATGCCACAAGGCTTCACATTTTAAACAAGAAATCTTTGCTGTACAAGCATTAAACAAAGCAAAGCACTACTAACAACACTATAATTTGAAATCACTTTTATTTTAAACTTAAAATATTAACAGAACATGCAGACGTATACTTTAAACTCTAAATCTCAGAAGAACACTCCCCGTTTGACTTTTACTTCCACCCCATGAGTTCCCCTGTACTTTACAGGATCTTGGAGATTCATTCACTTCTCCTGGGACAACTACAAAATATGTCACAGCTCTTAGAAATTCACTTTGATTCTCCTTAGTTTTTCAGCTTTCTGCCAAGGTATGAGATTTCTTGGGGTCCTTCCGTTAGCATTCACTAGATGAACCATTCAACTCTCTTTCAACAACTCACGAATTTAGATTTCCCCAGACTGAGCATAGGCCTCACTCAAATCAGAAACACCCCTGGTTCCTGATAGCCCTTTGCTACTGAGTCCAGCTGTTTCCAAAGACAACTGACTTTCTGTGAGCAAAACACAGAAGTAAAACACCTGACCAACAGGCATCTCCCTGCATCATCCATCTCCATAGCAATGTGGTACATCTGGTATGTCCCATATAGCAATCTAAGATAATTAACTCCAACTCTAAAACCTCTCTTTGATTCTGGATAATTACGTGAATAACTTATATTGCTAACAAAGACAGGACACTTCTCTTCAGACTTATTGGCTTCAGTTCCCTAACTACACAAATCCACCATCTGTTTTATGGCTCTCACCTCTCTAACTCTGTCTCTATAAGAACACACAGAAAGATCTTTTAAATGTAAATATCTTGGGTGATCTGGCAATCTTTTGAATTCCAGCATTTCAATTATCTTACAACTACATATTTAATTTCTCCAAAATTAAAAGTGACCTCTAAAAACAAATATTAATATAAGCCATGAATTAGGTGATCATGACATATTCCACTACTTTATCTCATGAAATAATTCCAGAACGTTTATTTTAAATTTAATGCTAACCATTCATAATGGTTTTGACTTTTTTAAGAACAGAATTGGTGCAATAATGAACTGGAGTTAATGTAGGTGGCAGGAATCCTGCCGCCGTCTACGTTAAATCCAGTTCATTATTGCACCAATTCTGTTTAAAAAAAAATCAAATCCAGTTGAAGCGGTGTCGCCTCCTGCTTTCAGCCCAGCAGGAGGCGACACCGCTTCAACTGGAGGCAGGAGCCAGGGCCATCTTTTGCTGGAAGCAGCCAATTCAGTGGCAGCCACTGCTGGTGCTGCACCTGGAGGATAAGGGCGCAGGCGATGGTTGTGCGCCCTCCAAGTCAGGTAAGTGAGGTCTGGGGGCACTGGAGCCAGTCAAGTTGCCCCATCAAGCGGGTGGGGAAGGATTGTGGTGGGCAAGCGGCGCCGTTGCCATGGGCATGGCCACCGCTGCCAGGTGGCCCCTCCATGGGCCAAAGAGTGCCCAAAAGGAGGGTCCGGGTGAGGCCGCCAGGGCTTACCTGGCGGTCTCCCAACGCTGTTGTAGACCTCCCAGCAGCTGGTAAAACACCAGCGGAGGCGGTAAGAGGCCCTTAATTGGCCACTTAAGTGATTTTATTGGGCTCCGGGTGGGCAGGCCATCTGCCACTTTTCACGACACCGGCAAAGTGGCATGGCAGTGGGAAGATGACGGGTACGCCACATACGCCTTCCCACTTCCCAGTCCATCCTCAGAAAGCTGGTAAAATCCAGCCCAATAGGTTCTGCACAATTTATGTCATGTCATGTGTTTGTAAACAACTCATTTTCCTGAAGGCAGCACTTCTTTTAATATTCATAGTGACTTCATTTGGAGTTTCAAACAAATGAATATCAAACCCTTTGGGCTTTTTCTCTCAAAAACAACTTCCAGTGGTTTCCATGCACTGCCAATAAAAATCAGGGGCTGGGTTTTTGTCACGGAGGCAGGAATCAGGAGTGGGTCTTGTTTTGGGTCAGAAACCCGCCTCCGTTGGGAAACTGATACAGGTTCAGATTTTTAAATGTTTAAGCCCTTAATAGATATGGAGACAGGTTTCCTGTCCACTTAGAACAAGTGAGGCCAGTAATGGAGGTGGGTCAGATCAAGTGTGGGACTCTATTTAGACTCTCACAGCTGTCATCACTGAGGCCGCTGGTTGACCTGAGGGAGAAATCTGCTTCTTACAGAACGAAAAGGAAGCAAGATGACACAGGGGAGTTGGAGGCCTGGCATTAGAGACAAGACAAACCTTTGCTTCACTGATGCCCAACTGGATCTAATGTTGCAGGCTGTGAGATAAAGAAGGGAGGTCCTCTTCCTGGACAGTGGCAGGAGGACGGCCCCACTGTCCTCAATGTTCACACCTCTTTTGAGGGCCTTGTTATGGAGTGCGCAGCAGACCACCACAATGACCGAGACACTTGCAAGAGGGTATTGGAGGGCACCACCCAACTGGTCCAGGCACTGGAATTGCAACTTCACAAGCTCGATGGCCTACTCAGTGGTTGCCCTGCTGAGCAGATGACATTGGCTGTATCATCTCTGTGCCTCTGTCTGGGGCTTTCATAGAGGGGACAGTAGCCATCTCTGAGAGATTTCCCTTGTCCTCTAGGATCCATCCACATACTTTAGGGATTGGAGTGAAGATCCGAGGTAGCCTGGCCTGGCAGAAGATGGAGAAGTCATGGCAGCTGCCAGGAAAGTGAGTGCACACATGGAGGAAGCTCTTGTTGTGGTTGCAAACCAGTTGGATGTTGAGGGAGTGGAAGCCCTTCCTGTTGCTGGATCTCACTGGCCGGTCACTGGGTGCTTTGATGGCCACATGGGCACATACGATGATGCCCTGGACCTGAGGGAATCCAATCAATGGTGGCATGCTCAAAGCCCTCTGTGCCTTTGCTGGCCCATCTGTATCAAATCGGATGTAGTCCTGCACCCTCCTGTATATGGCATCTGTGACATGCCTGATGGCATGATGAGCTCCCACCTAGATCCGTAGCTGATCCCTGGAACGACCCAGTTGTATAGAAATTCACGGCGACAGAGACTTTGCCGGCTGCAAGTAAGGATCTTCCATGGGGGCTTTGAGGCCTCAGGTCATTGGAGATCAGAGCACAAATGTCCGAGACCATCTGCCTGGATAGGCACCACCTCCTATGGCACAGGCGCTTTGTCATTTGCAAATAGCTGACTCTTGGGAGGTAGACCCTATGTCTTGGGTCGTGCTTTCTTCCCCTTCTCGCTCTGGTCCTCTTGCCTTCTGTTGTCCAGGAGGTTGCATCTGCTGAAGTTCATCCTGACTGCTCTGTCCAATATCAGAGTCGCCTGTTCCCATCTGAACACCCTCAGCTGGGCTTTGTGCATTCATCAGGCCTTTGCCTGCCAACCCCAGCTGCCCATGTGATGCCAGTGGGCTCACGTCCCTCTCCAGATTCCTGCCACTCATCATTGAGAAAAGCAAGTCCTCCAGCTCTAGCAGTGGCTACTCTGCAGCACTTCTGGAGCAGCTGAGCTTTATTTTGGACCTCTGCATTATTTATTTTTTTTTATTCATTTTTTTTAAATTTAGAGATACAGCACTGAAACAGGCCCTTTGGCCCACTGAGTCTGTGCAGACCATCAACCACCCATTTATACTAATCCTACATTAATTCCATATTCCTACTCCATCCCCACCTTCCCCTACCAGGGGCAATTTATAATGGCCAATTTATCTATCAACCTGCAGGTCTTTGGCTGTGGGAGGAAACCGGAGCACCCGGCAAAAATCCACACAGTCACAGGGAGAACTTGCAAACTCCGCACAGGCAGTACCCAGAATTGAACCCGGGTCGCTGGAGCTGTGAGGCTGCGGTGCTAACCACTGCATCACTGTGCCGTTAATCAGTCCTTCCCATAGCCCTCATAAAACCACCCCACCCGCACCCCCGACGCCCCCCCCCCCAACATTGTTCACGTCTTCTAAACACTGCCATGGTCCCCCTTGCCCTTCCATTAAAAATCACAAACTGCTCCTGAAAAGCCTTTTAATGAGCTCAACGGGCATTTAATTGGAAATGTACAGGCTTCCCATTCCTTCCCTCCCAGCGTCCCTTTAAAAATGGCTTTGCATTCCGGAGGCGGCGGGACCCAGTGCTGGCTTCTGAGAACACGATCTTCAAATCACGCTCGCACTCACTCCTGCCCTCAGTGGTTTTTCAAAATCCGGCCTGAGGGATGAGAAATAGAAATGCTGAACCTGTCCTGTGGTCAAGATTGTTCTATTAATGGAACACATCTTTGATCAGTCATTTTGTAACAATTTAGTTTTTCATGGCCTCTAATGGCATGATTTATTAAGGCAGTAAATAGCTGAGCCAAACAAATTAGGAGGGCCTTAGCTTCAATAACCTGCCTGTGATCTTTTAGCTCATTGTCTCGTACAACCACAGTAGCAGGATAGAGGCTAAAGCTAGTCTCAGCAGCTCTGCATTAAAAAGGATATAAAGATCTGGAGTTCTATTCAATGACCTCTTACTGGAAAATTGTGCATGTGGAGGTTAGACTATAGGAGGTCCAGGTTTTTTTGTGATATTTAGTTGAATAGTCGACAATAAAAAAACTGCCTAAATTCAATATGACAAATAGCTACTTAGACAAGATAACCAGAGAACATAGAACCACAACCCAACATGGAATCAATGCCTTCAGGAGTGATTGGAAATTTATGAAAAAGACTGGAAGAAAAAAATTACTTTACCACATGCACAATTTGATTTACAGTCTGCAGGACAGCATTTATATGCAGAACTAACACAAAATCTTTCAAGCCTTGTTTATTGCAGCATGTTAAGGAAACTAAAGTGTTTTGCTTTAAATTCTGCATTATACTTAGTCATATTTTATGTCCTGTAAACTCAGCTCATCTTTATCAATTACTTAGAACTATCTTCAGATTTACTTGCAAGTCCAACTGCAGACAATATTGATCCAATTTTTACAGAAGCTTGTTGAAAACCTGTTAAACTTATGCGAAAGTGTTAAATTATATAAAAATTCAAAATAGGACCAAGCACCAATTGCCAAGTCCAAAGTGGGCAACACATGACATATTTAAATAGATCATAGAAAGGCCCTGCTGAGAAAGGTGACTGGTTAAGCATGTGCAAAGTAGGACATTACGTCAAATGAATAGATATTGTGGCTGTCAAATTGGACAGGGAACATAGGAACATAGGATGATAGGAACAGGAGTAGGCCATTCAGCCCCTCGAGCCTGTCCCGCCATTCAATGAGATCATGGCTGATCCATAGCCTAACTCCATATCCCTTTGGCCCATATCCCTTAATATCTTTGCTCAACAAAAATCTATCTATCACAGATTTAAAATTAACAACTGTTCTAGCTTCAACTGCTGTTTGTGGGAGAGAGTTCTAAACCTCTACCACCCTTTACGTGAAGAAGTGCTTCCTAACAACTCTCTTGAACGGTTTGGTCCTAATATTTAGACTATGCCCCCTAGTTTTAGAATCTCCAACCAGAGGAAATAGTTTATCTTTATCTAGCCTGTCTTTTCCTGTTAACATCTTGAAGACTTTGATCAGATCACCCCTTAACCTTCTAAATTCTAGCGCAAACAGGCCTAATTTGTGTAATCTCTTCTCGTAACTTAACCCCTGAAGTCCAGGTATCATTCTTGTAAACCTATGTTGCACTCCCTCCAAGGCCAATATATCCTTCTTAAGGTGTGGTGCCCAGAACTGCTCACAGTACTCCAAGCGGAGTCTAACCAGGGTTTTGTACAGCTGCAGCATAACCTCTGTATCTTTATACTCCAATTCTCTAACATAAAGGCTAGCATTCCATTAGCCTGAAAACCAGTGCGGGTATCCCGCATGACTGTTGCTTCTGATATGTAAATTCATACTGTCTGCAGATTTGCATGATGGTTGTGTGCAGCCAAAACACACTACTAAGTGACTGCACACATTAGGAAGGGGCCTGGGTTTATGTAACATTATCACTACTTAATGCTAGCCTCCATTAACTAAAGCCAGGTTGCACCTCTTAAAGCAGAGGTGCATTCTAGCTGGAGAGGTGCTGGAACTGGTAACAGAAGGGAGTGTGAGCAAGAAAAACATTGAATTATGGCACAACGATGCAGACAGCATGTTCCAAGATTCTCAGATGCTGTTGTTTCAGCTTCCAATGCAGCACGAACAGAAGCGACCCAATGTCTAAATGCTGCAGTGGAAGCTGAGACTGAGGTCAGGCAAGGCCAGCTTGCTGCCATGCAAGCTCAGACTGCTGTCATCATGGCTGTGGATACCAATATTCAAAATGGCTTGCAGGATGTCGCACCAGTCCAGCAATCTGTACTCCAACCAATTACTAGGATTGCTGAGGTGCGACCCCAGAGAAGTGTTAGTGGCACCATGGACACAAACCTGCTATCCTCTCTCAGGATGACAGCATTCATCTTCCCATCACCTCTGCTCCACCAATGCCATCGCTGTTGCACCAATACCATCAGCCAGCTAGACTGCATCTGCTCACGCTGAGATGGTACAGTTCAAAGCTGGGCCTTCTAGAGCCAGAGCTGTTCAAGATCATCGTGCATTGCCATCTGCAGTTTCCCCCACTGAAATTATCAGCCTTCCACCAGCCATGCTGCAGCCACTGTGCTGGTACTGTGTAGGAGCACGAGCACAGGCAAAGGCACACAGTAGACAGGCACTAAGGGAATGCACAAGGGTGATTAGTTGATGTCTATATGCCATATGACACAGATTGTTGGTTAAAATTGGTTTGGAATGTTTGTTTTGTGGTTGCTTTTATTTCAGCATTGTGACTAAGTGGACACTGTGATTGCAGCAACAGCAAAGGTAAGGAGTGGGACTGTTGGTGAATAGCAAATTGGGGCTGGTTTCATCAATACCGAAGTCAGATGAGTTGGTCACGGACAGCCCAACTAGAAAACGGCCATGTTGGTTGCCTCCTCCCTTGATCCTCCATCTCAGCCACTTCTTCATCAGCTGGTCTCCATATTGCTGGTGGCAAGGGTTGTGCCCTCAGGATGACGAGGTTGTGCAGCATGCAACAGATCATGACAAACCTTGACACACATCTGCTGAGTACTACAGGACTTTCCAGAGCGGTCTAGGCAGCAGAAGCATTGTGCAAGCAACTGAATGGTCCGCTCAATCACATTTTGTGTGGTAGCATGGTTTTCATTATATGCAAGCTACTCATATGTGAATGCATTGCACATTGGAATCATCAGCCAAGTTGCCAGTGGATCACCATTGTTGCCCAGCAGCCACCCTCTGGATTATTTTGGTGGCTCAAATGCAGATGGCACAGCACACTGCTGCAGAATGAAGGCACCATGGCTGCTGCCAAAGGTACCAGGCATTGGCCCACATGATACACTGTGAATGGTTGCACATCAGCTGGATGTTAAGGCAGTGGGATCCCTTTCGGTTGCGATATATCTCAGAGTTGGCTTGCAGCACCCACAAAGTGATGTGCATGAAATCAATGGTATGCTGCACCAAGGGGGAGCCTCCAATCCTTGCAAAGTTGTGTGCTCGCTCTACCTGATCCACTCTGGCAAGACAGAATGAAAATATATTTATCCCTCTTAGAATACAAAGCCTCAGTGACCCTTACACAACAGTGGATGGCGAACTAGGAGATGTTGCAAATATCTCCTGCTTCAGCCTGAAAGGAACCTGAAGCATAAAAGCCCATGGTCATGGTCACTCTCACAGCCACTGGCAATGCTGTGCTCACCCTGCCCTGTGGTGTAGTTGTGACTGCAGCAGGTGACAGATTTCAGTGAGGACATCTACTGTTGCAAGCTGATTTTTAGGTAAGAGAATTTTTCCCTGAACACTCTGTGCAGATATGGCCTCCTGCTGTGAGTCTTTCTTCCCCTTCCTCCTCCTCCCTTTTCCAGTAGCTCATCTCATTCTGTGTCATCTCTGTTCATTCTCCCTGTCATGCTGTAGTCTAAGGGAGATGCAAACTACCACACCCATATACAGGAGCAAATGGTTTATGCAGGATCGTTGAAGTCAGAATAAAGGGCTGAATTTTACCAGTCCTCTGACGTCGGGGGTCGTGGTGGGGGGCCGAAATATTCTAGCAGGAGAGGCCCGCCATGACCCCCGACAGCAGGTATGGCCTGCCCCATTTTACCGGCAGCAGCGGGACCTTGGTGCAGTCCCCAACCTCCGCCACTCAGCGGCAGCACCCCAATTTAAATATGCTAAGCACTAGTTACCTTGCCTGATTATGCACCCCAATGCTTGCCGCTCCTACATGTCATCCTGTTCACGAATGAGAGAAGCCGACTGACAGCAGAAGAGGGTGCAATCAGAGACAGTGCAGGTAAGTCTCTGTATACCACGGTCTCCACTCAGCATACTTGAAGGGAAAGAGGATGGGATTACTTGGGTCTGCACTCTGCATACTTGAAGAGAGTTGGGAGATGGGAATGGGATTACTGGGGGCACAGCTTTGCAGGCATGAAGCGATTGGGACTATAGGGTCCTCTTCCACATGTAGGCTGATGATAGCCAGCCCTGCTTCTCCACCACTTCTCTTGACAACATCACTGGCTGTGTAGGCAAACAACCAGTACTGGATGGGCCACAATTTCATCCAGTTAAACACTGGGAAGACTGAAACCATTGTCTTCGGCCCCACAACAAATTCCATGCCCTCACCACCGATTCTATCCCTCTCTCTGGCCACTGTTTCAGATTGAACCAGACTGTTCACAACATCAGCATCCTACTCAACCCTTAACTGAGCTTCTGAACTCATATCCTCCTTATCACAAAGACCACAAGCTTCCATTTTTTTTTCATTCATGATATGTGGGTGACACTGGCAGTGTCAGCAATTTATTGCCCATCCCTAATTGCCCTTGAGAAGGCAGTGGTGAGCAACGTTCCCCCTATTTGTTTTTTGTGCTGTGCATAGCTGGTTCATATGAATCCAGGGTATCTTTGAATTTTTTTGCACAGCCATGCAATATTTTAAAGATGTCAACCTGTGAGCACAATCTTCTGATTTTCAGTGCAACCACAACTGCAGCATTCAGTGAACATTGGTGAGGAGCTTCTTCATTAGCTTGCTAGACTGTGGGTAAGAGTCACATACAGGTTAGACCAGGTGAGAAGAATGGACTTCCTTCCATAATGGGCAATAATGAACCAGATGAGTTTTTATGACAATCCAATAGTTTCATGGTCACCATTACTGGTGCTAGCTTTTTACTTCAGATTTTAGTTAATGAACTGAGTTTAAATTCCCTATCTTCTCTGGTAGGATTTGAACTCATGATTGCAGATCATTTGCCCAGGCATCTGGATTACTAGTCCAATAACATAACCATTATGCTACCATGCCCCCATCTGCCTACACCTCTGTTATGTCACCAGCCTCCACCCCTGTTTCAGTCTATTTGTTGCTGACACTCTCATCCATGCCTTTGCCACCTCCCAAGTTGATTATTCTAATGTTATACTGGAAGCCTCCTGTTTTCCATGCTTCATTAACATTTTGCTTTCCCAACCACAGTTCCTCACTGAGAATACCAGTGAAGCTTGGTGCCAATCTGCCCATCTCTCATATTCCAGTTCTGAAGAAGGGTTCACCTGAAATGGTAACTTGTCTCTTCTTTCCATAGTTGCAATTGCTTTCAATATATTTTGTTTCCAATTCTAAATGTGGACATTTTTGGTGTTTTGTTCCTGTGCTTCCACCCTAAAACTACATGTGGGATTCTAGCATGCCAATGCAAAAAAGCACTTGCCTGAAATTCTACTCTGAGCTGTTTAATGGAAAGAGTATGTCATGCATAATTTCGAGACCTCAGAGATTTAGGAATTTAGTGCAATATTTATTCTACAAAGGGGTTTAAATAACTGACAAGTGCAAGAGTCCCCAAGATGATGTTAACATCTAAGTCCTCTTTAAATACTGTTACATGTGTTTTTGTTTAATATTAAACAGCAGACTTCCACATACCATATTCAATATCAGCACTGTAATGGCCAAGCACTTGAACAGTATAACATATTTGTAAACACAGCTTCAGTAGTGCAATCAATGCAGACAAATATCGCAAATATGGCTGAGCACAGGGTCACTCTTCATCATAATATTAGCACCGAACACTGAAAAATATATATAGCTTTCATATAGACAAATTTAGTAGAAGATGCTGCTGTGTTTCAAGAGATAGGAAGCTTATTAAATTATTATGTAATTGAGTATAGCATAACCTCTGCAGTATTAAACATATAATTCCTATTGGGTAATTCTTCAAAGCAACTTTATTTAAATTTTATAAAACCTGAGCATATTTATGAAAAATGGGCTGCTCATTAAAGAATGAATTGTTGAAAGTTTCAAAATGGTTTACAGAAAAAAACATCTTCACTCATGCTCATTCTATTCCAGTAGAGGTTCCACCCAAGACTTGCTGCATTTTTCCAACATTTTATGTATGTATTTTACAGGATACATTTTATGAATTCACTCACTTAGCATGGAACTTCTCCCTCTAGTACCACAAAATGGGAATGGAGGCATTTGACGATGTGCAACCCATACATATTAATATATCAAATTAAAATTCAAACTCCTACAGCTGCTGCATACAGGGCATAAACAACTAAAGTTCAAAAATTATTCAGCAAAAAAAATTGGTAAAATGCGCAATTAGATCAAAATTGGATCCAGCAGCCTGGATTACATACTGCAACTTTCATTCGCAGTAACAAGCTGGTGTGATGGTGCAGAAATACAACAGCAGTACTCAGAAGGGTTATTTTTTTTATTTTTTTTAAATTTTTATTTAGAGATACAGCACTGAAACAGGCCCTTCGGCCCACCGAGTCTGTGCCGACCAACAACTATCCATTTATACTAACCCTACAGTAATCCCATATTCCCTACCACCTACCTACACTAGAGGCAATTTACAATGGCCAATTTACCTATCAACCTGCAAGTCTTTGGCTGTGGGAGGAAACCGGAGCACCCGGCGAAAACCCACGCGGTCACAGGGAGAACTTGCAAACTCCGCACAGGCAGTACCCAGAATCGAACCTGGGTCCCTGGAGCTGTGAGGCTGCAGTGCTAACCACTGCGCCACTGTGCCACCCTATTATTATTCTATTTCATATCAATCTTGCCTTTTATGTAACCAGACAGTACCACAAGTGGCATTTCTTAGGGCTCCAGATATGCAAGTCAATTACAGCTGGGTCATTATGACCACCTGGCCAGGAATGTGTACATATGACTTGCAAACTGTTTATAGTATCTCTGTCCTTGAAGCATTATCTCAGAATCTTAAAGCATCCTGATCATTTCATCTAAAATAGCTTCAGCTCCTGGCAGAGCATGTGACTCAGAGTGATACTCAGAATCTTAAGCAGAGAGTGCGTATACAGCCACTTACAAAACAGCCCCGATATCCCTGCCCAACAACAACACCAACTTGCATTTATATAGCGTCTTTAACATAATAAAACATCCCAAAGCACTCCACAAGAGTATTATCAAACAAAATTTGATGTAAGTCAGATAAAGAGATATTAGGACAGGTGACTCAAAGCTTTGTTAAAGAGGTAAGTTTTAAGGAACATCTTAATGGAGGTGCGAGAGGTAGAGCAGTTTAAGGAGGAAATTCCAGATCTCAGGGCCTAGACTGTTGAAGTCCACATCACCTTGTACGTTGTGTATACATGTGCACACACACACCATCACTGACCATTCATATTTTCAAGTTTTCAGTGTTTATTCGCATTATTTAAGAAAGGTGAGAGAAAGAAAAAACAGAAAATATTGAGCTGTTAGTCGAACATCTGTTGTGGGATAATTATTGAAATCTATAATTAAGGACAGAGTGACTGAACACTTAAGAGAAATTTGAGCTGATTAACAAGAATGAACATTTGTCAAGGGTATGTTATATTTAATGAACCTAAGCAAACTTTTTTGAGGAAGTAACTAAAGTAGTAGACAGGGAAATGTCCATGGATGTGATTTATATGGACTTCCAGAAGATATTCAATAAGATTCCACATACGAGACTATTAACTAAAATTAAAGCTACGGAATTGAAGACAAATTATTAGCTTGGTCAGGAGATTGGTTAGGCAGTAGAAGAAAGCTGAGAGATAATGGGCATTTACTTGAATTAGAAGCAAGTGGTTAATGGTGTCCCACAAAGGCCTGTGCTGGGGCCTCAACTATTCACTACATTTTATTAATGACCTAGATAACACAATAGACAGGCACATATCCAAGTTTTCCAATGCTGATTGGTGGCACAGTAAGTAGTGCAGATGACAGCATAAAATTACAGAGACATTGATAGATTAAGTGAGTGAGCACTTAATCTGTGTGAGTGAGCAAAACTGTGGTAGATCGATTTCAACACAGGTTAAGTGTGCAGGACCACATGTGCAGGAAATGTCGTCAGTTAGAGCAGCTCGGGCTCTGGGTTTCAGTGTTAGAGCAGCGGCTGGAGTCACTGCAGGGCATCCGTGAAGCTGAGAGAGTCCTGGATAGCACGTTTCTGGAGGTGGTCGTCCCACAGCTTCATAATATACAGAGAGGGAATGGGTGACCACCAGAAGGACAAGGAGGACCAGGCAGGCAGGGCAGGGATCCCCTGAGTGCATCTCGCTCTCCAAATGGTATTCAGTTTTGAATACAGGTGACAGTGATGGTCCCTTTGGGGAGTACAGGCAGAGGCAAGTCCATGGCACCATGGGTGCATCAGCTGCATAGAGTAGGGGGAAGAAGAGTGGAACAGCAATATGCTAGGGAATTTGATAGTCAGGAGAACAAACAAGCACTTCTGCAGCCACAAACGTGGCTCCAGCATGGTATGTTGCCTCTCTGGTGCCAGAGTCAAGGAAGTCACTGAGCGGCTACAGACATCCTGAGGGCGGGAGGGTGAACAGCCAAAGGTTGTGGTCCATATCGGCAACAATGACATAGACAGAAAGAGGGATGATGATCTGAAGGCAGAGTTTTTAGGGAGTTGGGAGAGTGATTGAAAAGCAGGACCTCTAAAGTAGTAATCTCCAGCTTATTCATGGTGCCACGTGCTAGTGAGTACAGAAATAGGAAGATAGAGCTGATGAATACATGGCTAGACAGATAGTGCAGGCGGGAGGGCTTTAGATTCCTGAGGTAATGGAACAGCTTCTGGGGAAGGTGGGAACTGTACAAGCTGGATGGGTTGCACCCCAACAGGACAGGGGCCAATATTCTTGCAGGGGGTTTTGCTAGTGCTCTTGGGGAGAGTTTACTCGAGTTTGGCAGGGAGATGTGAACCTGAGAGTAGATTCAGAAGGGCCAGAAAAAAAGCTAGAAATGGAAGGCAGAATGGCCTCTTTCCGTGCTCTAACCATTCTATGATTCAATTTTTGGAAGGCAGAGGAAACAAAGGCTAGAAAATAGACAGCAAGGGAGTTTGGCAGTACTAAATGGTATATACTTAAATGCAAGAAGTCGAGAGAATAAGGCAGATGAGCTGAGAGTACAGATTGACACGTGGGAGTATGATATTACAGCTATTACTGAGACAAGACTGAAAGAACGGCAGGAATGGCAGCTCAACATTCCTGGTTACAGGGTTTTTAGAAGAGATAGAGAGAGGGGGATAAAAAAGGAGGGGGTGGGTTGCAATATTGATTAAAAGAACAATTATACCTGTGAGGAGGGATGATATGGTAGAAGGATCATCAAATGAGGCCAAATGGGTTGAATTGAAGAACAAAAAAGGGGCAATCACACTACTAGGAAAGTATTATAGATTCCAAGCAGTCAGAGGGAAATAGAACAGCAAATATGTAGGCTCATCTCTGAAGTGCAAAATGAATATAACAGTAATAGTGGGGTATTTCAACTACCCTAACATTAACTGGGTTAGAATTAGTGCAAAAGGCACAGAGGGAGCAAAATTCTTAAAATGTGATCAGGAGAACTTTTTTAGCCAGTACATACCAGGCCCAACAAGAGAGGGGGCGGTCCTGGACTTAGTTTTAGGGAATGAAGCTGGGCAGGTGGAAGGGATATCAGTTGGGAGCACTTGGGTGGAAGTGATCATAATGCACTTGGATTTAGGATAGTTATGGAAAAGGACAAGGATAGACCATGTATAAAAGTTCTCAATTGGAGAAAAGCTAATTTTACTAAGATGAGATGTGATTTTGCTAAAGTCGACTGAAGGTAAAGCAGTGGTAGATCAGTGGGGGACATTCAAGAAAGAAATGGTGAGGATTCAGAGCCAGTATGTTCCCTTAAAGTAAAAGGGTGGAGCTAATAAATCTAGAGCCCCTTGAATGTCAATGGACTTAAAGGAGAGGACAAAGAAAAAAAGGGAAGTTTATGGCAGATACCAAGAGCTCAATACTGCAGAAAATCTAGAGGAGTATAAAAAGTGTAAGGGCGAAATTAAAAAGGAAATTAGGACAGTAAAAAGAGGGCATGAAAAAACATTGGCAAGTAAAATCAAGGAAAACCCAATGATTTTTTATAAATACATAAAGAGCAAGAGGGTAACCAAAGAAAATGTAGGGCCTATTAGCAACCATGAGGGTAACCTGTGTGTGGAGGTAGAAGACATTGGCATGGTTCTTTTAATGAATACTTTGCTTCTGTTTTCATAAGAGAGGGATGATACAGACATTGCAATCAAGGAGGAGGAGTGTGAAATATTAGATGAAATTAACATAATGAGGGATGAAGTATTCAGGGGTTTAACATCTCTGAAAGTGGATAAATCCCCAGGCACGGAAGAAGTGTATCCTAGGCTGTTAAGGGAAGCAAGAGAAGAAATAGTGGAGGCTCTGACCATCATTCTTCAATCCTCTCTGGTTATAGGTGTGGTGCCAGTAGACTGGAGGACAGCTAACATTGTACCATTGCTTCAAAAGGGAGAAAGGAATAGACTAAGTAATTACAAGCCGGTCACCCTAACCTTGGTGGTGGGAAAATTATTCGAAAACATTCAGAGGAACAGGATAAATCTTAATTTAGAAAGACAAAGATAAATTAAAGACAGTCAGCACAACTTTGTTAAGGGAAGGCTGTGTCTGACATAAGAACATAAACATAAGAAATATGAGCAGGAGTAGGACATTCAGCCCTTTGAGGCTGCTCTGCCATTCAATGAGATCAGCTAATCTTCGACTTCAACACCATTTTCCTGCACTATTCCCATATCCCTTGATGTTTTTAATATGTAGAAATCCATCTATCTCAGTCTTGAACATACTCAAAGACTGAGCCTCCTGAGCCTCCACAGCCCTCTGACTAACATGATTGAATTTTTTGAGGAGGTAACAAGGAGGGTTGATGAGGGTAGTGCATTTGATGTAGTCCTTATGGATTTTAGCAAGGCTTTTGATAAGGTCCCTCATGGCAGACTGGTCACGAAAACAAAGGTCCATGGGAACCAAGGCAAAGTGGCAAGTTGAATCCAAAATTAGCTCAGAGGCAGGAAGCAAAGGGCAACAGTCGATGGGTGTTTTTGTGACTGGAAGGCTGTTTCTAGTCAGGTTCTGCAGGGCTCAGTACTAGAATTTTTGCTTTTTGTGGTATACATCAATGATTTGGACTTGCATGTACAGGGTATGATTAACACGTTTACAGACAATACAAAAATTGGTCATGAGATTGATAATGAAGAAGAAAGCTGTACACTGCAGGAGGATATCATTGGACTCTCAGGTGGATGGAACAGTGGCAAATGGAGTTCAATCCAGAGAGGTGTGAGGCAATGCATCTGGGGAAGGCTAACAAAGCAAGGGAATGCACAATAAATGGTACTACCTGAAAGGGTGGTAGAGACAAAAACCCTCATGACATTTAAAAATTACTTGGATATGCACTTGAAGTGGCATAACCTTCAAGGCTACTGACCAAGAGCTGAAAAGTGGGATTAGGCTGGATGGCTCCTTATCTGCCAGCACAGACACGATAGGCCGAATGACCTCCTTTCATGCTGTAAATTTTTATGATTCTATGAAGTTGTGTGGCATCCATGTTGGGTTGAAAATAGTCAGAGTATTATTTAAATGGTGAGATGTTAGGAACAATGGAGGTCCAAAGAAATTTAGGGGTCAGTGTACACAGATCACTAAAGTGAAGTAACCAGGAACAAAAACAATCAAAAAGAATAAAGACTTTTATAGAGGACATCAATACAAAGGGTGGGGGGGGGGCGGGCGTGGGGGCGGGGAAGGTGAAGTTTTGTTAGAGCTATTTAAAGTCCTGGTTAGACCACATCTGAAGTACTGGGTACAGTTCTGGTCACTGCAACTGAGAAAGGATATATTGGTGTGGATGGAGTGCAGCACAGACTCACCAGAATGTTGCCAGGGTTCCAAGGGATAGATTATGAGGAGAGTACATAAACTATTTTTCTATTCCCTGTAATGTAGATGGTTAAAGGGTAATTTGATTGAGAATTTTAGGATTTTGAAAGGAATTGACAGGGTAGATAGAAACTTTTTCCATGGTTGGGGGGGAACTAGGACAAGGGGATAGAGCCGTAAAATTGGAGCCAGATCATTAAGGAGAGAAGTTAGAAAACACTTCTTCATGCAAAACGCTGTGGAGGTGTGGAACTTTCTCCCACAAATAGCATTAGATTCCATCTCAATTCATAACTTTAATCTGAGATGGTAGATTTTGGTTAGCCAAAGGTATTAAGATATGGAGTCATGGCAGGTGGATGGAGGTAAGATATAGATCAGCCATGATCTAACTGAATAACAGAACAGATTTGAAGGCATGAATGACCGATACCAGTCCCTACATTCTTGTTAAAACTACTACTCTATTTTAGATAGAAAATGTAATACTACATTCCACCACTTAGTGTCAGTGTAAGCTGAACATTTTCCGGTATGCGAAAGAATCCTCATCCTTCCTTAAGTTTTTTTTAAAAACTATATTGTTGCTGTTGTTGTCATGTTAATAACCCCCGCCAAAAAGGCCATATTCAAAAATTTCACATCTTAGTGATTAGTGAAAACCTAACATACTTCAATACTTATAATGCAAAAATTAAATAATTATAACATCATTGTACCCAGTGAACAATGGATATGAAGCATAATTAGGAAAAGCAATAGTAGAATGTGTAAACATAACTAATTTAAAAGTCAGTGTGCAAAAGAGTGTGAAATATGAAGAAAATTGTGAGACAAGGACTCGCCTAAACTCACCACTGACTGGAATGCTTGAAATTTATCAGATCAGTCCCCAAGTGAAAACATGGTCCTCGTTTCATATCTTTCCACATGAAATATTCTCAAATTTTCTGAGAGTTTTGCCAATCATTTAAGATGTTTGCTAGTTGTGATTTGCATATAAATTTGATTATATGGTATTCTTCAATGTTGTCCTAAACAGTATTTGCAGGCTATTGTGGAGGTTTCATGCAAACGCACTTCCCAATAGGAACCCTGTCCAACAGGGGTTAGTAGATAGTAATCAGGAGGGGAACATATGTTGGCTTCTCAGCATGCCGGCATAAGGAGTGCAAATAAAACTAATTGAGAAAACAAATAAAATAAAGATGCTAACAACCATCGAATAGTCCATCTGTAACGTGGTAAAACCATTGCCTTCCTGACAGACCAGCTGACACAGCACAGACCAGGAATCAAACCTGGGATCCCTCCAATGCACTGTGGTCAGTATCACAACTGGTGGTGGATTTATCATTGAGCAACTGAGGGAAAAGTATCAAAATAAAATTTTAAAGAAGTGCTTGAATGACAATTTGGGCTGAATTTGAACCTGCCAGGGTGGGCTGGTGTTGCTGTGTGCAGGAGGTTAAAGAAACAAAAAATGCCAGCGTGTCAGGAAGCCGACACAACTTGCCGATGTCCGCGTTTGACTCACGCGGTAGGTGCATGGGAAACCCCAGTGTGACAGGCGGGTCTGCGAGTAACAAATGTTAAAAGGCAATTGTCTGCATCTTTAACCTTGGATTCTGGCTTTAACTGCCAGTGCCCATGTTTCCCGGGCTTTCTGAAACTTGCCAGGGCCAACAAGGTGAGAGGACAGTGGGAACTGACAAGACGGAGCAATTAACAGGCTGGAAAGCCTTTAAATACTGAGATAAGACAGCAGCTTCTCTGCCGAAGTGAAAGGATTGTGCTCACAGCAAGTGTTCTGAGAGTGTGCTTTCACTGCTTTGGAGGTAACTTCCAAGACTTTGAAGGTCATTTCTGCTACCTTGGAGTTTCTTGACTTTGATCTGCACTTCCCACCTGTAAGCCTTCAGACATGCAGATCTACCTCGGACCTCTGATGAGGAACAAGAGGAGCAGCAACAGCAGAAGCATCAGTTGTTGCCTTCTGCTCAGCTACATGCCACTCCACAGCACAGAGGGGTTGAGCACAGAGCTCCAGCTCACAGAAGGCGATACCCCCAACATAGGGTACACAAGCAGAGGATCAGCTTTCTGGATGTAATTGAACATCAACGCCTCAGGAGGCTGACTTTCACAGCAGGTCGTTGCTGACATCAGCAAACTCCTGGAACAAGACCTCCTGCCAAGTGGAACAGGTGGGCATGCATTGCCAGTGGTGGTCAAGGTCACCACAACCTTGAATTTCTTCACCTCTTCCTCTTTCCAAGCATCTTCTGGTGCTATGTGCAGAATCTCACAATCTGCTACACATAAGTGTATAGCCCAGGTGACTGATATCATGTTTGCCAGTCCTGCCACTTTCATCCACTTTGTTATTGATGAGGTCAGTCAGAATGAGAGAGTGCTCAGCTTTGCTGCTCTGGCTGGATTCCCACAGGTACAGACTGCACACATGTGCTAATCAAGGCACCCTCAGATCACCCTGCAGGATTTATCAACTTGAAAGGGATTTCACTCCATTAACGTTCAGCTGGTATGCAAACCGCCAAAAGATTATCATGCATGTCTGTGCAACATACCCAAGAAGCTGCCATGATGCCTTCATTCTGTATGAGTCAAGGCTGCCACAGACCTTTGCACCTTCAAGCACTGTCAGCGGATGGCTCCTTGGAGACAAGGGTTACCCTCTAAGGATGGAGCTGATTAGCCCTATCACTGGCGCCCAGGAAAAGTACAACCGAAGCTGCATGAACACAAAAGTGGTCATTGGACAAGCCATTGAGATGCTGAAGATGTGATTCAGATGCTGGGACAGATCTGGAGGCACTCTTCAGTATGTACCAGTAAGGATTTCCAAAATGATAGTGGTGTGCTGTGCCTTGCACAACATAGTGTAGCAAAGAGGACTGGAGGTGCATGAGGATGAAGATAAGGACTACTCTGCACCTTCACAGGAGAAAAGAAAAGGAGCAACAAGAGGAGTGAGCTGTGGCCAAGCTACCTGCAGTCGCAAACTTAGCTGCCAGGAATGCCTGGGACAGACTCATACAGACATAATTTAACTAATCTGAGTGTAGCCATCTGGCATACCAATGCTGAAACTATTGTGCCAACTCTACCACCACTCCAGCCCCCAGCACAAAGCATTCCCAAGTCAACAATCCATCTTCCACTGACACCCATTGCTCATCATACCATTACCGTCAAGACTGAAGGCCAGTTGGCAGACAAAAGGCAACAATGGGGATGACTGGACAATGGAACTTTGAAATAAAGTTTACCTTGCATTATCACTGACAATTAAAGTGGCAATGTAATAAACTTTTAAACCTAAGTGATTTCACTTGTGAAACTACAAAGGCTGGAATTTTGTGTGAATCTGTGAGGAGAGGAAGATGGAGCAGGAGGTGGGTAGTGCTAACGCTCGCATTCCAATCCCTGTTCTTGCTGAAATCTTGTGCTGGCCAGCCATGTAATGGCAGGCAGGCAGGCAGTGGTGGGTGTGGGTGGGGGTTGCGGGGGGTGGGGGGGCGACACCATTCAACAGTTGGAGACGGGAACTGAGGTGGCGGCTGTGTCATCAGCTGACGTCAAAGGATATGTTGGCGCAATCTTTAAAGGGCTGCCAGCACCGGAACATAGCTGAAAGCCTCCTTCAGACCTGCTTCACCAATCCCTTCCAGACCTCCAGCCAGCAGTGCAGTCCTGCCACTGGGAGAAGGCCAAGAGTCACTGAGGCAGGGATAGTGAAGGTGTGTGGGGAGAGGCGCAGTCTTTGGAAACACTGTCCCTCTGACATCAGGATGTAGCTCATCCTCCGTCTGTACACTCTTTTCCATGCTGGTGCCTGCTTGCTGTCCCCTCTGCAGCCTTCTGCCACTTCCCCATCCCGAGGTTGCCGCTGCAGGTAGCCATGAGGTTGCTGCTGTCCTGATCCCTGTGGCTGCACATCCTTCCTTCTTAGGTTCTCTTCCTTGTGGAGGACCTGCCTCTTGAGTGGATGATGCCCATGGCAGGTGGACACTGCCAGTCTGAAGGGCTACTCTGCCAGATGTTTCCTCCAAACACCCCACCCCATCTCACGTCCCTCTCAATGTAGCCATGTGCCAGCAGCAAGATAGCACTATGGGGCTGAAACCCAAAGCCCTGGCACCTGAACTCCCCCTCCTCAATGCAAATTTCTCTGGGACGCTGCCCCAGTGCTCCTGTGAAGGCACTCTGCCTCACCCCATGGCTGTCGAATACAGCAATAATGTCAGCTGTCACCCTGTTGCCACCCTGATATACCTGCCAGGGCTCTGATGCCCCGTAGCTCACATGCGTTTGCCAGAAAATTTGAACAGGCCTATAAAATACCATTCAATTACAACTTTAATTACGTTAACTACCTCTTAATTGCTGTTTTTTCAAAAGTAGCGCCATTCACACTTGACTTGCCATCTGCCGCTGGTACAATATGGACCTGGTGTGATGATGTCAGACATCCGTGCTGACGCCACCCCATACGATTTTTCACCCCTGCCCCCACCCGCCTCCAAGGCCATCCTTAAAGGGGCCAGAAAATCCCGGCCAAAGTCTTTTCTCTTCCTTTTCCTATTACTCCTATATGGTGTCACCTCTGTGGCTTCAGCAAATCTACAGGCAGGCTATTCATTCCTCTGCTCAGATCCTCGTGGCTGACGTCTTCTGGGTTTTGGAGCCTGTGAGGGCCCCACCAACGGCTGCTCCACCTGCACAAGTGCAGGGGAAGACTTGGCCATCATGACAGGAGACAGTGTGTGGGGCTCTGACTCCAAGGCTGGGTGTGTAGTGGGATAAGAGGTCAAAATTGGAAGTGCATTGAGCAGAGTCATCTCTTCTATGCCCCCTTTTTCCATTGACCCTCTCATGGCCCACTGCACTTCGCTGATAGCCAAGAGCTGGACAGCACTTTGCTGCACTTTAGTGAGGTGCTGAACAACCAAAGACTTCCCTCCATCCTATTTAAGCTGACAGATTGAGTGTGTGGGCATTGGTCGGGGCCAGCATGCACTCAGTTGCCTGGAGTTAGACATCAGCACAAAGACCTAAGACATCATGGTACTCATGCTAGAGACAGACTCTTGCAATCTCTTTCCAATTGTGTCCAGTGCCCCCGGAAATGCTGACAGAACCTCATAAACTTTCTGTGGCTGCTCCAGAATAGTCCTGTCCATGGATGGCCACCCAGTCTGAGCATCTGAATCCAGTTGAGCAGAGCTTGCACTCTCCTGCTCTCTTTAACAGGAACTCTCCACTGCTACCCCTGTCACCAGCACCTGCTCCTGCTCACTTGTGATGTGTCCTTCACCATGTGACAACCCAATTACCTAACTTGGAGGCTCCACCATGGTGTGTATATCTGAGCTGGTGGAGGATGTGCATGAGTTGTGTGACAGTGCTTCCTCAGAGTATGCAATTTCATCCTCTGATGAAGTCTTTGTCCTCCTCCAGCATGAGCTTCTGAGGGATGCTTGAAGGAACTGTGGGAGATTTAGAAGGTGAAAGGGTTCTAAGTTATCATCAAGTAGATCATCATATTTCAGTGGCTGCTGACATCAAGTCAACATGAGTGACTGTTATGTGCATATGACTGTGTAATATCTAATTCTGTCACCAGGTATCTGGGAGATCCCAAACTATCCATTGCCAATGGCCAGACATTCTGAAATGCTTAGTTTCAGTGCTTCATCCTCTGCAGTGGTCAGGGTGGCTTCGACTGCAGGGCCACTGCCAATTCTCTACCTCTCCTTGGTGTTCTGAGCTCTCTTCTCTTGCAAGGAAAGAGGAGAGTTATGAGTGTGAGAAATGGAATGTGCTGAGAGGCTAGTATGACAACATTTGTGGAGGGTGAGGGATGGGTGTGACATGGCAATAAGATGAAGGTGAGTGGTCAGGATTGGCTGTTCAGATGGGGATTTGAGGAGATGCCTGGAAAGAGAGGAATGGTTGGACCTCCAAGGTGAGTTGTTCTGAGGACTGCTGTGCAGCAGAAGGCTGGTGAAGTCAGAATGAGGAGGTTTGTACTTGAATATGGCATGTCACTCACCTTTCCTGCCTTGATGAGGCCATTGAACCTCTTGTGGCATTGTGTTCATGAGCGAGAGTCCACACTCATGCTGCTGACCTTCTCAGTGACCTCCATCCACAACTGCTTGACTTTAGAGGCTGACGTCTTCCTCCTGTGCACTGGGAACAATATTTTCTGGGCCCAAACAGCCTGCAGCAGAATATCTGGGGAAGTCTGAGAGAACTCAGAGGGGGCTGGGGGGCAGCCACCCCTCTTTGAAATTCCATCACTCCACTTATTGCCTCTCAGTTTCCAGTTGTAGAATGGATCCATTCTGTCCCTCCCCTTAAATACTGAGGTTTCAACAGTCAGGTGCGGTTCTTAATCAATTGGTTGGGAAACCCGGAGGCGGGATGCTAATGCCATAGCTCAATTAAGGATCCAAAGGGAAATCCGCTCATGAACATCTGGGATCCTGACTTGCTGCTAGCCTCCCCCACTGCAAGCAGGTACAAATGTTAAAAATGAGCCTTTTATGGTGGAAACATGGGCGGCACTAACAGTTACATTGCTATTGAATTGAGGCATTAGGTAAGCAGCCTTTTCTGGTCAAAGGAAGTCAAGTGAGGAAACTCTCAACATATCTAGAAAGATTTTTATGTTCCATTTTATAAATTGTGTGAAAATGAATAAAAATATGGGCCCCAAAATTTGGCCCAGCAACGATGAAGGAATGCCGATATATTTCCAAGTCAGGGTGGTATGTGATTTCGAGGGGAACTTGAAGGTTGTCCTTGTCCTTCTAGGCGGTAGCAGTAGTAGGTTTGGGAGGTACTGTCGAAGAGGCCTTGGCGAGTTGCTGCTGTGCATCTTGTAAATGGTACACACTGCAGCAATGGAGTACCAGTGGTGGAGGGAATGAATCTTTAAGGTGACGGTGAGGTGCCAATGAAATGTGTTGCTTTGTCTTGGATACTGATGAGCATCTTGAGTGTTGTTGGAGCTACATTCATCCAGGCATGTCCATCCCATTGCTGACTTTTGCCTTGTAGATGATAGCATGGCGCAGGAGAGTCAGGAGGTGAATCACTTGCTGCCGAATACCCAATCTCTGACCTGCTCATGTAGCCATGGTATTTAACTGGTTGATCCAGTTAAGCTTCTGATCAATGGTAACCACATGATGTGGATGGTGGGGGATTCAGCAATAGTAATACCAATGAATGTCAATGTTGCACTCTCTTGTTGAAGATGGTCATTGCCTGGCAATTGTGTGATGCGAATGTTACTGGCCACTTATTAGCCCAAGCCTGAATGCTGTCCAGGTTTTGCTGCATGTGGGGACGGACTTCTTCATTATTTGAGGAGTTGCAAAAGGAACTGAACACTATGTAATCATCAGTGAACATCCCCACTTCTGACCTACATTGGAAGGAAGATCAGTAATGAAGCAGTTGAAGATGGTTGGGTATAGGGCACTGCCCTGAGGAGCTCCTGCAGCAATGTCCTAGGACTGAGATAATTAGCCTCCAACAACCACAACCATCTTCCTTTGTACTTCAACCAGTGAAGATGCTTCCACCAATTACCATTGACTTCAATTTTACTAGGGCTGCTTGATGCCACATTTGGTCAAATGCTGCCTTAATGTCAAGGGCAGTCACTCTCACCTCATCTCTGGAATTCAGCTCTTTTGTCCATGTTTGGACTACGGGTGTAATGAGTCTGGAGCCAAGTGATCCTGGCAGAACCCGAAATGAGCATCAGTGAGCAGGCTATTGGTGAGTAACTGTCAGTTTAGAGCACTGACAAAGACATCTCCTGCCACTTTGCTGATGAATGAGTGTAGACTGATGGGCTGGTATTGACTGGATTGGATTTGTCCTGCTTTTTGTGGACAAGACATACCTGGGCAATTTACCATATTGTTGGGTAGATGCCAGTACTGTAGCTGTACTGGAACAGCTTTGATCCTCATTGGGACACTTATTGCTTCCTCAAGTGCGTACTGGAAATTCAACACAGAGTAAAGATCTGGCAGTGTGATATTTAATATTAATGGAAGAAAATCTTATGATTCATCATCACTGAATTCTCTCCATCAGCCAACATTTCCCCCAAAATGTGGTGATTTCATGCTTAAGTTTTGACTCGTTCATCTTAAAAATAAATGTGTGCTGTTTCATATTTGCTGATTGTCACTTGGCAATGAGCCTTCTCAGTAATATAGATGCTTTATTTACACCTTAATGTTACAATTAAATTGGTGCATAAGGTAAATGCATCTGTGCTCCCAGTGTGGAAACTTGCTTGTTAGCAGGAGCCATTAAGACTTTGCACAAATAAGTCAAGAGGTCTCATAGGATTTTCCATTCATTAATATTAAATACCACACTGTCATATCTTTACTCTGCCCTGAATTCCCAGTATGTACATGAGGAAGAAATAAATGTCCCACAGAGGAATAAAACAATCTGCTTCAAATACTATTACTATTGCTTGGTTAAAATTGCTCATGCATTTAGTATTTAACCTGAGAGTTATGGATATCAGACTAATGAAGTGGGAGGAAGAGGCTCCATCTTTTTGTTGTATAAAAATTATTGGACTCCTCTCTCACAGCTTTATGTGCAGCACAACATGCACACAGAAAAACTGTGCCTGCAAAGGTAGGGGTCATTAGATGTTTATTTATTTATTATTCTTTTCATGGGATGTGGGCATCGCTGGCAAGGCCAGCATTTATTGCCCATCCCTAATTGCCCTTGAGAAGGTGGTGGTGAGCTGCCTTCTTGAACCGCTGCAGACCAGCTTGTGCAGGTACACCCAGAGTGCTGTCATGGAGGGAGTTCCAGGATGTTGATCCAGTCACACTGAAGGAACAGTGATATATTTCCAAGTCAGAATGGTGTGTGGCTTGGAGGGGAACTTGCAGGTGGTGGTGTTCCTACTCAATTGCTGCCCTTGTCCTTCTAGGTGGGAGAGGTCATGGGTTTGGAAGGTGCTGTCGAAGGAGCCTTGGTGAGTTGCTGCAGTGCATCTTGTATATAGCACACACTGCTGCCACTGTGCACCGGTGATGGAGGGAGTTACTGTTTAAGGTGGTGGATGGGGTGCCAATCAAGTGGGTACTTTGTCCTGGATGGCATCAAGCTTCTTGAGAGTTGTTGGAGCCACACCCATCCAGGCAAGTGCAGAGTATTCCATCACACTCCTGACTTGTGCCTTGTAGATGGTGGACAGGCTTTGGGGAGTCAGGTGATGGGTTGCTTACCGCAAAATTCCCAGTCTCTGACCTGCTATTGAAGCCACAGTATTTATGGGCTGCACCAGTTGAGTTTCTGATCAATGGTAATCCCCCCCCCCCACCGCCCACCCCCAGGATGTTGATAGTTGGGGTTTCAGCGACAATAATGGCATTAAATTTCAAAGAGAGATAGTTAGATTCTCTCTTTTTGGAGATGGTCACTGCCTGGCACTTGTGTGGCACAAATGTTACTGGAATTTGATGCTGCAGTAAAGCAATGAAATTTGAGCAAAATTGCAGATTTTTCTAAATGTAATTGTTCTGTTATTTCACTGTTTCATTTGTTGTGTTTTAGTAACTTATGGTAGATCTGGAGAAACAGAGGGCTAGCTCATTGGGCCAGATTTTGTGCTGCCAGTAACAGCAATGTGTTCAGCGTTCCCCTCTACTGAATGTTGGAGACAACCCGCAACTTCCAGACTGCAACCTGGGCACTGTAGCACGCTAATCCAAAGGTTGCAGTGGGCCAACCAAAGCTACTCCTGAGGATTCACTAATTCAAATAGCAAGTGTGGAACCAGCACAAATTTGGGCTAATTGCCCACTGATGATGAATTAATTACACTTTAAAATTTTACATCTGAAATTCCAGGCGTAAGGGGTCTCCTGCTAGTTTGCAAAGACTTCATGAGGAGGCCCACACCATTTTAAAAGTTAAAATGAAGTGGTTTCTTAACACAAAAGTAAAATCTGTGACTTTTTAGCATGATTTATCGGACTTTTTAAAAACCATCTTGTAAAATGATTTATCTAATCAAAATCATTGTACTTTTTAAAAATGTTTACATTTTTAATTTTGTAAAATTAATCATGTCTACTAAATCTGATTTCCCATTGACCTTTATCGTGCTGCAGCCTGCTTTATACAATCTTTGTGGTCCAGAGACTTTAAGGCACGCCCATAACTACCTGCCTTTCTTGGCTGCACTGGACAACGCTGAGATGGAATCCTCCCTCAAGGCAACCAAAATTCTGACCACGGGGATCGCAGTAAGTTTGTGCGTAGATTTATTTGATATCAGCAGCGAGTGCCATCGCTGCACTGCTGATTGCAAAATCTGGGACACATGCTTTAATCAGAGGTATAAAGAACAAATATTTGAGAATAAATGGCCTGGAGTTTTCTCTGCATTTGTGCCCAGAGATAAGCATAATCTGGGTGCAAACCAATTCTGCGGCTTAAACAAAAACGAGGCATTTTGGGCCTAAGGGAGTTACGCACGTAATGACAGTATGCCCGAGTCTCCTCAATCTTCTATTGCCATACATCAAACCTTCTGCCCACAAAACTGACCACAAATCTAGCTCTCCAATGTGAGTTTCATCCAATTGCACTTCTGTCAAGTCTCTCATCACTTTGTGACTAGGTTTTCAGGTGTAGCAGGGAAAAAAGTATTTTTTCTGGTGTTTAATTGTAAATTTTTGAGTGTTCCTTAATTTTGCCTCAGACAGGCTTAGTATTTTATGTTTCTTTGAATGGAATTTTTGGGTGCAAGTGTAAGTCATTAAAAATTGAAAAGCTTCTCCGATTGCAGGTTTCTAAACATGCTTTGCCAGGTGTGTATGAATAATGGTTAAATTGGTTGAAACTTAAATTTGCATACTTAATGAAAAAATATATGGTGTGAGTTCAGAGATGTCCTTGGTCCCTGGTTGTTTCTGTTGATTTACACCCATTTTAAGTTCAGTTGTATTCTAATTTGGAGGATATTTGGGTGTAATTTGACATTGGCAAAATGGGCGTGGTATTGTGCATATTTTTGGGTCTAACTTCCGGATTGCGCCCATAAAGAAAACCTTAGCATAAACGCTGTGATTGCAGCAGAAATAAGGTTGAGATGAGGGCTTTGTTGGACCATATCCAGAGATGATCCTTTAAACTGCTCTAAACTGTTCATACGAATCAATCAGCTCCCACCCTATACAGTAGGAGGACAATGTCCTGAAGCAACAGTAACATTCTTCTTGCTGACCTATCTAAATTCAGTTTCTAAAGGCATTCTAGAACAATGCCACTTCACCATTGACAATTAACAAGGAACTGAAACAATAAGAAACTGCTTGCAGTTGCTCCATCACAGTTTATAACACAGCAAGACCTCTGTGTCAGCTTGTTTGCGTAGCAAGCATGCTGTGTGATTAATGAAGATGGAGCATATCCTCTTTTCCCAATTCTGCTAAAACTGCAGCTGAATAAACACCTTTCTGTTGATTCTATATAGTCTGGCCCACATGAAAAGCTGGCTTGCTTTCAGCTGTAAGGAAACAAAAGTAAGGAAGAGCTCCATTCTTTTTACATGTTAAATCAAATGTTGACTCCAACGTGTCATTCAAATGGACCCTCTGGAAGAAATCCTGTTCCATTTCACAGACCATTCTGGGGCAAGTTTGGTTGCAAAGTTACAAACCCGATTCCAATCTAGAAACACTAATTTTGAATCCTGTGAAGACAGGTAGAGGTGAAAACAGGCTGGATAGAAATTAACGATCACAATAGATACCTTCCTTCCCTTTCTTCCTATTACAATATAGACAAAAATCTACAGAATGCAGATGTGGGCCATATCTTGACATAAATGCTAGTATGCATCCATCAGGAATCCCTGCTGTACACTCTTGTGGAATATCTGGCATCACAGGAGGTTCCCAATGGCAGCCATTTAAGTCACTAGGAGAAATTTTGGGTTGCTGCCAGAAGCTGCAATCTGCTGTCCCGGATTCAGGAGCTGTTCCATAGATTAGTCAAGCAACAACCTGACATTGTCATACTCATAGAATCAACCAACATCCCAGACTCCACTATCACCATCTGTGGATATGTCCTGTTCTAGCAACAGGACAGATCAACCAGAGGTAGGGGCTAAGTGGTAAACAGTCAGGTAGGATTGGCACTGGGAGTCCTGAATATTGACTCCAAACTCCATGATGTCTCATGGCTTCAGGTCAAGCACCGACCACCCTTCCTCAGTCGATCTTTCAGTATTCCTCCATATTGAACACCACTTGGAAGAAACACTGAGGGTAACAGGGGCACAGAATGTAGTCTGCGTGGAGGGCTTCAATGTCCATCATCAAGTGTGGCTTGGTAGCACCATTACTGACCGAGCTGGCTGAGTCCTGAACTACATAGCTGTCCTTGTCCTTATCATTCTACGTGTCACAGATGCATCTGTCCATGACAATATTAGTGGGAGTGATCTGTGCACAGTCCTCATGGAGACCAAATCCTGTCTTCACAGTGAGGACACTCTCTATCGTGTTGTGTAGCACTACAAATGTGCTAAGTGAGATCGATTAGGAATGAATCTAGCAGCTCAAAGTTGGGCATCCATGCAACATAGTTGGCCAGTAAAAGCAACGGAATTGTATTCTCGCACAATCTGTAACTTTGTGGCCCAGCACATCCCTCACTCTACCATTACCATCAAGCCAGGGGAACAACTCTGGTTTAACTAGGAGGGTAGAAGAGCATGCCAGGAACAGCACCACGCATACCTAAAAATGAGGTGCCAACCTGGTGAGGCTACAACACAGGACTACTTTTTTGCCAAACAACGGAGGTAGCATGCTATAGATAGAGCTAAGTGATCCCATAACCAACAGATTACATAGAAAATCTCTGTCCAGAATGTCTGTTCACTTGTAAACAAAGCCCCTGGCATCCATGAACTTATTGTGGATGACTGCATCGACATCATGGCCTTAACGGAATCCTGGCTGAGCACTGATGACCCTTAATGAAGCCTCGATGCCTGGCTAGATCTTTCACCACTTGCCTGACAAGACCGTTGCGGGCTGTGTGACGCTTATCACCAGATCATACCTTGGCCTGACCCCCTACTCCTCTGGCACTCTCTGCTTCTTGGGGCATCTCACCTTGTTCCACTCCTCTCACCTCTGATTCAAAATCATTATCCTCTACGGCCCTCCCAAGCACAATAAAAATTTTCTCACTGAGATATCCACCGCTTTCCTCCATCAGCCTCTGCACTGAACGAATTCTTATCCTTGGTGATTTCAACCTCCATCTCAACTCATCACATTCTCTCTCTTCTGAATTTAGTGCCCTCTTATCCTCTCGAGATCTCTCCCTCCATGTGAACTTGCCAAACCATATTCACAGCCACCCCCATCTTCACGGTGGAGGACACTGCAAAGATTCCAACAATAATAGAAGAGCAAGGTGTAAATGGGAGGGAGGAACGTGTAACAATCTCTATCATGAGGGAAAAGGTGCTGGAAAAACTGATGGGACGAAAGGTAGACAAGTCACCAGGACCTGATGGCCTGCATCCAAGGGTTTGAAAAGAAGTGGCTGCAGAGATAGTGGAGGCACTAGTTCGGTACCAGTGGATTGGAAAACCACTAATGTGACACCCCTATTCAAGAAAGGAGGGAGACAGAAAGCAGGAAACTATAAACCAGTTAGCTTAACATCAGACATTGGGAAAATGCTTGAGTCCATTATTAAGGAAGAAATAGCAGGACATTTAGAAAAACATAATGCAATCAAACTGAGTCAACATGGTTTTACGAAAGGGAAATCATGCTTGACAAATTTGTTAGAGTTCTTTGAGGATATAACAAGCAGAGTGGATAAAGGGGAACTGGTAGATGTAGTGTATTTGGAATTTCAGAAGGCGTTTGATAATGTGGCACATAAAAGGTTATTGCACAAAATAAGAGCTCAGGATATTGGGGATAATGTGTTGGCATGGATTGAGGACTGACTAACACACAGAAGGCAGAGAGTCGAGATTAATGGGTATTTTTCAGGTTGGAAAGCCGTAACTAGTGGAGTGCCACAAGGATCGGTTCTAGGGCCTCAACTATTTACTATCAATATTAATGACTTTGAGGAAGGGGCAGAGTGTAGCGTATCCAAATTTTCTGACGATACTAAAATAGGTGGGAAGGCATGTTGCGATGAGGACACAAAGAATCTGCAAAGGGATATAGATAGGTTAAGTGAGTGGGAAAAAACTTGGCAGATGGTGTTCAATGTGGGAAAGTGTGAGGTAATCCACTTTGGTGGGAAGAATAAAAAGGCAGATTATTATTTTGATGGAGAAAAACGACAAAATACTGCAGTACAGAGGGATCTGGATGTTCTTGTGCATGAAACACAAAAGGTTAGGATGCAGGTGCAGCAAGTAATTAGGAAAGCAAATGGAATTTTGGCCTTTATTGCTATGGGGTTAGAGTTTAGAAATAGGTAAGTCTTGTTACAACTGTACAGGGTGTTGGTGAGGCCACACCTGGAGTACTGCATACAGTTTTGGTCCCCATATTTGAAGAAGGATAAACTAGCATTGGAGGCAGTTCAGAAAAGGTTCACTAGGCTGATTCCTGGGATGAAGGTGTTGTCTTATCAAGAACGGCTGAACAGGTTCGGCCTTTATTCATTGGAGTTTAGAAGAGAGGTGATCTTATAGAAACATATAAGATTTTAAGGGGGCTTGACAGGGTAGATGTTGAGAATATGTTTCCACTGGTGGGGGAATCTCGAACTAGGGGACATAATTACAGAATAAGGGGGCACACATTTAAAACTGAGATGCAAAGTAATTTCTTCTCTCAGAAGGTGGTGAATCTCTGGAATTCTCTGCCTCAGAGAGCTGTGGAGGCTAGGTCAGTAAATGCATTTAAGGAGGAGGTAGATAGATTTTTGAAATCTCGGGGAGTCGCGGGTTAGGCGGAGCAGGCCCAAAAGAGGAGTTGAGGCCTGGGACAGATCAGCCATGATCTTATTGAATGGTGCGGCAGGCTTGACGGGCTGAAAGGCCTACTCCTGCTCCTATTTCTGATGTTCTTATGTTGTCTTGCGAGTCAATCAATCACATTTAAGGCCATGTCTGATGACTTCCTTGTATCATTCTCCACCCACATCTCTCATTCACATCCCAACGCAACCTCCTTCTGTATCCATCCATGGAAAAAGCTATCCCTCAATTCACTTACAACTGCACTTTCAAAAATCCCAATTATCCAGCCTTTGGCCCTCTGTTCGCAACAATATTTCTGCAGCTACTGATTTGCTCAACCGCACCCTCCCCTCTACCTTTGATGCCCTAGTCCCCAATAAAAAGATCAGTCTCTCTCTCACTGGCCATTCCGTTGGTATGGCCCTCATCTCCTCTCCCTTAAGTACAAGGGACGCAATCTTGAAAAGATATGGCAGACATCTGGTTTAACCATCCACTGCCAGATCTGGCTGGATCACTTAAAACACTGTCGGGTCCTGCTCTCATTTGCTAAAACTGCTCACTATTCCATGATCATCTTGAAATACAAAGACAACACCTGAATTCTTTTCTCTACTGCACAGCGTCTTCTTAAACCCCTCCTCCTGACCCCTCCAACATTAAGTGTGAGGAGCTCATGGACTTCTTTGTCACTAAGATCGAAACCATCCGATCAGCTGCCTCTGCCGCATCCCTCCCTTGCACTAGCCCACCTGGCTAAACCTCAGATAATGCTCCTCCCTGCCATAGCCCTGAACTCACATCTTCTCTATCTCCCCACATGCACTATCTAAGCTCATCTTGTCCATGAGACCCGTGCCATGCCTAGTAGAGGCATGTCCCATTCATAACTAAACATGGACTGTATCCAGCATAGAATCTTCTGGAACTGAATTTTCCTTTTGTTTCAAATGAACCACAATGGACATTAAAAGTGGACATGGGCTGCAAAGATGGCCACCAAAGGTCAGCTGACCTTCGGCCTCTGTATTCAAAAGCAGACTCACTGTTTGAAAGGACAAAAGAGTACCTTCCAGACTAAGAGGTGTCATCAAAACCCATCCTAAAACCATAAGCAGACATTCCTGATTTGAATGGGTTTCTCCTGAAACAAACAAGGTGATTGTCTTAACCCTCCTCAGGATGAATGTCTTATAACAATAAAGCAGGATGGGGCGAATCAACCACAACCCCTACCCTATTTGGAAAAGGAACTGTGAGAAGTCACATGGTGTGGCAGCCATGTTGGTCTCCTTTTTAAAAAATACAAACTTCAGACAAAGGAGCAAGCCGACCAGGCAGTACCACTGTGCCTTAAAAGAACTTGAGGCTGTAAAATCTTAAAGTCTCTGAATCTGTTCCTTTTCAAGTCCACCAGTGGAGAAAAACTATCTCCTAAGTGATAAGACTACAAGCAACTAACTTCATGACTGAAGCCGCACAAGTGCTAGAAGTGTCAGTGGGGGAACATTTCGGGGACAGTGACCATAATTCTGTGAGATTTAAGGTAGTTATGGAAAAGGACAAAGATGAACCGAAAATAAAGGTACTGAATTGGGGAAAGGCCAATTTTAAGATGATAAAACAGGATCTGGCCAAAGTGGACTGGGAGCAGCTACTTGTAGGAAAGTCAACATCAGATCAGTGGGAGTCATTCAAAAAGGAAATAGTGAGAGTTCAGAGCCAACATGTACCCATTAAAGTGAAGGGTAGGACTAACAAGTCCAGGGAACCCTGGATGTCAAAGAGATATAGAGGATTGGATCAGGGAAAAAAAAGGAGGCTTATGGCAGATTCAGAGCGCTGAAAACAGTGGAGGGACTAGAGGAGCATAGGAAGTGTAGGGGGGTACTTAAAAAAGTAGGAGAGCGAAGAGGGGACATGAAAAAACACTGGCGGTCAAGATAAAGGAAAATCCTAAGGCATTTTATAAGTGTGTTAAGTGCAAGAGGATAACCAGGGAAAGAGTAGGGCCCATTAGGGACCAAAGTGGCAATCTGTGTGTGGAAACGGAGAACATAGGTAAGGTTTGAAATGATTACTTTTCATCTGTGTTCCCTATGGAGAAGGACGATGTAGGTGTAGAGATCAGGGAGGGGGATTGTGATATACTTGAACATGTTAGCACTGAAAGGGAGGAAGTATTAGCTGTTTTAGCAGGCTTAAAAGTGGATAAATCCCCAGGCCCAGATGAGATGTATCACAGGCTGTTATGTGAGGCAAGGGAGCAGATAGCAGTGGCTCTGACATAAATTTTCAAATCCTCTCTGGCCACAGGAGAGGTGCCAGAGGACTGGAGGACAGCGAATATGGTACCATTATTTAAGAAGGGTAGCAGGGATAAACCAGGTAATTGCAGGCATCAGCGGTAGGGAAAATATTGAATAAAATTCTGAGGGATAGGATTAATCTCCACTTGGAGAGGCAGGGATTAATCAGGGATAGTCAGCATGGCTTTGTCGGGGGAGGTCGTGTCTGACTAACTTGATTGAATTTTTTGAGGTGGTGACGAAATATGTAGATGAGGGTAAAGCAGTTGATGTAGTCTATATGGACTTCAGTAAGACTTTTGATAAGGTCCCGCATGGGAGATTGGTTAAGAAGTTAAGAGCCCATGGGATCCAGGGCATTTGGCAAATTGGATCCAAAATTGGCTTAGTGGCAGGAGGCAGACAGTGATGGTTGAGGGTTGTTTTTGCGAGTGGAAACCTGTGACCAGTGGTGTACCGCAGGGATCGGTGCTGGGACCCTTGGTGTTTGTAGTGTACATTAATGATTTAGACATGAATATAGGAGGTATGATCAGTACGTTCGCAGATAACATGAAAATTGGTGGTGTCGTAAATAGTGAGGAGGAAAGCTTTAGATTACAGGACGATATAGATGGGCTGGTAAGATGGGCAGAGCAGTGGCAAATGGAATTTAATCCTGAGAAGTTTGAAGTGATGCATTTTGGGATGACTAACAAGGCAAGGGAATATACAATGGATGGTCGGACCCTAGGAAGTACAGAGGGTCAGAGGGATCTTGGTGTACTTGTCCATAGATCACTGAAGGCAGCAGCACAGGTAGATGAGGTGGTTAGGAAGGCATATGGGATACTTGCCTTTATTAGCCGAGGCATAGAATATAAGAGCAGGGAGGTTATGATGGAACTGTATAAAATGCTAGTTAGACCACAGCTGGAGTACTGTGTACAGCTCTGGGCATCACACTATAGGAAGGATGTGACTACACAGGAGAGGGTGCAGAGGAGATTCACCAGGATGTTGCCTGGGCTGAAGCATTTCAGCTATGAAGAGTTACTGAAAAGGCTGGGATTGTTTTCCTTAGAGTAGAGAAGGCTGAGGGGAGATATGATTGAAGTATACAAAATTATGAGGGGCATTGATAGGTTAGATAGGAAGAAACTTTTTCCCGTAATGGAGGGGTCAATAACCAGGGGGCATAGATTTAAGGTAAGGTGCAGGAGGTTTAGAGGGGATTTGAGGAAAACTTTTTTCACTCAGAGGGTCGTTGGAATCTGGAATGCACTGCCTGAAGAGGTGGTACAGGCAGGAACCCTCACAACATTTAAGAAGTATTTAGATGAGCACTTGAAACGCCATAGCATACAAGGCTACGGGCCAAGTGCTGGAAAATGGGTTAGAATAGTTAGGTGCTTGATGGCCAGCACAGACACAATGGGCCGAAGGTTCTGTTTCTGTGCTGTACAACTCTATGACTCATGACCTGCTGAAAACCCACCTCTTCGAGAGAATTCTGCACCGACTTCAAAAGGCCTTTGATTAGGTCCTCCACAGGAAGTTGGTTAGCAAAATTAAAGCACATGAGACAGGAGGTAATATACTGGCATGATTTCATGTCATAGAGTTATACAGCACAGCAACAGGCCCATCGTGTCTGTGCCAGCCATCAAGCACCTATCTATTCTAATCCCATTTTCCAGCACTTGGCCCATAGCCTTGCATGCTATGACGTTTCAAGTGCTCAGCTAAATACTTCGTAAATGTTGTGAGGGTTCCTGCCTCTGCCACATTTCAGGCAGTGTGTTCCAGATTCCAACCACCCACTGGGTCAAAATTATTTTCCTCAAATCCCCTCTCAACCTCCTGCCCCTTACCTTAAATCTATGCCCCCTGGTTATTGACACCTCCGCTAAGGGAAAAAGTTTCTTCCTATCTACCCTATCTATGCCTCTCATAATTTTGCTTACCTCAATCAGGTCCTCCCTCAGGCTTCTCTGCTCTAAGGAAAACAACCCCAGCCTATCCAGTCTCTCTTCATAGCTGAAATGCTCCATCCTAGGCAACATCCTGGTGAATCTCCTCTGCATCCTCTCCAGTGTAATCACATCCTTCCTATAGTATGGCGACCAGAACTGTACACAGTACTCCAGCTGTGGCCGAACTAGCGTTTTATATAGCTCCAGCATAACCTCCCTGCTCTTATATTCTATGCCTCAGCTAATAAAGGCAAGTATCCCATATGCCTTCCTAACCACCTTACCTACCTGTGCTGCTGCCTTCAGTGATCTATGGACAAGTACACCAAGGTCCCTCTGTACTTCCGAGGGTCTTACCACCCATTGTTAGTCCTCCCAAAATGCATCACCTCACACTTCTCAGGAATAAATTCCATTTGCCACAGCTCTGCCCATCTTACCAACACATCTATATTGTCCTGTAATCTAAGGTTGTTTACGACACCACCAATTTTCATGTCTTCTGCGAACTAACTGATCATACCTCCTGTATTCATGTCTAAATCATTAATGTACACAACAAACAGCAAGGGTCCCAGCACTGATCCCTGCGGCACACCACTGGTCACAGGCTTCCAATCACAAAAACAACCCTCGATCATCACCCTCTGCCTGCTGCCACTAAGCCAATTTTGGATCCAATTTGTCAAATTGTCCTGGATCCCATGGGCTCTTACCTTCTTGATCAATCTCCCATGTGAGACCTTATCAAAAGCCTTACTGAAGTCCATGTAGACTACATCTACTGCTTTACCCTCATCTACACAACTAGTCAGCTCCTCGAAAAATTCAATCTAATTTGTTAGACATGATCTCCTCCTGACAAAGCCATGCTGACTATCCTTGATTAATCCCTGCCTCTCCAAGCAGAGATTAATCCTGTCCCTCAGAGTTTTTTCCAATGCTTTCCCTACCACTGATGATAGACTCACTGGCCTGCAATTACCTGGTTTATCCCTGCTACCCTTCTTGAATAATGGTACTACATTTGCTGTCCTTCAGTCCTCTTGGCACCTCTCCTGTGGTCAGAGAGGATTTGAAAGTTTGTGTCAGAGCTCCTGCAAACTCCTCCCTGGCCTCATCGAGCAGCCTGGGATACATCTCATCTGGGCCTGGGGATTTATCCACTTTTAAGCCTGCTAAAACAGCTAATACTTCCTGCCTTTCAATGCTAATTTATTCAAGTATATCACAATCCCCCTCCCTGACCTCTACACCTACATCGTCTGTCTCCATAGTGAACACAGATGAAAAGTAATAATTTAAAACCTCACCAACATCCTCTGGTTCCACACACAGATTGCCACTTTGGTCCCTAATGGGCACTACTCTTTCCCTGGTTATCCTCTTGCCCTGAATATACTTATAAAATGCCTTGGGATTTTCCTGTAGCTTGAGCGCCAGTATTTTTTCATGCCCCCTCTTCGCTTTCCTACTTAATTTTTTAAGTAAAAGCAAAATACTGCGGATGCTGGAAATCTGAAATAAAAACAAGAAATGCTGGAACCACTCAGCAGGTCTGACAGCATCTGTGGAAAGAGAAGCAGAGTCAACGTTTCGGGTCAATGACCCTTCTTCGGAAGAAGGGTCACTGACTCGAAACGTTGACTCTGCTTCTCTTTCCACAGATGCTGCCAGACCTGCTGAGTGGTTCCAGCATTTCTTGTTTTTATTACTTTTTAAAGTACCTCCCACACTTTCTATACTCCTCTAGGGCCTCCGCTGTTTTCAGCGCTGTGAATCTGCCAGAAGCCTCCTTTTTTCTTCCTTATCCAATCCTCTATATCCCTTGACATCCAGGGTTCCCTGGACGTGTTCATCCTATCCTTCACCTTTATGGAAACATGCTGAACTCTTACTATTTCCTTTTTGAATGAGTCCCACTGGTCTGATGTAGACTTTTCTGCAAGTAGCTACTCCCAGTCCACTTTGGCCAGATCCTGTTTTATCATATTGAAATCGGCCTTCCCCCAATTCAGTACCTTTATTTTCAGTCCACCTTTGTCCTTTTCCATAACTACCTTAAATCTTAGAATTATGGTCAATATCCCCCAAATGCTCCCCCAATGACACTTCTACCACTTGTCCGGCTTCATTCCCTAAGATTAAGTCCAGTACCACCCTTCTCTTGTCAGACTTTCTACGTGCTGGCTCAAAAAGCTCTCCTGGATGCACTTTAAGAATTCTGCCCCCTTTAAGCCTTTTGCACTAAGACCATCCCAGTTAATATAGGGATTGAAATCCCCTGCTAATATTACCCTATTATTTTTATACCTCTCTCCCTGACTGTTTGTTTGGTGGCCTTTTTGTTTTTAAGTTCTACTCATATGGCCTCATTTGAGGAACCTTCTCAGATATCATCCCTCCTTACTGCAGTAATTGACTCCTTGATAAACAGTGCAATGCCACCTCCTCTTTTACACCGCACCCCACCCCCAGCCTCCAGCCCCGTCACGCCTGAAGATTCATACCCCTGAATATTGAGCTGCCAGTCCTACCCTTGCCTCAACCATGTCTCTGTCATAGCAATAATATCATATTCCCATGTGTTAATCAATGCCTTCAATTCATCTGCCTTACTAGTAAGACTCCTTGCGTTAAAATAGATGCAATCCAGCCTTGCATTATTCACTTGTGCCTTAACAGGTCTATATTTGCTCTGCCTTCCAGACTGACAGTTTCTCTTCGATATTTCACTGTGTATCACCCCCTACTGTACCTCCACTCTGTATCCCATCCCCCTGCCAAATTAGTTTAACGTCACCACCCCCCCCCACCCCCAACACCGAAACAGCACTAGCAAACCTCCCAGCAAGGATGTTGGTCCTGTTCCACTTCAGGTGCAACTTGTCCGACTCGTACAGGTCCCACCTTTGCCAGAAACAGACCCAGTGATCCAGGAAACTAAAGCCCTCCCTCCTGCACCATCTCTTCAGCCATGCATTCATCTGTTCTATCCTCCTATTCCTATACTCACTAGCATGTGGCACCGGGAGTAAGGATTGGTTATCAGGCAGAAAACAGAATAGGAATAAACGGGTCATTCTCACGTTGGCAGGCTGTGACTAGTGGGGTACCGCAGGGATCCGTGCTTGGACCACAGCTGTTCACAATATATATCAATGATTTGGATGTGGGGACCAAATGTAGTATTTCCAACTTCCCGGATGACACAAAACTTGGTGAGAATGTGTGTTGTGAGGAAAATGCAAAGCAGCTTCAAGGGGATTTGTAAAGACTTAGCAAGTGGGCAAGACCGTGGCAGATGGAATATAATGTTGAAAAATGTGAGGTTATCCACTTTGGTAGGAGAAATAGATGTGCAGAGTATTTCTTAAATGGTAAGAGATTTGAAAGTGTAGATGTACAAAGGGACCTGGGTGTTCTCGTCAATAAGTCACTGAAATCTAACATGCAGGTGCAGAAAGCAACTAAGAAGGCTAATGGTATGTTAGCTTTTATCGCAAGAGGATTTGAGTACAGGAGTAATGAAGTCTTGCTTCAATTGTATAGAACCTTGGTTAGACCGCACCTGGAGTACCTGTGTGCAGTTTTGGTCCCCTTACCTTAGAAAGGATATTATTGCCATTGGGGGGATGCAACAAAGGTTCACCAGACTTATTCCCAGGATGCAGGTCTGTCCTATGAAGAGAGATTGAGGAAACTGGGCCTGTATTCTCTAGAGTTTCGCAGAATGAGAGGTGATCTCATTGAAACCTACAAAATACTGAAAGGAATAGACAGGGTACCAAGCTCAGGAATACCCTCCCTCACCTCTCCACCTCTCCTCCTTTTAAGACACTCCTTAAAACCTACCTCTTTGGCTAAGCTTTTGGTCATCTAACTTAATATCCCCTTTTGTGGATTGCTGTCATACCTTGTTTTATAATGCTCCTGTGAGGCGCCTTGGGATGTTTTATTACGTTAAAGGCGCTATTTAAATATAAGTTGCGGTTGTTGATCTACAGTTGTGCCACATCCAGTTGTGAATGGTGACAGACAATTAATCAACCAACAGGAGGCGGAGGCAACATAAACATCCCCATCCTCAATGACTTCAGACCTCAGCAGGTGAGTATAAAAGACTCGGCTAAACTCTTGCAGCCACCTTCAGCCGAAGGTGCAGTGCGGATGATCCTTCCTTCTCGGCCTCCTCCTGAGATCCCACCCATTACGGAAGCCACTCTTTAGCAAATTCAATTCACTCTACATGTTATTAAGAAATGGCTGAGCACACTGGACATAGCAAAGGCTATGGGCCCCAACAACAGTCTGATGCTGAAGACCTGTACTCCAAAATCAGCCCAACCTCTAGTAAGCTGTTCCAGTACAGCTACAATACTAGCAACTGCACGACTGTGATGCAGCACAGCCTGTGTTTGTTTTTTTTTGAGATAGTCCCTGATTTGAAATTAAAACTAAAAGGATTCCAGGTTTCTGGGGAGTCAAACCCAAGTTAGACAAACAGTCCTGTAACTTAGAAAAAAAATGCACCTTTTATTTTTTACCAAGGACATGTGACTGGGGGTTCCAGGTTTCAGTTTTGACCAGAAGGCTTTTGGAAAAGGTGCAAGCCAGCTAAAAGGCTGTGCGTATTTTGTAAAAAGACTTTTGGGGAGTTGTGAAGGACACTGCAGTGGATGGAAGATCAGCCAGATTGTTTTAAAGAGACAGGCTGAGAGTTGCAAGTTTCTGGGCTTCTAGAGAATCAGACTACAAAGTATCTGGTTGAAGCAGTTTGACTGCAGGCAAAGGAGCCTGGACTGAGGCTGACCAATGGTGAATGACTTATGGCAGTTGTCTTCGGCGACTGAAAAGTTATCAGCAGAACCATGCCATTAGAAAGTTAGTGGGCAACGCTGAGGTTGTTCAAGAGGCAACAAAACCAAACCATTAAAGGGAAGATTGCATCGCCCGCTATTGACGGGACCTCATTACTTCCTTATCTGCATTCTGGAGGACATAATTTGAAAAACTACCTAAGGAAGATCGTGATTTTGTTGTACTGTGTGACTGTTCAGTGCTAATTTGCTGATAAGACTACTCATAAGGACTACCTTTGTTGCATCTGCTAATTAACATGTAATCTTTAAGATATATATAAAGACTGTGATTTAACTGTTAATTCATGATTAATTTATGTTGGTTTTGGTTTGAGTGTTAAAGTAAACTTTATAAAAGTGAAATTTTGTCCATTTGGTTTTTGATTTCCTAAATTGGAGTCAGTCATTGGATTTGATTCTTTTGATTTCATGGTAATATCCACTGGGATCATAATATCGACAATGGGGAAAATTACCCAGCAATGTCCTGTCCACAAAAAGCAGAACAAATCCAACTCAGCCAATTACCCACCTATCAACCGATTTTCATTCATCAGCAAAGTAATGGAGGAATCATCAACAGTGTTATCGAGCGGTAGTTACTCACTAATAACTTGCTGATAGATGCTCAGTTTGGTTTCTACCATTTTGGCTGCAGTCCTCATTACAACCTTGGTCCAAATAGGGGAAAGAGCTGAATTCCAGAGGTGAAGCGAGGTGAGATTGGCTGACCTTAACATCAAGGTATTAATCAGCTGAATGCAGCACCGAGGGGCTTGAGTAAAACTGAAGTCAGGTTGAAAACTCTCCAGTAGCTGGAGTCATACCTAACCGGAAGGTGGTTGTGGTTCTTGAAGGCCAGTCATCTCAGTCCCAGGGCATTGTTGCAGAAGTTCCTCAGGGAAATGTCCTAGGCCTGGATACTTCATCAATGACCTTCCCTTTATCATAAGGTCTAGGTGGGGATGTTTGTTGTTGATTATACTGTTGAGTCTATTCCCAATTCCTCAGATAATGAAGCAGTCCACCCTCACATGCAGCAATACTAGCACAGCATCCAGGCTTGGGCTAATAAGTAGCAGGTAGCATTAATGCCATATAAATGCCAGGCAATAACCATCTCCAATAAAAGCGAGCCTAACCAACTCTCCTTGATATTCAATGGCATTAACACTGCCAAATCCCCACTATCAATTTTATAGGGTCATCAAATAACATAAACTCAACTGGACCAACCACATGAATGCCATTACTATTAGAACTGATCAGAGTTGGGTATTCTGAAGAGAGTGTCTTATCTCCTGACTTAAACATATAGTCTCTCCACCACTGTTATACAGTGCCTGCAGTGTGTACTATCTATAGAGTTCTTCGACAGCACCTCCCAAACCGGTGACCTCTACCACCTAGAAGGACAAGGGCAGCAAGTGCATGGCAACAACATCAACTCCACGTCACATTTTATCCTGACTTGGAAATATATCACTGTTTCCCTCATCATCGCTGGTTCAACATACTGAAACTCCCTACCTAATAGTGCTGTTAGAGTACCTTCACCACATGGACTGCAGTGGTTGAAGGAGGCGGCCCTGCAGCACTGTCTCAAGGCAACAAGGGTGGACAGTAAATGCTGGCTTTGCTAGTCACATCCATAATCCCAAGAATGAATTTAAAATAAATGTAACAGGCCTGGATGATCATTTCACATGGGCTGAATTAAGAATTAGCGCTCCACATACAATGTCAGGAAATTGTGTGCAGGATGTTTAGTTGAGAGATACAGCACTGAAACAGGCCCTTTGACCCACCGAGTCTGTGCCGACCATCAACCACCCATTTATACTAATCCTACACTAATCCCATATTCTTACCACATCCCCACCTATCCACATATTTCCCTACCACCTACCTATACTAGGGGCAATTTATAATGGCCAATTAACCTACCAACCTGCAAGTCTTTTGGCTTGTGGGAGGAAACCGGAGCACCCGGAGAAAACCCAAGCAGACACAGGGAGAACTTGCAAACTCCACACAGGCAGTACCCAGAATTGAACCCGGGTCGCTGGGGCTGTGAGGCTGCAGTGCTAACCACTGCGCCACTGTGCCGCCCCTTGAGGGGGTAATTTACATATTTTGGTCAGGTGGGCACCTCCCGCCCCATGTTTTACATGCAGGAACTAAGTACATAATATTCATTAAGCAGAAGCTGTGCATGCAAATTTGGCAAACCTGACTGAAATGAATTCTTTCACGTGGATCCGAAAAATGAAAGAATTTATTGATAAATCTCTAAAACTGTGGAATTCCAGTGAACTGGGAGAAAGGACTTCTTTGGAGGGAAAGGGAGTAGAGAAATTGAAGATAACCCACTCTACTCTCACACCTTTCCTGGCAGCCAGTTCAAAGATGCTATTGGTCATTCCCAAGGGATTAATCATGTGCCTATTACAGTCAGGAAATTATATATGACACTCTCAGAATAGGAAAATGAAAAGAAAATAACTCAGAATACCATGGGGAAAGTACATAAATACAACATTTCACTTCTAACAATCCTAGTGCAGAAATGTCACTACAGCCCTTAAATTATTAACAATGCAATAAAAGAAATCATGAGCAATTTTAAAAAATAACTATTATTGAGGGGTTATTTGTGGTTTCTCTGTTCTCTATAGCAAGCTTGTTTTACATTATGAAGTCTTTCTAATGCTGCATAAACCAGAATTGCCCCATAATTACATTTTTTCATGTAGAAGTAGAAGCTAAAGATAACTAACACTGCAAAATGTTATCTTGGTACGACCCATTTTGAAGACATGGGCATGGAATTGGTCTATGCTCGGCGTGTGAAATCAGCTCAAAGTGAATCAGTAGCCTGTTTTACACCACATCCAATTTCCTTTTCAATTCTCTTCAGTGGGCAAGAAGGTTAGGTGCTATGTAAAATGGGCTGATCATTTACTGTGAGCTCATTTCGCACCACAGCAATAGACCCATTTCATCCCCATCTAACATTAAAGATCATATAAATTTATTTTTCAAATCTTTTTTTCTCAACAATTTGATAATCCTCACCTTTTCTGGATGCATTGTGTCCTTAACAGCATGGAGTTTCACAGGTGACAGGTACCTTTTGGTATATTGCCCTAGTGGCCATTATGCATGGGAAAACTCAACAGTGTTGCCAGCCTATTTGACTGAAGAGGGCAAGACAGCTGACCTAATCCTATCCAACTGATATTTACAGATATGGTTTTGAGAAGATGATGCTGGAACCATTCTGTTTTTCCTCCCCTAAACTAGAGGTACTGAGGTCGATTGCAACATTGCTACTGCCACTAAGATTAGGATCAGAAAACTCAGCACAGACTGGGGATTGAACCTAAGGACATATTGGTCTATCTATATGACTGAACTAGAATCACAGAATGGTTACAGGACAGAATGAGGCCATTCAGCCCATTATGTACACACGGTCACAGGGAGAACTTACAAACTCCGCACAGGCAGAGTTGAACCCGGGTCGCTGGAGCTGTGAGGCTGTGGTGCTAACCACTGCGCCGCCCACAAAGTTCAAAGGGCAGTGCGATTTGCCTCTTTCGCTGCATTCCCTCTGGTGCAGGGGATTGTCGATTGCACCCAGGTTGCCATCAAGGCACCAAGCGTCCAGCCAGGGAGATTCCTCAACAGGAAGGGATTCCATTCTCTAAACATCCAGCTGATCTGGGGCCATGGCAAATGCATCATGCAGGTGTGTGCACACTATCCAGGAATATGCCTTCATCCTTCAGCAATCACAGGTGTTGCAGCTCTTCAAGGAGCCGGAAAGCCATGGTGGCTGTTCAGCAGATAAGGCTTACCAGTGAGGAGACGGTTGATGACTCCATTTGCACCTCCAAAGGCTGCTGCACTGGCATCACTGCAAGGACAGCTTTTATCACAGGGTGTGTCACAGAGGCTGAGACACACTACAACCGATGCCACCTGAGCACAAGGATGATTATTGAGCAGACCATCGGTTCAGGTGCCTTGACCGGTTGAATGGCACCCTCCAGTACACTCCCCCAAGGATCTTGCGCACTGTAGTGTTTTGCTGCGCTCTCCATAACATATACCTCCACAGAGCTTGAAGAGGGGGAAGCGCTAGAAAGGCACAGCTCCACAGGTGAGGAAAAGTAATGACGACAAAGATGAGGAGGAGGCTGAACAGGAGAATGATCCTCATGCTTTGTAGGGATGTCACTGTGGCACGCTGCGGAGGTGGAATGTTTATCAGGATGGCATGGACACTGGGCCACTCTGATCCAGATGCCTTTCACCTGAGAAAGACTTAGTCTGCAGGACATTTGGAGAGGAGATTCTCCTTCATCTGAGTGACAGCAAACATCCGTTAAGAACAAAAGTCAGCAACCTTCCAATGGCACAAACACTGCAAGGCTCCAGGGTCTCCACCTAACATACTCTTCCCCAATACACTCCCTTGTTTTGCCAATCCTTATTCTCCATCCTCCTGCCTTTCATCATAAAGAAATGAAAACACAAAAGTCTGCCTTAGTGAAACGAGATTCCCAGTGCTTGATCCAATTTGATCTCATGCACAACATAAACACCCAACAAAGAGACATTATCGACATGGTGGTCATGGCCACTCCTACGATGTGCTTCCCCTGCGGCTGAGGATGAGGTGGAGGCAGTCTGCTTGCTAGTGCCTGTCTGGGTCTGAAGTTCCCATGGCACTCAACCTTGTCATGGAGGGGCACCTCCAAAAGCTGCTGTACTGGCATCACTGCAGGTACAGCTTTTATCACAGGGCGTGGCTCTACAGCTGCTTCATTGGTTGGATTGGCCATGGAGGCAGATGATGATGACAGAGCCCTTTGAGGGATGGCCCCCTCATCACCATCTGTCACCACCTGAGCCCTTTCATGCAGTCCTTGATCACTAGAAGGAACCACCAGCTGGGGCACTGCTGGCATCCACTCCACGCATCGTTGCGCTACTTGCACCACTGACCGGTCACTGCGGCATGTATTCTCTGCATGTTAGTGCACTGTTTCTGCATCCACTCTGAGTGATGCTGCACGTGGCTCTCCATGAGGTTAACCACTCTCTCAATGGAGGAGCTCATGAGATGAGTGAACTCCTCTATTCTCATCCCAGGACTCCACAGTGCCTCAGGTAACTCCGACATGTGGGCACACATCTTATGTTGGTTCTCCAAGTAGAGCTGCCTGTTTCGTTACTCCTGAGGCTTTGCATCTCCACTCTGCTGAGCAGGGCTGCACCTGTCCTCCATTCTCCCAGGGGGATTGTCCACAGCTGACTTTGCCTCCCCGTCTTCTCCTACTCTGAAGTAATGTGCGCTTCACCCTGTGCCACCATCTCTAATAATGCGCGAGGATCCAATGAGGTACAAGTATCTGCACTGATGGAGGGTGCACAAGAAAGATGTGACGGTGCAGGCTTCGAAGTTTCTTCCTCCTCTGACTCCTCCTGAACAGCTTGGCAGTATTGTGACTCTTTCCCTTCTGCAGCTGGCCCTGTGGGAGACATAACAGAAGGTGGTTATGAGAAATCCGAACAAGCAACAGATGTTTCAGCTGCATAAAATAATGAGATGACAGCTTATGCATTGACAGCTTGTTGTACCGGAGGATTGCCATGCATCCTCTGACACTGGGGATGTTGAGATCTGTTCACCTTGTCTCTGTTGGACTCCTCTTCTTTCGTCTCCAATGTTGCAGTGGCTTGCAACTATGGGCACATCAAGGACCATCTCCTCAAAATGTTTCAGAGACACAAGCTGGGGGACCCCACCGTCTAAGTGTGCCCTCTCGCTTTCCCTGGCATTGTTCTCCCATTTGGCTTGTGAGGTGAAAAAAGATGCTGTTAGGACCATGCCTCTCTCCCTCACCACTTGCAGATTTTCATTCACATAGGATATTGCAGACGTCCCTGTAGCTCACTGTTCAATAGCGCTCATAAGAATTACGCTTATGGGTTATTAATAACGCTGAACACACATCTCTCCTATGGCCAGAAGAACTCTATGTGCCCTCAGGATGCTTCTCAATTTTGCATCCTGGTGATTGCTGACCAGGAAGCAAACTAACTGAGGCTATCTTTGGACTCACCTTGCCAGGCCGAAGCAGATCAATGAAATGTTTCCTGCACTGGACCGAGTTCCTCTTCACCACTCCTCTGCTGTTGGCCACCTCCAGCCATGCCTTCTTGGTCAGCTTTGCAGGCTTTTTATTGTTGCTGGCAGGAAACAGGATGCTTCTCCGTGCTGTCACCGCCTCCAGCAGCATGATGAGTGAGGTGCCAGAAAAACGGCAGGCTGCCCTGGCACAGGGTCTTCCCTATCCACTGCCCTCTGCTTAGCTTCACTTACCATTTTTCAGATGAACGGCAACGAGAGCATTGGCTGGGGCTTTCCTTTTAAATCAGCTCGTCCCTTTGTCCTGCCTCCTTCCCACATCTGCCACTGCTGATTGGGCAGCGAACAAAACTCTAGGCCAATTAATTACATTTTTAATTGAAGTCACAATGCATTTTCGTTGACCCGGATGTGAACACGATGTCGGGGTCCCGACCCCGGAATGGAAGTCCCATCCTGTTTCTCCAAAGTCCTTTTTTCTGACCTCCTATCATCTTCCCTTCATAATCTCTAACTTATCTAAAACTCCTCTGCTTATGTCCTTGCTGACCACACATCCATCCTTGCTGATTTTCATTAGGTCTCCATTCTTCAATGTACTAAATTTAAAATTGGTACCTTTATGTATAAATCCTCCAAGGCCTTGCTCTACCCTATCTCTGTAAGCTAATTCAGGCCTATAATACCTTATGAATGCACTGATTCTATACATTCTGCCCTTTCTTCACCTCGCTATTGGCACTAGACCTTTCAGTCACATCAGTCCTGCTCTCTGGAACTCTCCTCCTAACTCCTTTCATTTTTACAACTTCTTTCATCTTTAAAAATCTCCTCAAAACTCATCTCTTCTGCCAAACTTTCCAACTCATTGCCCAAACTCTCCTTTCCTGATTCAGTGTTATCTCAAATTGTGATTCTATAAAATATCTTAGCCCATTTTTCTACACTAAAGGTGCTATATAAGTTGTTTCTTTTGACAAAATTCACCCCGACCATCTGATAACACACTTTATGGAATCTGCTATTCAATCTTTTCAATAGCAGTAAATGTAGGTTCATTCTTATGAGTCTTGTAATTCCATTTCAGAATGTGAGTCATGGCTCAGTGCGGAGCACTCTTGCCTCCGAGTCCAAAGATTGTAAATTCAAGCTCCATTCCAGGGACCTGAGAACAAAAAGCTAGGCTGACATTTCACTGCAGTATTGCGAGAGTGTAATGTCTTTCAGATGAGATGTTAAACTAGGACCCTGCCTGTCCTCTCAGGAGTATATAAAAGACCCCATGACACTATTTTGAAGAAGAGCAGGGAAGTTAACCCCAGTGTCCTGGAGCATATATATCTCTCAATCAACATCACAAAACACTGATTATCTGGTCATTATCACATTACTGTTTGTGGGAGTCTGTTGTGCACAAATTGCTGAATTTTCTACATGAGAACTATGATGATTTATGATCTATGATTTATATCTATGAATGATAACTACTAAATCAACATTGGGTAATGAGTGGGCGGTACAGTGGCGCAGTGGTTAATACTGCAGCCTCACAGCTCCAGCGACCCGGGTTCAGTTCTGGGTACTGCCTGTGCGGAGTTTGCAAGTTCTCCCTGTGACCGTGTGGGTTTCCGCCAGGTGCTCTGGTTTCCTCCCGCAGCCAAAGACTTGCAGGTTGGGAAGTAAATTGGCCATTGTAAATTGCCCCTAGTGTAGGTAGGTGGTAGGAGAATGGTAGGGATGTGGTAGGGAATATGGGATTAATGTAGGATTAATATAAATGGGTGGTTATTGGTTGGCACAGACTCGGTGGGCCAACGGGCCTGTTTCAGTGCTGTATCTCTCTGACTACAATTCAAAAATACTTAATTGGCTGCAAAGCTTTGGGATGTCCTCAGGTTGTGAAGGGTGCTATATAAATTTAAGTCTTTCTTTCCTATAGCTCCCTTTTTATATATTACACATAGCTCTGGCTTTGGTAAATGAAAGATGAATATGGGAAACCTTGCTAGTTATGTAACTAATTGGAATACTACAAGTAGGATGAACTGTTAAGAATGATCACTACTAAATCAACATTAACACCTGTGTTGCAGCAACACTCAGCACTTACTATTAGTGCTTCAATGTCACTATCACCCAGGATTAATCCATCGATTTCTGGGCATGCTCTATGCAACATAACAACATGCACCCACATCCGAAGATAATAATCAGCACCAGTTCCAGCTCCATTACTTCTACCACTGCTCAAAGGGATGGAATTTTTCCATGGGCGGGCATTTTCATAATTGTCTTGCAAGATCTGGAATTCTTGTCCACAGCAGAGTTGCAGCCACAGGAGTACAAACAGGTAGGAGCTGGGAGCAGCACTGTTAGGGACGGATGAATGTATCTTAGTCTAACAGTGCACAGCACAGTCCTTTAAGGCATGTAGAATCAGGAATTAAATAGCTTGATAAAACATAGCAATAACAGTGCCATAAGGGAATGGGTTATTTATGTTCTAATTTACCAATGGACAGGCACCATAACAAGTACAATGCTGGGACACAGCAAGAAATTCAATGTGCTCCAAGGCAGCTTTCCAGTAACTGGCAGCAACAATTAATATAGCCAGTTAGCAATTTAAATGTTACAAAGATTACTTTTGCAGCAGTGAGTTCAGCAGTCAGTTTGTTTAGCCAACACCTGGGGGGAGTCAAGTGTTGAGAGCATCCATGGCACTGTGGGGCAAATGACTGCACAGAAAAATGTAGAAATTGATTGGTTATATGGTATTCAATAGTCAGGGGAATAGGCAGGCAGTTCGGGAACTGCTGACATGAGTCCCACATGGTAAGTTGCCTCTCTGGTGCCAGGGTAAAGAACATCACCCAGTGAGAACATTTTGAGGGGTGAAAAGGAACAGCCAGGAGTCGCAGTCCATGTGGAAACAAATGACATAGGGAGGAAAATGGTTGAAGTCTTGTAGTCCAAGTTTCAGGAGCAAGGGAGGAAGTTCAAAAGCAGGTCTTTGGATCACTCCTAGTGCTACATGCTCGTATGTATAGGATTAAACAGGTTAATGCGTGGCTGGAGAAATGGTGCAGGAGGGAAGGTTTCAGGTCCCTGGGACATTGAGACCCTGAGCATTGAGGCAGGAGGGACTTGATCAAGGTGGATGAGTTGTACCTCAACAGAGCTGGGACCAATGTCCTTATGGGAAAGTTAACTAATACTGTGGGGGATGGTTTAAACTGAATTGGCAGGGGGATAGGCAGCAATATTAAACATTAGAGAAAAAGAATCAAGGTGCACAGAGGACTGGGAGCAACAAATCGAACTAGCATAAAACATGGTTGAAAAATAGGAGGGATCAGAGAGGAAGTAAATGCGAAGCAGACTAAGATTGGTTTGAAGTGCATGTACATTAATTCACACATTGTGGTAAATAAGGTTGGTGAGCTGCAGGCAAAAATCCCCACATGGGTTTATGATATACCAGCAATAACAAAGAACTGGCCGAAAGAAGGGAAGATTGGAAACTTAATATTTCTACAAACATAAGAATTGGGAACAGAAGTCGGCCATTTGTCCCCTCTAGCCTGCTCTGCCATTCAATAAGATCATGACTGATCTGTATGTGTTTCGAATTCCACACTCCCATCTACCCCGATAACCTTTGATTCCCTTGCCTAACAAGAATCTATCTACCTCCGCCTTAAAAATATTCACTGACCCCGCCTCCACCACCTTCACAGGCAAAGAGTTCCAAAGTCGCACAACCCTCTGAAAGAAACAAATTCTTCTCATCTCTGTCCAAAAAGGGCGACCCCTAATTTTAAAACAGTGTCCCCTAGTTCTGGACTCCCCCACAAGAGGTACCATCCTCTCCACATCCGCCTTGTCAAGACCGTTCAGGATCTTATAAACTTCAATCAACTCTCCCCTCACTCTTCCAAACTCCAGCGAAAACAAGCCCAGTCTGTCCAGCCTATCCTCATAAGACAATCCATTAATTCTAGGTATCAATCTAGTAAACCTCTTCTGAACCACCTCCAATGCATTTACATCTTTCCTTAAATAAGGAGGCCAAAACTGTACCTGTATACTAACGTTTTGTGACTCATGCACTAAAACACCTAAATCCCTCTGCATCTTGGAATTCTGCAGTCGTTCTCCATTTAATTAATACTCTGCTTTTATATTCTTCCTGACAAAGATGACCCTGTTCTAAGATGTGTGACTGTCTTCCAGAACAAAGTGTACAGGTATTTCTCCCCCTCCCTTATGTAATGCAGTTTTGCAGATCAGCTTCCAGATCAATAATCCTGATCTGGAATTCCTCGAGCTGCTTGCACTTTCTGCAGACTTGTTTGTCCTGGATTGTCTTGGCATCCAAAAGCTCCCACATACCACAGCTGCAACGTAACACTTGTCCTGCCATTGTTACTTATGCTATTAGTTAATTTACTTTAATTACTTGCTTATTACTTTCTTAATTAACTCTCTTGCTGTTTCCTCGTATTAGTAAATAAAACCTTCCACTTAGTAAAATTACCCGAGTTTTGAAAGATAAATGATAAAAAAACTCACCAACCAATCACCTACCTTGGAGTCAAGGGAAGACTCACCAGCTGCTGGAGGCTAAAAAAAAGAAAGTAAATGGATCCCCTCTTTCCCCCTCTGCACCGGCTTCCCACATACACCAAATTTCCAGCTTCACTCTGGCAAATGTCTCCTCTCACTGTGTCTCCTCACTGCATTAGGCTAAGAACTGGTCCACTTTATATCGAGATTCTGATGATTCACTAACTCAGCTTCTGCTACAATAATTAGCACCTATTGAACCTAACTACTTTCAAATGATTGACAGATAACTGCCACTGCTGGCTGCTTCTTATTTAACAAGTCTATTTACCTAACCAGGAGATTTTAAAGCCTGACTCTTAATCTAAAATTTAAATTAAAGTTTAAGCTTGACAAAAACTTACCAGAACTTTCCACGTGCACCAAATTTCCACTTCACTCTGGCAATGTCTCACTCAGGAAAATGTCTCCTCTCACTGCATCCCCTCACTGCATTCGACTACAAACTGATCTGCTTTACATAGAGATTCTGATGACTCCCTTTTAGGAATAGCAATAATAAGGGACTTCAATTATCCTAATATAGATGGGGATAGTAACAGTGTAAAGGGAAACGAGGGGGAGGAATTCCTGAGGACACATGGGGAACAGTGATCATAATATCATTAGGTTTGGAATAGGACAATCAAGTGTAAAATTACTGAACTGGACGGGGGCCAACTTCAGTGACTTGAAAAGGAATCTGGTCAAGGTGGATTGTAATCAAAAATTGATGGGCAGAACAGTCAGCCTTCAAAGAGGAGATGGTTCGAGTACAGAGTAGACACATTATTATGAGTGGGAAGAGTATCTAAAACGGGAGCTCCCTGGATGACTAAAGACTTAGATGTTAAAATGAGAAAGAAAAAGGAGACTTATGACAATTGTAAAGTTAATATCCTTTAGAGGACCAAGCTAAATACAGAAAGTACAGAAGAGAATAAAAGGGAATAAGGGGGGTGCGGGGTCAAAGAGATAGTAAGAGCAGGTTAGCAGCTAACATAAAAGGAGAACACCAAAGTCTTTTATAAATACATAAATAGTAAAGGGTAGTCAAAGGAAGGGTGGAGCTAATTAAGGATCACAAAGGAAATCTTCTTGTAGAGGCAGAGGTACTAAATGAGTACATTGAGCTGAAATTTCAGACCCCGCTGATGTCGGGAATGGAGGTGGATCAGCCAAACATCAATGGTGGAAAAACTTTTAGAGTCATTAATCCGGAGCAAAATTAATCAGCATTTAGAAAAGTATGGGTTAATAAATGAAAGTCAGCATGGGTTTGTTAAAGACAAATCATGTTGTCGAACATAAACGAGTTATTTGATGAAGTAACGGAAAGGGTTGATGTGGGTAGAGCATTTGATGTCATGCATATGGATTATCAAAAGGCATTTGACAAAGTGCCACATAATCGGCTTGCTATCAAAGTTATAGCCCATGGGATTAAAAGAACAGTGGCAGCATTGAAACAAAATTGGCTAAGGGACAGAATACAGAGAATAGTGGTTAACTACTGTTTTGCAGACTGGAGGGAAGTATACAATGATATTTCCCAGAGGTCAGTATTAGATCTTTGCTCTTTCCGATATATATTAATGGCATGGACTTAGGTATACAGGCCACAATTTCAAAGTCTTCGTATGATACGAAACTCAGAAATGTAGTAAACAATTAGGAGGATAGTAATAGGCTTCAGAAGAACATTGACAGACTGACTGTTGAAATGGGGAGACACGTGGCTGATGAAATTTAAATGAAGTGTAAAGTGATGCATTTAGGTAGGAAGACAGAGGCACTAAAAATTAAATGGTGCAATTTTAAAGTGGGTGCCTGTGAGTGTATGCGCATAAATCTTTGAAGGAGGCTGGACATGTTGAGAAAGCTGTTTAAAAAATATATGGAATCCTTGGCTTCATTAATAGAGGAATAGAGTAAAAAAGCAAGGAAGTTATGCTAAACCATTATAAAAACTGGTTAGGCCTCAGCTAGAGTATTGTGTTCAATTCTGGGCACCACACTTTAGGAAGGCTGTCAAGACTATGAGGAGAGTGCAGAAAAGATTCACTACAATGGAACCAGGGATGATGGACTTCAGTTATATACGGAGACTGGAGAAGCTTGGCTTGTTCTCCTTAAAGCAAAGACGGTTAAGAGGAGATTTGATAGATGTGTTCAAAATCATGAATGGTTTTGATAGAGTAAACAAGGAGAAACTGTTTCTAGTGGCAGAAGGGTTAGTAATGAGAGATCACAGAATTAAGCTAATTGGCAAAAGAACCAGAGGCGACATGTAGTTTTTTTTTACACAGCGAGTTGTTGCGTTCTGGAATGCACTGCTTGAAAGAATGGTGGACAATATTCCTTCCAAGCTGTGCAGCTACACAGCACCCTGAAAGTTCCCTCATAGGCTACACATAGGCCCTTTTAAATTATCGCGAGTGGGTGGCCTGTGCAAAAAAATTTAAAAGGCCTGCACGCTTAAACGAATCAGACACGCACTCTGAAAATAAATTACAGATTCACCTCGTTATGGAAGCAGATTAAATATCAACATTCAAAAGTGAAATGGATCAATACAGAATGGTAAAAAATTACAGGGCTATGAGGAAAGAGCAAGGGAGTCAGATTAATTGGATAGCTCTACTAAACAGCCAACTCAGGCAAAATATACTGAATGGCCTCCTTTTGTGCTGTATCATTATATGATTTACATTTTAAAATCAGCACAGAGCCCAACAGTGAGCTGCTTCCACTGAAATTGCAAGACATGCTCACTCCTTGAGATGGCTCTGTGCTCAGTATAGATGATGGGCATTGGGGTTGGGCTGTGTGCCTCCACTAGAGTTTAGAAGTTAAATTTCGTCTGACTGACCTTATCATCTGTTCATACCTAAGGGGAACATTGAGCTTATGTGAAAATACACATACATAATTATAACTTATAACTTTTGCCAGTAGTTGAGGTGTGGTTCTGGAATCTCAGTACACATTTTGTTTGTAATGCCTTGATGTCCATCTCAGCAGGAGTGAAGGACAATGTCAAAGGCAGAGCGGAGCCGGGTTGCAATGAAGCATTGCGGTACCCCAAGTGCATGTGGTGCAGGAACCTCAAATTCTAAAGTGTAGTAGAAGGGGTAGAGGGTGTGAGGCTACCAGTGCTGTCAGTCTCCCAGCACCATCTGATCACTGAGCACTATTAAGGAGGATACTCCATCATTAACACCACAAAGATAAACTGAGACTGACTGGCTGTTCACTAAAGAAGTCTATCAAATTAAATACTGCCAAAAAAGTATCAAAAATTATTTGCTTATATGTTTTTGTTGAATGGAGTAGATGGAGGGTGTAAGTAAGAGGGAAGGCTTTCCTTCCTCTTCCTGCTGTCTTGTCTGTACTTGATGCCCAGGAAGGAGCTGTGCTTACTGAGGGTAGAGCTGTCTCCCTTAATGGGGATCAACACACTCCCAGTTCATCTTCCCACTGGTGCTTGTGGAGTATTAACTTTAATGGGGGGAAAGATGTGAGCTTGTGATTTCCCATGATGCCTTCTCTGTAAGTGTATTTTCGCACTGGAAGCACGATACTAGAATTAGTCCAGGTACTTCAGAAAATATCAACAATTAATTAGACTGTTATTTTTAACAAGACAATTTGGAAGGTAGCAATAGATTTTATCAAAATGTTTTGGCAGAGTTATACACTCATATACACTCAGATTCTTCCCAGATAATAAATCTTGCCCTTTCAACACTGGTATTGGTCCTTCAGACATTTGCATATAATATTTTTTTCCCTCCAATATAAGTGAAGGAATATTGGGTTTACTTTTAGTTTAAGTTACATTATCCTTTGTCCCACTGTAATTTCAGCACAATTACTGCTTTCACGTGACATAGATTTATATTCAGGGCTGCCTTTCTCTCGTCAGCTTTTGCTACTTATCTACATTGGCATGTATGGAACTATTGAACCACAGAAATTTGTAGCATAGAGGCCATTCACCTTATTGCCCTTAGCTGGAGGAATTTTAAAATTAATCCCACTGCCCCCTTCTTTCCGCATAGCTCGGTATCTTCCTCTGCTTCAAATATTTTATCCAGTTTTGCCTTAAAAGCTGCAATAGTCTCTGTCTCAAGCACCCCCAGTGGCAAACATACTCAAACAACCTTCTCTGGAAAGAAATTTCTCCTAACCGTTCTCAGTCTCAGTGATAATTTTAAATTGACCCCTCATCAATGACTCGCCACCAGAGGATGAGTTTCCGATGAAAGGTCACATTCCTGAACCAATAACTCTGTTTTCTCTCCACAGATGCTGCCAGACCTACTAAGTATTTCCAGGATTTTCTGTTTTTATTTCAGATTTTTAGCATCCGCAGTATTTTGCTTTTATATTTGTCTTTGCCCCGTTTTTTCAAAATCCTTCATAGTTTAAAAAAAAACCATCAAATTTCCTCTTAACTTTCTCTGCTCCAATGAAAATAATCGAGTACTTTTTGTCTCTCCATACATTTATAGACTTGTTTCTCCTTTAAAGACCATTGAAGCGATTGTTTGTGCTTTCTAAAAACAGAAATGTGGGAGGTACGTTGATGTAGAGGCCCTTGTTGCTTACCTCCTGCGTGGAGTGCAGGGCTGCTGGAATTTCTCGCCTGCGATGAAGGGCTTGGAAGAGAGTTCTTGAATGACATGAACAGATGCTGACAGAAATCATCAGGCAGATCAGCCTCCAAGAATGTTTTCATAAACAGTTTGAAGCCTTCAAAGTCTATTGGCTAGAGATAAAATAAACAGCAGTTACACTTAAAGAAAATATCACAAAACCAGAGAATTAATTGCATTTGAAAAAATATCATCCATAATCTTAGCCAAAATGGACAACCAAAACATTTTCAATGTGAAACATTTGTGTGTTTCACTATTTTTAATCTTTGTAAAAGATCTGTGCAACTGCATTATTCAAACAAAATCAAGAAAGACAAAACAAATGGTAAGTTTTATAATGAAATAAAAAGGTTTTTTATTTTCTTTAAATTTACCATTGGTCCCCCAAGGATCCAGCTTGTCTCCCTCCTGTTACTCATCTGCATGCCTTCCCTCTACAACATCATCTGAGTGAAATTAGAAAATGTTTCTTCATGCGAGGGGTGATAAAAGTTTGGAACTCCCTTCCATAAAAAGCAATTCATGTTAGATCAATTGTTAAATCTAAAACTTGGATTGACAGATTTTTCTGAAAGTACTGAGCACTGTAAAATATTAGGCACAAAATAACTCGGAACAAGAGTAGCCCATTTAGCCCATCAAGCCTGCTCTGCCATTCAATAAGATCATGGCTGATCTGTTACTTAATTCCATATACCCACCTTTACCCCATATCCCTTCACACCTTTGGAGAACAAAAATCTATCGATCAAGGTCAGAGGCTGGGAATTCTGTGGCGAGTAACTCACCTCCTAAATCCCCCAAGCCTGTCCACCATTTACAAGGCACAAGTACGGAGTGTGATGGAATACTCTCCACTTGCCTGGATGGATGCAGCTTCAACAATACTCAAGAAGCTCGAAAGCATCCAGGACAAAGCTGCCCACTTGATTGGCTCTCCATCCACCAACTTCAACATTCACTCCCTCCACCACTGACACACAATGGCAGCAGTGTGTACCATCAACAAGATGCACTGCAGCAACGCACCAAGGCTCCTTCAACAACACCTTCCAAACCCGTGACCTCTATCACCTAGAAGATCAACAGCAGCAGATGCATGGGAACACCACCACCTGCAAGTTCTCCTCCAAGCCACACATCATTCTGACTTAGAACTATATCACTGTTCCTTCATTGTTGCTGGATCAAAATCCTGGAATTCCCTTCCTAACAACACTGTTGGTGTACCTACACCCCAAGGACTGCAGTGGTTCAAGAAGGCAGCTCACCACTTCCTTCTCAAGGGCAATGAGGGACTGACAATAAATTCTGGCCTAGACAGCGATGCCCACATCCCATGAATGAAAAATTAAAAAAACTTAATTGTGCAGTCTGCAAGTCTTCTAATGCCTTCTTGTATTATGTTGCATTCTCTGTGCTGTTAGTTCAACAATATAGATGTAAATACTAACCAACATTTACGAAAATGAGATTTAAAACACATTAAGAAAATCTGTGGAATAATATCATTTAGCTAATGAATACACTGCACAGTGTTACAAGAGATTTTATTTTTGAACTAATATCTTAGAATTCTATGTGTTTTAAAAAAACAGAAAAAAGGATTTTAAGTGGACAGGGACACCTGCAAATAGCTGAAATTTTTGGATGTTGACTTTGTATACAAGAATAGGAAAAGCAAGCAGTTTCAAGGAAGCCAGACAGAGGTTTATGACCTCCTCATAGCAACACTTTGAATGATAGGGGAGACACTATATCTGGTCATGTGATTGGCTCAGGAAGGTTTACTTTTTTGGACGATTTTAAAAACCAGTGAGTTGGACAAAGAGCAGGCAATTGAAATTTTGAAACTTAGACCTGACCTGCCTGGAGCCCAGAGAAAAAGACCTCTCTCTATAAAGGAAACTTTCATCTCTTGAAAAGAAACCCTGCATTTGAAAGGCTGCAGGTTCCTATTGCCTCCTGTCTCTGAAGATTTTTTTTTACTCATTCATGAGATGTGGGCATCGGTGGCTAGGCCACCATTTATTGCACATCCCTAATTGCCCTCGAGAAGGTGGCGGTGAGCTGCCTTCTTGAACCGCTGCAGTCCATGTCAGGTAGGTACACCCACAGTGTTGTTCGAAAAGGAGTTCCAGGATTTTGACCCAGTGACAGTGAAGGAATAGCGATATAGTTCTAAGTCAGGATGGTGTGTCACTTGGAGGGGAACTTGGCAGGTGGTGGTGTTCCCATGCATTTGCTGCCCTTGTCCTTCTAGTTGGTAGAGGTCGCGGGTTTGGAAGGCGCTGTCGAAGGAGCCTTGGTGCGTTGCTGCAGTGCATCCTGTAGATGGTATACACTGCTGCCACTGTGCATCGGTGGTGGAGGGAGTGAATGTTGAAGGTGGTGGATGGGTGCCAATCAAGTGGGCTGCTTTGTCCTGGATGGTGTTGATCTTCCTGAGTGTTGTTGGAGCTGCACCCATCCAGGCAACTGGACAGTATTCCATCACACTCCTGAATTGTGCCTTGTAGATGGTGGACAGGCTTTGGGGAGTCAGGAGGTGAGTTACTCGCTGCAGGATTCCTAGTCTCTGACCTGCTGTTGTAGTCACGGCATTTATATGGCTACTCCAGTTCAGTTTCTGGTCAATGGTAGCCCCTAGGATGTTGACAGTGGGGGATTCAGCGATGGTAATGCCATTGAATGACAAGGGGAGATGGTTAGATTCTCTCTTGTTGGAGATGGTCATTGCCTGGCACTTGTGTGGCACGAATGTTACTTGCCACTTATCAGCCCAAGCCTGGATGTTGTCCAGGTCTTGCCGCATTTCTACACGGACTGATCCAGTATCTGAGGAGTCGCGAATGGTGCTGAACATTGTGCAATCATCAGTGAACATCCCCACTTCTGACCTAATGATTGAAGGAAGGTCATTGATGAAGCTGAAGATGGTTGAATTCGTGCATCCAGTGTGGTTCCTGTTGCCTTCTGTGTTTTGGGAATTTCTGGAAGCTGGAGAAACCCAGAGAAAGCTTCGACTGCTATATTGCTGCTGTGACTCCTAAGCAGACCTGTTGCTACACACCTGCTGAAAGACCTATATGATGCCTGCTGTAGCTGAATTGCCTTGAGCGCCTACCCATCACAGACTGTTCATCAACCTCACCTGGAGAGACTTTGAGTGGCATCTGACCATTTGACTCTTGGACACCTCACCCAACCGAAGAATTTCCTGCCAGAATGTGACAAACTGATTTATTTTATTATTCCTTCTATTGCTAAGAAACAGCTGTAAACCAAAACCCTTTATTCCCGGTTAACTTTTTTTTAATGTGTGTGTGTGTGTGCGCATGTGGTCCAGGGAAATAAGCAGCTTTTCATATATATAGATTTATCTCATTAGTAGTTCAGACTTATCATTATTGTTTCCAAATAAATAGTTAATGTTGTTGTTGTTTAAAGAAACCTAATTGGCGTGCTTTATTCTGGGAGATAAACAGTCGATTGGCTACTCTTTGGTAGGTGGAAAAAAAAACTCATTGATATGCTGTGACCTGTGGAGAAGTCGTACTGAATTAACAGTGCATTTCTCCCAACTTGGTAATAACATATGAATTGGGGCTCTTGCGAGATCAAATCAAATGGCAATGCAGTTAAAGACAGTATCAAACTTAAAAAAAAGCAAATAATTGCACAAAGATGGGAGGCAGGTCAGAAGATTGAACAGAATATAAAAAACAGCAAAGAATGACTAAAATATTGATAAGGAAAGTAACATTAGAGTACGAGAGAAAGCTAGCTAGAGATATAAAGACAGATAGTAAGAGTTTCTATAGATATTTTAAAAAGAAAAGAGTTAACAAAGTGAGCATTGCTCCTATAGAAGGTGAGTCTTGGGAATTAATAATGGATAATAAGGAGATGGTAGATGAATTGAACAGATATTTTGCATCGGTCTTCACTATTGAGGATACAAGTAACATCCCAGTATTAGGTGTAAGTCAGGAAATGGAAGGGTGGAAGCAACTCAAGAAAATTACAATCACCAGGGAAATGGTACTGAACAAATTGTTGGAGCTGCGGGCTGATAAGTCCCTGGGTCCTGATGGACTTCATCCTAGGGTGTTAAAAGAAGTGGCTATTGAGATATTGATGCGTTGGTTCTAATTTTCCAAAATTCCCAAGATTCGGGGAAGGTTCCATTAGATTGGAAAATAGCGACTGTAACACCTTTATTCAAAAAGGGAGTCAGAAAGCAAGAAACTACAGGCCAATTAGCTTAACAGCTGTCTTAGGGAAAATGTTAAAAGCTATTATTAAAGACATTATAGCAGGGCATTTAGAAAAATTCAAGGTAATCAGGCAGAGTCAACATGGTTTTGTGAAAGGAAAATCATGTGAACTCCCATTTATTGGAGTTCTTTGAGGGAGTTACAATGTGCTGTGGATGAAGGGGAACTGGTGGAACTATCATACCTAGATTTCCAGAAGGCATTTGATAAGGTGCCACATCAAAGGTTACTAAAGAAAATTAAAGTTTATGGTGTATGAAGTTGGCATGGATAGAAGATTGGCTAGCTAACAGGAAACAGACAGTCAGCATAAATGGGTCATTTTCTGGTTGGCAAGCTGTAACGGGTGGTGTGCCACAGGGATCAGTGCTGGGGCCTCAACTTTTTACAATTTATATAAATGACTTAGATGAAGGGACCGAAGGTATGATTGCTAAATTTGCTGATGACAGAAAGATAGTAACTTGTGAAGAGAACATAAGGGGGCTACAAAGGGATATAGATAGGTTAAGTGGGTGGGCAAAGACCTGGCAAATGGAGTATAATGTGGGAAGTGTCCACTTTGGCAGGAAGAATAAAAAAGAAGCATATTATCTAAATGGTGAGAGATTGCAGTGCTCCGAAATGCAGAGAGAACTGGGTGTCCTAGTGCATGAATCATAAAACGTTAGTATGCAGGTTCAGCATGTAATTAGGAAAGCTAATAGAATGTTATCGTTTAGCGGGAGGGGAATTGAATACAAAAGTAGGCAAATTATGCTTCAGCTGTACAGGGCATTGGTGTGATCACATCTGGAGTATTGTGTACAGTACTGGTCTCCTTATTTAAGGAAGGATGTAAATACATTGGAGGCAGTACAGAGAAGGTTTACCAGACTAATACCTGGGATGGGCGGGCTGTTTTACAATGAAAGATTGGACAGGCTAGGCTTGTATCCGCTGGAATTAGAAGAATAAGCGCTGACTTGATTGAAACATATAAGATCCTGAGGGGTCTTGACAGGGTGAACGTGGAAAGGATGTTTCCGCTTGTGCGAGAATCTAGAACTAGGGGTCACTGTTTAAAAATAAGGGGTCACCCATTTAAGACAGAGATGAGGAGAAATTTTTTCTCTCGGGGTCGGGAGTCTTTGGTCTCTTCCTCAAAAGGCACTAGAAGCAGAGTCTTTGAATATTTTTAAGGCAGAGGTAGATAGATTCTTGATGAGCAAGTGGGTGAGAGGTTATCGGGGTTAGGTGGAAATGTGGAGTAATCAGTTCAGCCATGAACGTACTGAATGGCGGAGCAGGCTGGAGGGGTCGAGTGGCCTACTCCTGTTCCTAATTTGTATGTATGTATGACAATGTTAATTGTAAGGGGAATAAATAATGAAAAGAGAAAAATAAGAGAACCAGATTTCTTGTGTAATAGGGTTGAGTCTACACCACCAGAATGGCATTAGCAGTTGCTACAGCTTTTCTGGGAAAGTAGAATGTGTCCCTCAGTGACGTGAAAACGTTAGCCAAGATTAAACTAAAAGATTTGGCAGCACAATTTGGGTTAGACTTGAAATCAGGTGCAAAATAAGCAGAGACAATTGATGTAATAGCCCAACATTTAAAATTGGAAGAAGCAGAAGAAAAAGAAGAGGAAGATAGTAGGTCAGAGGCTGATGCAGTTGAATTGGCTTAAATTCAGTTACAACTGAAAAAACTTAAGCAGGAACAAGAAATGGAAAAACATAGGCTTCAAAAGGAAAAAGAAAAGGCAATAGAATTGATAAAAACTGAGGCTGAAAAAGAATTAAGAAAACTTGAAAAAAGAGGAAAGGGAGAAAGAAAGAGCATTTCAGAGAGAAAGTGAAAAAGAAGCAAGGGAATTCAAATTAAGAAACATAGAAAATAGGAGGAGTAGGCCATTCGGCCCTTCGAGGCTGCTCCACCATTCATTATGATTATGGCTGATCATCCAACTCAGTAACCTGTTCCTGCTTTCGCCCCATACCCTTTAATCCCTTTAGACAAAGGGCTGTATCTAACTCCTTCGTGAAAACATACAATGTTTTGACCGCAACTGCTTTCTGTGGTAGCGAATTCCACAGGCTCACCACTCTCTGGGTGAAGAAATTTCTCCTCATCTCAGTCCTGAAAGGTTTACCCCGTATCCTTAGACTATGACCCCTGATTCTGAACATCCTTCCTGCATCTACCCAGTCAGGTCCTGTTAGAATTTTATAGGTTTCTATGCGATCCCCCCTCAATCTTCTGAACTCCAGCGAATATAATCCTAACCGACTCAATCTCTCCTCATACATGAGTCCCGCCATCCCAGGAATCAGTCTGGTAAACCTTCGCTGCACTTCCTCTATAGCAAGAACATCCTTCCTCACATAAGGAGACCAAAACTGCACACAATATTCCAGGTGTGGCCTCACCAAGGCCCTGTGTAATTGCAGCAAGACATCCCTGCTTCTGTGCACGAATCCTCTCGCTATGAAGGCCAACATACCATTTGCCTTTTTTACCGCCTGTTGCACCTGCATGCTTACCTTCAGCGACTGGTATAAGAGAACACCCAGGTCTCGTGCATATTCCCCTCTGTCAGTTTATAGCCATTCAGATAACAATCTGCCTTCCTGTTTTTGCTACCAATGTGGATAACCTCACATTTATCCACATTATACTGCATCTGCCATGCATTAGCCCACTCACTCAACTTGTCCAAATCACCCTGAATCTGCATCCTCCTCACAACTCACCCTCCCACCCAGTTTTGTGTCATCTGCAAATTTGGAGATGTTACATTTAGTTCCCTCATCTAAATCATTAATGTATATTGTGAATAGCTGGGGTCCTCGCACCGATCCCTCGATACCCCACTTGTCACTGCCTGCCATTTGGAAAAAGACCCATTTATCCCTACTCTTTGTTTCCTGTCTGCCAGCCAATTTTCTACCCATCGCAATACACTACCCCCAATCCCATGCGCTTCAATTTTACACGCTAATCTCTTATGTGGGACTTTGTCAAAAGCCTTCTGAAAGTCCAAACATCCACTGGCTCCCCCTCATCAACTCTACTAGTTACATCCTCGAAGAATTCTAGTTGATTTGTCAAGCATGATTTCCCTTTCGTAAATCCATGCTGACTCTGCCCGATTCTACCACTGTTCCCTAAGTGCTCTGCTATAAAATCTTTGATAATGGACTCTCGAATTTTCCCCACTACCGAAGTCAGGCTGACTGGTCTATAATTCCCTGCTTTCTCTCTACCTCCCTTTTTAAGTAGTGGGGTTACATTAGCTACCCTCCAATCTGTAGGAACTGTTCCAGAGTCTAAAGAATCTTGGAAGATGACCACCAATGCATTCATTATTTCTAGGGCCACTTCCTTAAGTACTCTGGGAAGCATACCATCAGGCCCTGGGGATTTATTGGCCTTCTATCCCATCAATTTCCCCAACACCATTTCTCTACGACTACTGATTTCCTTCAGTTCCTCTCTCTCACTAAGCCCTGTGTTCCCCAACATTTCTGGTATGATAATTGTGTCCTCCTTCATGAAGACAGAACCAAAGTATGCATTTAGTTGGTCAGCCATTTCTTTGTTCCCCATAATAAATTCCCCTGTTTCTGACTGTAAGGAACCTACATTTGTCTTCACCGATCTTTGATGGTGAGATGGAACTAAGAAAAAAGGGTAGTCTGGACCACAGGGAAAATCCTGGTCAGGAAGAATATGAATCCAGCCCTGGACGCAGCGAAAACCTGTTTAAATTTATACAAGCTCTCCCTAAGTTTGAGGAAAGGGACCAAGAGGCATTTTTTATTTCTTTTGAAAAAAAAAGCCAAACAAATGAAATAGCCAAAGAAAACTGGGCACTGCTTATGCAAGGCAGGTTGATGGGCAGAGCTCATGAAATTTATGCAAATGCTTCCTGAAGAGGATTCTGCAGACTATGAGATGGCAAAAAAGGCTATTCTCGCTGCGTATCAGTTAGTCCCTGAAGCTTAGCGACAGAAGTTTTGGAACGTCTGGAGATTGGCTGGGCAGACTTATATAGAATTTGAGAGGGTAAAGCAAATTAATTTTGATCGTTGGATATGGGCAGTAACGATGGAAGCCATGTATGAGAACCTTAGAGAACTGATGCTCTTGGAAAAGTTTAAAAATTCAATCCCTCCAGATGTGAGAACTCATGTGGAGAACCAGAAAATTTTAAAAGGCAGACAAACAGTGGAAATTGCTGATGACTTTCAGCCTTTTTAATAAGCTGATACCCTTTGTGCATCACCCCCACAAACCCGAGAAGGATAGAAGGTGGGAGAGTGCAAGGAAGGCAAGCAGCCAGGGACAAGAAGGAACAGCTGGTATTGCCCCAGGATCACTTCCTCAGGTCAGAAAGGAAGGTACTGAGGGTAGAAGTGAGGTCCACAAGCTGAAGTGTTATCAAGGTCACAAGGTGGGACATCTTTGTTCAGAATGCTGGAAGTTGCAAGGTAAACCCATGGGACTTGTTGGGGTACACAAAGCTCAGGCAGAGAAAGGAGCTTTGACAGAGAGTACAGCAGATCTGGCTGTAGCGTTGACGGCAGCTGTAAAACCAGATTTAAAAAAACAAAGTGAGTGTAGGGGTTGACAGTAAGATACCTGAAATTTATATGGAATTCTTGTCAAAAGGAAAAGTAACTCCATTATCCGTCATGTGAGGCAGGCCAACCTATAGTTACACTTAAGGATACAGGAGCAATCCAATCTCTTTTGCTGGGGAAAGGTATAACATTTCCACCAGAGAGCAACTGAATGCTAAAGTTTTAGTTAACGATATTGGCAGGGAGTATATACCCGTACCTTTGTATCGAGTGCACCAGGAATGTACCCTAATGTCTGGGATGGTAACAGTAGGAATTGTTCATAGTTTGCCAGGAGAGGGAACTGACCTACTCCTAGGGAATGATTTGGCTGGAGCAAAAGTATCAGTTTCTCCTGTAGTTAAAGAGAAACCAAGAGAAGTTAAAGAAAGAAAACAATTACAGGAACAAGTTCCAGGAATATTTCCTGTGCAATGGCTAAACAGGATCCACTGTCGGAGGTGAAACTGGCACCACAAACAGATAACCGAGTATCTGAAACTTTCCTTAGGGATTTAGATACTCCAAATTAGATATTTAACAAATCAACTTTAATCACAGCACAACGACCTGATCCAGAGTTACATAAAATAGTAGTCAGCTCTGACAGAAGCTGAGGCAAAAGGAGTTGCAGAAGGCTATTATGTTGAAGACACGGTTCTGATGAGGAAATGGAGACCGCCTCATAGACCTGTGGACGAAGAATGGATGGTTGTTTGACAAGTAGTGGTACCACCCAAATATCGCCAGGAATTATTAAAGTTAGCACATGACATTCCTCCTGCAGGACATATGGGGATCTGGAAGACCAAATCACATATAGGCCAACATTATTACTGGCCAGATCTTACCAAGGACATGGTGCAGTTTTGTAGGACATACTGTACATGCCAAATGGTGGGAAAACTTCAACCTGCCATAAACCAAGCACCCCTAATTCCCATTTAGTATGGTGCTGGTAGACCGTGCAGGACCCTTGCCAAAAACAAAAGTGGGATATCAATACATACTCCCTGTTATGGATATGGCTGCTCGATTTCCAGAGGTCATTCCCTTGAGGACAGTTACTGCTGAAGTAGTAGAAGAGAAGTTAACCCAATTCTTTACAAGATATGGATTACCACTTGAAGTTCAGTAAGATCAAGGTTCCAATTTTATGTCTAAGATATTTCAAGAACTCATGGGTAATTTGGGTATCAAACAGTTAAAATCTTCAGCATATCAGCCACAGACACAGGGAGCTGTAGAGAGGTACCATCAAACTTTCAAAACAATGATTAGGGCATACTGTCATGAATATCTCCATGATTGGGATAAAGGGCTAGACTTTCTTTTATTTGCCACTAGAGATTCACCAAATGAGTCTACAGGTTTTTGTCCTTTCTAATTGGTTTACGGACATAAGATAAGAGGCCCTTTAAAACTAATCAAAGACAGGTTCTTAGAGCAAAGTGGTGAAGCTTCAGTACTAGACTCTGTATCTGCATTCCGGGAAAGGCTCACAAAAGCTTGCAATGTGGCTCAGGAACACCTTAAAGCATCCCAAACCACTATAAGAAATGAGCAGACAAAAATGCAAAGACCAGAACCTTTCAACCAGGAGATGAAGTATTAGTGTTATTACCTTTACAGGGTGAATCATTAAAAGCACACAAAGGACAAGTGTTGGCAAGAATGGCAAAAGTACAAGCATTAGTGCAGTTTGCTACCCCTAAGACTAAGCGTGAAATCATGAGGTTTTTGGGGATGTGTGGTTTCTACAGAAAGTTTGTACCAAATTTTAGTGCTTTAGCTGCTCCACTGACAGATTTGCTATAGAAAAAGAAAACCCAGGTAGTGTGGTCAGGGGAATGCCAAGCATCTTTTGAAAAGCTAAAGGCAATTTTGACGAATGAACCAGTGTTACTCAGCCCTTCAAGGTAGCAATTGATGCTAGTGATCTGGGCCTTGCTGCAGTCCTATTACAAGATGACGAATCGGGCATAGCAAAACCAGTTGGGTACTTTATAAAAAAACTGAATCGCCACCAAAAAAAGTATTCCACCGTGGAAAAAGAAACACTAAGCCTATTGCTAGCTCTTAAACATTTTGAAGTATATGTCCGCCACGACTACAAAGATACACTGATATACAACTGACCATAATCCATTAACTTGTGTGGAAAAATTTAAAACCCAAAATGCCGGAATATTCCAGCGGAGTTTATTGTAATAGCCTTATCACTTGAAGATTGTGAACATTTCAGGAAAAAACAATGTTATCGCAGATGCTTTGTCATGAATTTAACTTTGTTATGTTACGAGTAACAATGGTACAAAGCAAACTTGTGTTAACTACCAGTACAGTGAATGAGGGGCATGAATGCGAAAATATGTTTAAAATGTTTTCAACTATTGTTTTTACATTGTAATGAAACACATTCAAGAATGGCGTTTCATTTCACCAAGGGCGGAAGTGTTACAAGAGGTTTGTTCCGAAGCAAAAACCTAGTGGGGAGGAGGCAGGAATAAAATTTTCAGGGTGCGAGAGGTGGAGGAACAGGGAAAACATTTATTATTGGCTGTGGGGATGGTGGAAATGAGTTGAGGGTCAAAGGGAACAAATGTCAGGGGGAAAGCTCGAGATACTAATAAAATTTTAAGAGGGCAATTAATGTATGATTTACCCATTTTGGGGGGTGGGCGGTGGGAAATGGGATTTAGAGTTGAAATAAAATTTTATTTTTATTTCCCAGAGACCAGGGAAAATATTAAAATGTTACTGTTGCTGGGGGCGCGGCGGCAACCCCTACACGTCATCAGGGGCGGCCACTCTGCCCCCAATATTTAAATGAGCCCCCGCGTGAAATATCGCGGAATGCGGCACGAGATTTAAGTTCAGCCCTGTGTGTTTTAAAAAACTGGAAAAAGGATTTTCAGTGAACATGGACACCTGCAAATAGCTGAAATTTTCAGATGTTGACTTTGTATATAAGAATAGGAAAAGCAAACCGTTTCAAGGAAGCCAACCAGAGGTTTTTGACATATTCAGAGCAACACTTTGAATGATAGGAGAGACACTGTGTCTGGTCATGTGATCAGCACAGGAAGGTTCACTTTTTTGGACCCTTTTAAAAACTAATGACTTGGACAAAAAGCAGACATTTGAAATTTTGAAACTTAGACCTAACCTGCTTGCAGACTAGAGAAAAAGATCTCTTTCTGTAGAGGCAACTTGCATCTCTTGAAAAGAAACCCTGTACTTGAAAGGTGGCAGATTCCTATTGCCTCCTGTTCCTGAAGAATTCCTGCATCCAGTGTGGTACCTGTTGCCTCTTGTGTTTTGGGAAATCCTGGAACCTGAAGAAAGCTTTTACTGTTACACTGTTGCTGTGACTCCTAAGCAGACCTGTTGCTACACCCCTGCTGAAAAACATATGTGATGCCTACTGTAGCCGAATTGCCTTGAACGCCTACCCATCACAGATTGTTCATCAACCTCTCCTGGAGAGACTTCGAATGCATTTGACTATTTGACCCTGGGACACCTGACCCAACCAAAGATTTTCCTACCAGAACGTGACAAACTGATTTATTTTATTATTCCTTCCACTCCTAAGCAACAGCTGTCAACCAAAACCCTTTTTACCCTGGTAACCGTCTTTTTTGAATGTGTGTGTGCATGAGATCTAGGGAAATAAGGAGCTTTTCATATATATAGATTTCTTTCATTAGTGGTTAAGACTTATTTTTTCCTAATAAATAGTTAATGGTGTTGTTGTTTAAAGAAACCTGGTTAGTTAGCTTTATTCTGGGAGACAAACAGAGTCTAATTGACTATTCTTTGGTAGGTGGAAAAAATGTATTGACCCATGGAGAAGTGGGGGACTGAATTAACAGTGCATTTCTCCCGCATTGGTTGTAACAACAATATGGAAATGTGCCATTTAAATCACATAGGTCCCTACTACAATCTGGACTCTGTTAGCTGATTTCAGCAAAAACAGCAGCAGCAACAACACCCAAATTGGCTCACATGCCCAAGTTAGGGAGGGAAGAAAGAAAATCATGTAAGGCACTCTTGATTGTTATCCAGAAACTCTTGGAAGCCCACGTTTGAACATCAGCTGAGGGCTTGACCATGAAATTAGTAGCAGCCTGCCAACATGCAGATCTAAACTTACATATGGATAATGACTATTTGAGACAGGGCATAAAACACCTTGCACTTATGTGACATTATTAGCATAGTAAAACATGCCAAGGCGTTTCACAGAAGTGTTATCAGGCAAAGGATATTAGGAAGGGTTACTATACGCTTGATCAAAGAGGCAGGTTTTCTCAGCTACTGCTTCCATCCCCTTCAAACCTGCCTTCATCATTCCCCTAATCAAAAGGCACCCTTGACCTCCCCTGTCTTTGCAAACTACCACTCCATCTCCAACTTCCCTTTCCCTCCCAAATCCGTGCCCATCTTTCAAAGAACTCCAATCAGGTTTTTGACCCTACCACTGTACTGAATGTCAAGGTTACAAATGATATCCTGTGTGACTGTGACCATGGTAAACTATCCCTCTTCATCCCTTCCATACAGTCTGCAGCCTTTGACATGACTGATGTTACGACTGAGGTGGGAGTAATACACTGTCAGTTCAGTCCTTTACTCCACAGGTCACAGCATATTATTTAAAGTTTCCCACCTACCGGAAATTAGCCAAATTAAACACTTTATGAACCCCAGAATAAAACACACCAAACCAGGTGTCTTTGAACAATAACAAATTAACTATTTATTAATAAACTAAACCTTAAACAAGACTGAGATAAATCTATGTCTATAAAGACTTGAAAACTTCTTATTCCTCCTAACCCTCATGCAGACACACATATATGCAAAAACTGATGGTTAACCGGTTTTAAAAATGATGTTTTAAATTAGAGCTGTTTCTTATAAATAAATAAATAGCTGGGTTGTAAGTCCAGGTTGGTTACTTTCCCGGATCAGTGAGGTGTCCCAAAGTCAAATAGTCAGATGCCACTCAAAGTCACCAGGCGAGTTGATGAACAGTCTGTAATAGATAGGCGATCAAGGCACTTGGGCTGCAGTAGGTGTCACACAGGTCTTTGAACAAGGACTATAACAACAGGTCTATTTAGATTTTGAATTAGCAGTTTATCAGTAGAAACTTTACTGAGTTTCTAGAACCCCCAGAAACACAAAAGACCACAGAAAGTCACTCCTGAGGCTCAGGCTTCTTAGAAACTGGAAGTAAAAAGGAATTTGCTACCTCCAATAATGCAAAGATTCCTTTCCAGAGGTCTTTTCCACTTTAGGCGAAACACAGCCTATAGGCCAATGTAGATTTTTTGCTGAGAGAGACAAAAATCCTACCTTTCTTCAAGGAGAGCACGCTTAGCTAGTTTGCCAGATCAAACCAGTTCTAGCCAGTCTTTACACACAGCCAAACTGATACAATGCGGCATGTGGCCACATCTCTCATGCCGTTGCCTAGGAAACAAATCTGCAGCTCGCATACACTGTTCCCAGAGGGACAAACAACTCTCAGTCTTAAAGGCACACAGACCCCCTTTAGTTTTTAAACATGAAAAAGCACTTCCATGACACTGACCACACCATCCTCCTCCAATGCCTCTTCTCCATCATCCAGCTGGGTGGGACTGCACTCACCTGGTTCCATTCTTATTTATTTAGTCATAGTCAAAGGAAAACCTGCAATAGCTTCTCTTCTCATTCCCGCACCACTACCTCCCAATCCCGCAAGCATCTGTCCTTGGCCCCCTCGAAGCTGGAGGCTGAAAGTCTGGTGAGTACAGGATTGGAATAGTTCAGTATGCAGATGGCAAAATTATGGATGAAAGATTCAGCAACTGTTCAGCTGAGGCAGGGGCTGAGACAGGCAATGTTATGGACATGGAGTTGCAGGAAAAATGAAAACAGATTACTCATCTGCATGCTGCTCCTTGGTGACATCATCTGAAAACATGTCAGATTCCACATGAAGCTGACGACACCCTCTATCTCACCACCACCTCTCTCGAACCGTCCACTGGTACTAATTTTTCACATTGCTTGTCAGACATCCAGTACTGAATGAGACAAAATTTTCTCCAACTCAGTATTAGGAAGATTGAAGCCCTTGTCTTCGGTCCCTATCAGAAACTCCATTCCCCAGCCACAGCTCTCCTTGGTAACTGTCTGAGGCTGAAGCAAACTGTTTGACATCTTGGTGTTGTCCTTGATCCCAAGATGAGCTACTGATCAGATATCTACTCCATCACCAAGACCACCTAATTCTAGAGCTTAGGGCTCAGCATGGCAACCAATGGTGGCATGATTAAAATTGGGGATGTGCAAAAAGCCAGAACTGGAGGAGCATAGATAGCTCAGAGGATTGTGGTTGAAGGAGATTACAGAGATAGGGAGGGGCAATGCCCTGGAGGGGTTTGAAATCAAGGATGAGAGTTTTAAAACTGAGCAGTTGTTGGACCAGGAGACAATGTAGGTCTGCAATCACAGGGGTGATGGTAAGTGGGACTCGGTGCGAGCTAGGATACAGGTAGCAAAAGTTTTGTATGAGCTTAAGTTTATCGAAGCTGGAGGCTGAAAGTCTGGTGAGTACAGGATTGGAATAGTTCAGTATGCAGATAGCAAAATTATGGATGAAAGATTCAGCAACAGTTCAGCTGAGGCAGGGGCTGAGACAGGCAATGTTATGGACATGGAGTTGCAGGAAAAATGAAAACAGATTTGGGAGGCGACAACACGTTCAGGGACTTTAGAGAGGAAAAGGTGGTCCCGGAGAATGATTGGCAACTGTGGAATTGGAAACTCAGCATGGGTTAATTGTTTCAAATAAAGAAGATAGAATATTGGGAGGAGGGAGTTAAGGGAATACTTGGGATTTCATGAATAAGAATATAATCCGTGATGATATTTAACATTGTTTCTAGCTCTACAAGGATTCTCAATTCAAAAATAAATGTGGATGGAATTAACATCAAGCCTACCTGGTTAATAGAGTTTGCCACTTTTGTAATACCAGGCAATATTCAAAATAGCCATGACTTTCTAAAATAAATACTGAGATTTTTTCTGATACAATGAATGCCCATTTACTTAAAGCACATGCAGGTTAGCGAGCCATCCATCAATTGAGAGAATAAATGAAAGCCAAAGAAATAATGTGAGAATAGGACAACACAAAATATATCAGCAAGTGAATCAATAAGTCATTAAAGCTAATGGCTTGTCTTGGGTTTACTGGTCACGGCTGGATTATTGGGAGGGATGTCACAATTTGCTTTAGTGCCTACGGTTCATGCTGTCAAACATTATTCATTAAATTCTGCTGGAAGTGTATGTGTGTACATTAGATGAGAATGGCATTTGATTCAGTTGCAACGCTCCCTGTGGTAAAATACTCACCATCTAAACTCATAAAAAATGGCAACTTGAGCAAGATCTGAGAGCAATACCCCAGCCAGGAATCATGTTTCCAAAAGAGGAGTTAGGTAAGGATAGAAATATATGAAACAAAGCAAGAAAAAAAATGTGTTAAAACAGTTAAAACACAGCAAGAAAAATAGAGGCCAGAATGTTACCAGCGAAAATTAAGTCCTGCCTCCAGGATAGAAGCAGGTCCCCAGCCCGTACGCGTGCACGGCGGCACCCCGGGGGCAATTTTACTGGTGGTAGCCAAGTAAGAAACTGTTGCCGGGACTGCTGTCCAATTAAAGATGGCAGCCCACCTCTCAGAACTGCTGGGCCAATCAAAGGGCTGGTACTTCAATAGAGGTGGCTGCGGCTGAGGCAGCAGGGAGAAGAAGAGGCCGCCTCCATGTCAAGTTGCCCTCAAAGGGCAGGTAAGAATTTTTTTTGATGTGCTGGGGCCAGGCAGGCAGGCCCTGGCGATCGGAGGGGTCAACTCTCCATTGGTGACGTCAGAGCCCAAGGAGGGTGGCCATGACCACCAGGGGATCCCTCTATGGACCATGGAGTGGCCAGAAAGGAAGGACACCCCTTGCACTGAAACCCACTGGGAGGCTGCCACCGTTTACCTGGGGGCTCCCCATGCAGCAGGAGCCTGTCTCAATGCCCGTAAAATGCCAGCAGAGGCAGAAAGTAACCATCAATTGGCCACTTAAATAAATTAACTGGCCGTGTGCTTCTGGTCGGTGGGCATCCGCACTGCTGCTGTTCCAGCTTCTGTAAATATCCCTTGGCAAAGGAAAGATGTTAGTCTTCTCTCCTGATGCCTTCTGCCACTATTTTACGACCCCTCCTACCTCCCAGCCCGTCTCCAGAGGGCTGGTAAAATTCAGCCCCTGGAAATAGCTACGTTGCTTTTTTCTTCTGTGTTGGTACTCATGATGTCATGTTCATGCAAAGAGAAATTATGAACTATAAAATGAACAGATGAATTGGACTCAAAGCGGACATCTTTTGCTGCAAAACAAGATGGAGTAACAGGTCAGGTAGCCTCTTCTGTGTTGCAAATATACATGTTATCTGATGGAACCCTGAACCAATTGTCATACCTGGTCAAGTGTTAAAGAAAGCATTAGAAATGTAAATGGCCTATTCAATGTAATGGCTACCCCTCTTCAACAAGTTGGGCTAACAATGACTTGGCAGACATGGAGACTCCAGACTCAAACTCAGGATAAAAGGTGTAAAAAAAAAATCACCTTACCAAGATGGCATCGAGCTGAGCAACATCCTAACCCATTGTCTAACAATCGCCACACCAGCAAACACCATTTACAAAAATACAATGGGAGAGAAACTTGGGACACCTGACAGAAACCAAGTCCCTGATAAGGAGTTTTTAATAAGAGATGTTTTCTGTGCAGAAAGCCAGAAGGAAGAGAGATCCATCCCAGCAAGAAGGGCCCTGCCAGAATACCATCTTTGAACTACCTAGATGGAGGGACGAAAGGTGACCTTGGAAGTCCCTACCTGAGAAATTGTAACAGGTTTTTCTGGCATTGAACTGTTCCTGAGATTTAACCAAAGAAGTCTGCAGCAAAGCATCAGTCCACTTGAAACTATCCAAAGTTTACCATTGGTGAGCCAGGAAAGGAGAAACAGGCCTGCACCATTTTGAAATCTTCATCAACCCTCCCCCCACCCCACAACATCCCCCACTCTTGGGGAAACGAACAAGGTTTCACAATAAGGTCTTTTTTAAAATAAAAAAATCTGACCTAAATGCATGCTATCTTTTAATCTCTATCTTTTCTTACGTATATGCATGTGTATGTGTGTGTCTGTGTATGTGAAGTTGCAAATATTTTCGGGTATTGTTTAATAAACATTTATCTTTCTTTGAATCTATGAAAAAAAACTGCCATTTGTCTGTTTATTGACCATTAAAATGCTCAAGGGCTAAAACACAATTCTAATAAAACACTGTCTTCAGTCAGTTGAGAGGTGAAAAGTGGAAATCATCTCTATCATTTCCCAGCTGTCCATAACAATGCATATAGAAAGAATCAACAAGTATTGGACATGAAAATGCATACGTTACAATCATTTCTAGGTAGGGACTGACAATAATGGGGTAGCATTGGATGGCAGTGAAGAAGACAATGGTAATAACTGGAGAATGGATGGCAATAGAAGGGAAAGAAAAGTAGGAATGAAGTGGAGAGGGGAACAGTTTGAATCTGGAAATAGCCCTTTGGGGTGTGGATGGAATAAAATGCCAGCAATAATTGAGAGGGAGAGAGAATGGTAACTTTTATGGGAGAAGACTGCCAACATGAAGTGCGGATTGAGTGGCATCTTGAACTGATAGCATTGGAGGGGGGAAAGAAAACAGTGATTGAGAGAAGCAAAAAGTGCAGTTTGAATGAGACAGAAAAATGAGAACTGGGTTGAAGAGAAGATTGTCAGGTTGAATTAAGGGAGGAAAGCAAACTGAGTTCAAATATGCAATGGAATGGTTAGAGATAAGAATTGGCTTAATTTTCCCGACCCCGTGATGGCAGACCTGGAGGTTTTCAGTATCATCTTAATGGCAGACTTGGTATCTCTTTAATAGATTTTCCCATGACTTGTTTAACTATGGTGGCTATTGTAGAGGTTACAGGATGGGAGGGTAACTAGTCTGAACTAGAATATGGGCCCAAACGGGGGGAGCCGGGAACATAGTGGGGAGACACATCGGGACAGCCCCCCAAGTATTCCCGCTATTGGGGAACTTTTCTGGGGCAGGCTGGGAATCAGATTGGCTGCCCATTCCATGGAGGCAGACAGCTAATTACACTGGTTAAAGCCTAACTGGGGGCAGTTTTGTGGCCTCGCTGATTTTGCTGCCAACAGAGCAACCCCCCGCCACATGCAGAGGCATCCAGCACAATGCAGGCAGCCATCTCAATGGAGAAAGCTTCCCTGTGGCAGGCAGGGGGGCCATTGGAGCCAGAGGTTCCATGCCCCTTTGACGGGGCCACAAGCATGAAAGGTCACAATCATGGCTGATCCCGATCTAGCGGAGGGGTTTCCCCACCATCCCAATGGACCTGCCAGCCAAGAGTTTGTTTATTTCTGTACTGCTGTGCAGTTCAGCGAAGGCACCTCCATGTTGAGGTGTTCTCGTGGTCCCCAAACTGCCTCAGCAGCACCCAGCTCTCCCAGTGGGGCTGCCAAGGCTCCAGAGCTGCCAGCCCATCATTGAGCCAGCAGCATCGAAAGCCCACCTGATGTCCTTAATAGGATGGTGAGCTCGGAGGTGACCAATTAGGAGGTCATCTCCTCGCAGATTGCTGAGCTGGTCTTGCTGCCGGCAAGTGCGGGCTTGGGACCCCCATTTTGTTCCAACACCGGGATCCCAAAGACTGAGGCAAAATCCAGCCCAAATATCTCTGGCTACTATGAATTGGGTCTGGAGAGGACAGAGTGAACTTATGAACAACATCGGGGAAGTTTGGATAATATTGGCCGAATATTAACTCTGAGGCACATTGTGAGCAACCTAATCAAATACCATCAATGAAATCCTCTGGAAAGCACTAAGTGAGAGACTTATGCATGTAATTATCTACAATGTCAGTTAAATTTGAAAATATAAGAGACCTTTACAAAAGGAACTCTGGTGGCCTCCACACAGAAAAAAGAACAAGTGAACCAAAGCAAAGCGTGAGAATTTTTTTTTCCCTCTAGCAAATTATTTTTTTTTCTCTCCAGTAGACATTGACACTGGGTTGTGCTTACATCCACAGGTGCTGATTATCGTCTGGTCGCTCAACCAGTGTCTCTTATTGTTGCAGAAAATCCAGATTGTGCCCAATTGTTGAACAAATTCTCCGGACTCAGACGTTGAGAATCAAACACTTTATTGCATGATATCATGGGAGAGCACACCTTACCTAAAGGCGGTCCAGTGCTACTCCCAAAAGCTACAGATCGCCGTGGACTTATATAGTATAAAAGAGGCAGAGCTAACAGTTTCACAATTAGATAAGCACCCACAAGACTGCCTATGTAACGGTGCACCATGCAGGGTCCGAGGTCAGCGAAACATCAGTTTCAACAATAACAAGCTAGTTCCTTAATTCAATGCCCACTCCAGATACCATATCTGGCCGTAACGTCTGATTGTGGTTAGCTGCTCTGTCTACATTTTATGACCTTTGGTTGTGGTTAGATTAGCTACAAGCTGTCTCCTGCTTTTCTGCTTCTACAAAGTTAAGTAATAATTAGCAAAGCTAAGAAAATTTCTCCAACACTTATCCATGTGTGAGATTCGATAGAGGGCATAGGCATGCTATTCAACTGTACATGGCTTCACAGCCAAGTTTAATTCTGTTCCCATGTTCAAATGGATGTGCATTCGGCAGAGATCACTGGATAACAATCAGGACAGAAAACCCTGGTCAATTCTCTGCTTCCTAACCCAACAGCAATGAACGCAACTATAACACTCTTAACACTGCCACTTTTGAGATCAGCTAACTCAGCACAAACTAGGGGTCATGCCTGGTGAGTATGGTCCATGAGCTCACTCGTAAACTCAATAAACCATCAGCAATCTATCAAGATCAATTTTTTTCCTCGACTTCATTCTGTGCAAAAATAGATCCAAGGTCCCTCACACACAAGTTAAACACAACCACTCCTCCACTATTGTTCCATCACAAAACCCTGTACACATGACATTTTCAAATAAATACTTACTTGACTGAGAATGTCCTGCTTCTGAGGAGAAATTCAGGCAAAAAAAAAAAGAAAGTAAAAGGTTAGTACAAATAATGGACTTTAAAGATGTTAAATAAGATGGAAAGCACAGAGCATAACACATAGCGACAGGACGTTCGTTTCCGGTAAAGCATGTGAAGAATTATTAAGACAAATTTATAATCACGAATGCCTCTTAAACAAATGGATCTGTGTTCTTGCATTAACATGAATAACTCAAATAAGTTTCTATCAGTCCTTATGAATGCAATTTGACAGCTCTGATTACAAGCAGTAAATAGAACTACCCTGCAATTTGAGAGATCCAGGTCTGGGTTGGTGTTCACTGTGGTCCATTTGGGACAAATGGACCAGGAATCAAGAACTGCTTTATTATTACTGAATATCTAAGATTTTTCTTTGTTAACTGGCATAGTTGTCAGTAGTTATTAAGTCATGTAGCTGCAGAAAATTTGACAGGTACTTCAAATATTTTTTTTTCCCTTAGGCCTCATTCTCAATCGTCTCTGAAGTATTAAAAGGTATACACACATGTAAAGAATAACACGACTTAGTCCATAGAAATTAGTCCATTAGTCTTGTTGGGCCAATTCGCTTTACTGGGGTGGATCTTGTTCTCCCGCTGCCAGTAGCAGCGGCGGGTGAAGAAAATAGCAGCCGCCACGCACGCGTCCCACGCCGCCGTGATCTTGCGTCCGGCAGCTGCTTTGTATATTCATGACGGCCGCCCCCAACCCCCCAATCACGTGGCGGGGGCAGCCTCGACGACACCGTTTATGGTGTCACCTATGAAAGAGCAGGTGCCGGCGCCATTTTTAAAAGGCTGCCAGCCCTGCAAACAGCACAACATAATGCAGAGTTGACCCCTTCCCCCACCCATACACAACAGAATGCAGAGTTGACCCCTTCCCCCACCCATACACAAAAGAATGCAGAGTTGACCCCTTCCCCCATCCGTACACAACAGAATGCAGAGTTGACCCCTTGACAGGAGTTGATCCTGTCACAGAGCGGTGGAGGGGCCGCCGCAGAGCTTCCCCGCCACCAGGAAGATCAGGCCTGGCAGGCCCGGCATCAGGTTCTGTGGCGGGCAGCTGCCTTTCCGATTCTCCGGTCCCCCTGCCATGGCACCTATGTCGGGCTGGGAACAAAATCCAGCCCATTGTTTGTAAAAACTCTGTGACCTGAAATTATAGGAGCTCTGAGAATATGGAGTGGAATTTGGGGCAGTGCTAGCTGCACCCCATCTCCAAATTCTTCAAATATTCCCCAATAAGTGTCCAGAGTTGCAAAGGGGGGAGGGGTTTAACATTTTCAAGGCCACTTTCTGCAGAACATTCCTGATTGATTTACCAAAACCAGAATAGCCAGGATGTGCACATTTTAATTTCATTCTGATTGGCATTCCTAAGTCTCTATGGGCCTACTTTGTGGTACTTCCATCTGAGGTAGAATAAAGAAAGACTTCCGTTTATATAGCCATGGGATCTTTTGTGATCCAGAATGGGCAGATGGAGGTCTTTGTTTAATATCTCATGCTAACAATGTCACCTCCAACAGTGCAGCACTTCCTCAGTACTGCATTAGAGTATTTGCCTGGATTTGGTGCTCAAGTCTTTGGAGTGGGTTTTCAACCCACAGCCATCTGACTCAGAGGCAAGATTGTTACCACTGAGCCACAGCTGACACTCAAGGAAGTGCAGGCACTCCATTGGCACTGACACACCCACAATATATAAACGCCCCTGATGCCATTATATTGTCCCAGATCCACCCTAAAATACATTCTTTAAGAACTCTGGACTATTGTTCCAAGTTTCAGCTGTAATACAACAACCTTATCCCCAAATTTATCAGTTTACATTGTCAGCTAAGTTAAAAATATAAAAGTTTCCCAAAATTCAAGATAATAAACAACTTTTACATTCTATAACCAAAAATATCAGGACCCTCAAACAAATTCTTTCACACCAAACACACTCAACAATTCCTATCTATATTTCTATGATATTCATATTTTTTCCCCAATTTTATCAAATTGGAATTGTTTTGGATTGCAATATGTATATTGCTGAAAAAAGAGACATGCTGTCGAAGCTTTTCATCTTGCACTCATCAGGTACATAGGCCGTACGTCCCAACGACTAGTGGATTGTATCAAACAGCACCCCCCTTTGGCTGTTTACAATCGGCAGAGTACTGACCATACTCAACCAGCCCATACTTGCAAAATTTAAAACACAATGTCTAATGTTAGATGTGATTCCGCAATTGGACAGCACTTATTGAACAATCCCGACTGTGCTAAGAATTACACTAACAACCAATTTATTATCAGTCAGGCTCGCAACATGGCCTATTTACTCTTGCTAGAAGTGATGGGCTGGATTTTAAGAGCTGGTGGCGAGCTCAAAAACACGCCAAAGAACCGTCACGATCTTAAGCGCAACGGCCGATTTAAATAGCTTGGGCGGCCCCCCCCCCCGCCCCCCAAGTCTCGTGCAGGGGGTGGGCTGTCCGGCCCCGGCAATGGCGTCAGCTGCCTGTGCGCAGGCGCTGGCACTATTTTTAAAGGGCAGCCAACACTGCCGCCCAATTAAAAATTTTTAAGTCCTACCCCCCAAAATTAAATAAATACATTTCTAATGCCCCTTTTCACCCCCAATAACAATTACAACAATTATTTGACCCCCCAAAACACTTACCTTTTACATCTGACCTTCGCCCCCAAACAGCACAACATTTAAGCTTGAACCCTTCCCACCATCCGCTACATGTATTTGACCCCATCTCCTTACCCCCAGCACTGATAAACTTACCTCCTCCCCCCTCCCCACCTGTGTGGCACCTCATTCCCCCCAATGGGGATCTGAAGGCTCGGGAGTGCCAGCCGCCACGCCTAAGATCACAGCGGGCCCTCAAGATCGCAAGTACGTCTATTTAAATTTATTAAGTTAATTCATTTGAATATTTAAATTGTGGTCCCATCGCCCAGCAGCGGGGGAAGTTGCCATGTAGCCTCACCACAACCGGGAGGACTGGACCGGGCCCTCCCAGCATTGAGTCCATGGCGGGCCTCATCCAGAGCCATCTTCAGGCACCCCCCGCCACAGAACCTGGTGCCTGGGGGAGAACAAAATCCAGCCCTATATGTATTCAGACGTAGGGACCTGTCCTCTGCAGGCAAAATGAACATGTCCATGCGTTGCAACTTTTTTGAAAGCATGCAGGACAATAATTCCCTGGTGCATTCGCCATGACGATGCCTTGACTAATCAGAGTCAACTTGCCAAGCAATCAGCACCCTTTTCTCATGCAGTATAAATTGTTGCTCCCTTTGAAATTTGGCATTCTTGCAACTGTCCTGATGAGTGCAAGATGAAAAGCTTCGACAGCATGTCTATTTTTCCAATAATAGTCAAGTTCTGTACGACCAAGCGATAATATGGATATGAATAAACTTGGAGGAAGGCTTGAGATGAGAAGGAATTAATTTTACACATAGTAAAATGGATATACTCAATAGGCTTAAGTAAAAATAGCCAAAGCTACATTAGGATGCATGGAAAGCTAGATAAATAATTTGTTGGAATAAAACTGAAGAATAATATAGACTGAGGCGCTTAAATACTTCAGAAAACATGGTAATTCATGTGATGCTGATACTGTGGAAGGAGAGTCAGTCAGCTAAACATGGTTGAATACCAGAGATACGTGTGATAATTGAAATATTCTGCAAAGTTACATCGGGGTCTGGTTGGGGCTAAGCCTCCATCACCCTCCAACACCCTCCAACACGCCTATGATGTTAGAAAGGGTGGGTTCAGGGGAAGGAATTCCCAGACCAGAAATTTCCTCAGCCCCAGCCTCCCCAATGCCAAGCAATCTGCATACTTAGATAAACCTGTTGTACAGATCTGCTTCACTAATCTGTCCAATCTGGCAAGCAAACTGAACATAGGAACACAAGTAGGCAATTCAGTCCCTCAAGCCTGTCCCACCAGTCTGTCAGATCATGACTGATCTGTACCTAAACTCCATTTTCCTGCCTTTTCTCATATCCCTTGATACCCTTATCTAACAAAAATCTATCGATTTCACTCTTGATATTTCATAACTGCAGAGTGACTGTTTTTCTTGCAATATTCTACAAATGGTTGTATTATCAGGTCACTAAGATGAAATAGAGGCATTCTAGGTGAATGAATCATCTTTGGTCTGCTATCTTGGTTCTGATTTATCTTACATTATCTTGGAAATACCACCCAACTCACCACCATTGCGCAGCTCATCAAAGGATATATTATCCAAGCGATCAGTTTGTTGAAGTTTGATTGCCAAATTGGACAGAGTGGTGGAGACTTTCAAAGAATTTTACCCAAGGTGATAAATGGTCAAAGGAAATTCCAGAACCACATTTAGGTGCCTCTTGAATCCATTTACATTGTTCTATTCTTTCAATAATCTTGTTGTAAAATAATCTTTAGGGATGAGCAACCATAATATGATGGAATTTTACATTACGTTTAAAAGTGAGGTAGTTCAATCTGAAGCCAGGGTGTTAAATTTGAACAAAGGAAATTATGAAGGTATGAGGGACAAATTGGCTGAGATGGATTGGGAAAATACATTAAAAGGTATGACAGTACATAGACAATGGATAGTCTTTAAATAAATATTACATAGTTTACAGCAACTATACATTCCTTCAAGGCACAAAAACCCCAAAAGTAAAGGCAGTCAACTGTGGATAACAAAGGAAGTTAAGGATTGTATAAGATTAAAAGAAAAAGCCTATAAAGTTGCCATAAATAGTAGTAAACCTGAGGATATGAATATGAAAACGGACTGTAAAAGCTTCTATAGGTACGCAAAAAGGAAACATTTGGCTAAGGCAGATGTGGGTCGATTACAGGCAGAGTCAGGAAAATTTATAAAGGGGAATAGAGAAATGGCAGAGAAACTAAATGATTACTTTTTGTCTGTCTTCACTGAGGAAGATACAAGAAATCTCCCAGAATTAGAGATCCAAGGGATTAGGCGGAATGAGGAATTGAAGGAAATTAGTATTAGGAAGAAAGTTGTATTGGAGAAATTAATGGGGCTGAAGGTTGATAAGTCCCCAGAACCTGATGTTCTACATCCCAGAGTGTTCAAAGAGGTAGCTATGGAGATAGTGGATGCATTGGTGATCATCTCCCAAATATCTATAGATTCTGGAGCGGTTCCTGCAGATTGGAAGGTCGCAAATGTCGCCCCACTATTTAAGAAGGGAGGGAGAGAGAAAACAGGGAATTATAGACCTGTTAGCCTTACATCATTCGTTGGGAAAATGCTAGAATCTATGCTAAAGAACGTGATAAATGGACACTTGGATAATAATGATCTAATTGAGCATTGTCAACATGGACTTATGAATGGGAAATCATTTTTGATGAACCTGCTGGAGTTTTTTGAGGATGTTACTAACAGAATTGATAAAGGGGAGTTGGTGGACGTGGTATACTTGGATTTTCAAAAGGCCTTTGATAAAGTCCCCCACAGGAGGTTGGTTAGCAAAATTAAAGCACACTGGATAGGAGGTAATATACTGACATGCATTAACAATTGGTTAACAGGCAGAAAACAGAGAGTAGGAATAAACGGGTCATTCTCGCCTTGGCAGGCTGTGATGAGTGGGGTACCGCAGGGATCAGTGCTTGGACCCCAGCTGTTCACGATCTATATCAATGATTTGGATGTGGGAACCAAATGTAATATTTCCAAGTGCGCGGATGACACAAAACTAGGTGAGAATGTGTGTTGTCAGGAAGATGCAAAGCGGCTTCAAGGGGATTTGGACAGACTTATTGAGTAGGCAAGAACGTGGCAGATGGAATATAATGTGGAAAAATGTGAGGTTATCCACTTTGGTGGCAGGAATAGATGTGCAGAGTATTTCTTCAATGGTAAGAGATTAGAAAGTGTAGATGTACAAAGGGACCTGGCTGTCCTTGTCACTAAGTCACTGAAATTTAACATGCAGGTGCAGCAAGCAATTAGGAAGGCTAATGGTATGTTAGCCTTTATTGCAAGAGGATTTGAGTACCAAGAGCAGTGAAGCCTTGCTTCAATTGTATAGAACCTTGTTTAGACCGCACCTGGAGTATTGTGTGCAGTTTTGGTCCCCTTACCTTAGGAAGGATATTATTGCCACAGAGGGAGTGCAACGAAGGTTCACCAGACTTTTTCCGAGGATGGCAGGACTGTCCTATGAAGAGAGATTGGGGAAACTGGGCCTGTATTCTCTAGAGTTTCGAAGAATGAGAGGTGATCTAATTGAAAGCTACAACATACTTAAAAGGATAGACAAAGTAGATGCAGCTAAGATGTTTTCCCTGATTGGGGAGTCTAGAACCGGGGACACAATTTCAAAATAAGGGGGAAGCCACTTAGAACAGAGATGAGGAGAAATTTAGTTGTCAGAGGGTTGTGAATCTTTGGCATTCTCCACCCCAGAGGGCTGTAGAAGCTCAGTCATTGAGTATGTTTGAAGCAGAGATTGACAAATTTCTAAATACAAATGAAGTAAGGGGATATGAGGATAGTGTGGAAAAAAGGCACTGAAGTGGATGATCAGCCATGATCATACTGAATGGCGGAGCAGGCTCAATGGGCTGAATGGCCTACTCCTGCTCCTATGTTCCTATTCAACAATCTTCCCTAATAGCTTAGCCAACAAGTCCATTGCTGTTATTATTGTTATAAAACACTTTCCTCTTATTCCTAATATCATGATACTTAATTACATGCCGTGACATTTCAAATCTTTGCCACTTTTAACAACTTGTCTGGAAAACAACATATTCTACTAGAATTTCCATGGCACTGCTCGGAGGTGGATTTTAACCTGAAGGTTTCAGGCAGGCAGGGGACGGCTGAGTGCAAAACGCACCCGCTGACATAGATTTCAGGCCTGAACCTTATCTATATGCTGCCAGTGAGCAGGCAGAAAGTGGCAGCAAGCTGGCAGGCATGAGAGGTACCAAGGAGAGTTGACACAATTGCAGAACCGCTTCCAAAACAAAAGGGTCACTGGGTTATTCAAACCAAGTGATGGCTATTTAGACAATGAAAGCCAACTATTAACTTCAGTTTCCGTAGTACTCTACCTTTCCGATTCGATGTCATTTGAAAAGTCAGAATCAATATGAAGAGATATATATAATTATTTTTTAAATTTTAACAGCCTGACCACTGATCAGTACCCTGTGAACTCTGCAACACCTTGAAGCCAATTTCAACTGCACTGCAGCAAGAGAATGTAGATGCTAAGATGCCAATTCAGTTGCTACAGTATGTTTTTACATCTTATATTTTAGAGGAGTAATGCACAGAAGCTCTGGGAGCAACCACTTATAAAAACACTGTTTACATCCCACCTTTGTGTACTGTTTGCTCATACGACTAGTCAACTGTTAACCAAAAACTCTCACATCCAATTTCCTTGTATGTGACTCTCGCTGTCTACTTTCTGACTATGGTTCTCGTTTTCTAAAACTGCATAGGTATAGGTCTGTGGAGTTTCGAGGCCTTCAAAAGAGAATTGGATAATTATCTGAAGAGAAAAAAATTGCAGGAATACAGGGAAATGGCGGGGAAGTGAGTCTAGGTGAGTTGCTCTTGTAGATAGCCGGCACAGACACAACAGGCTGAATGGCTTCCTTCTGTGCTGTAACCGTTCTATAATACTATGATTCGATGATTCTCAGGTCATGCCCAATAAATGCATTTCTGATTTCTACTTTTAAGACACAAACTCTATTCAAAGCGGAATCTTTGAAATTTGACTTTTCCTTTACAAAAGTGGAAAATGTGCTGCAAAACGGCCACTGAAGGTCAGATGACCTGGCCTGTGTATTCAAACTGCCTCACTGTCTGGAAAGGACAAAAGGATACATTCCAGACTAAGAGGTGTCAACGACACCCATCCTGGAACCATCAAGAGGCATTCCCGAATTGAATGGTTTTCTTCTGAGAAAAAGTTGTGAAGCAGTCATGTCATAACAGAATGTTATTCATCCAGACATTAATGGATGGCCATGGATTCCACATCCTGGGCCATTGTGTGGTCACACCAGGGAAGAAGACCATGGGCAGGATTTTAAGACCCCGCTGCCGATGTCGGTGACGAGCTCAAAAGATGGCAGCTCGCCCACGTGAGGCGCACGCTAAAGGGCCGCCGCAATCTCAAGTGTGGTGGCTCAGTTAAATAGCTGGGTCAGCCCGCTCCCTCACAATCTGGTGGAGGGGGAAGGCTGTCCGTCCCTGGCAATGGCATCAGCTGCCTGAGCGCAGGCACTGGTGCCAATTTTAAAGCCCTGCTAGCATATTTAATTTTTTAAAGAAATATCTCGCAAAATTAAATAAATCTATTTCTTGTGCCCCTTTCCCACCCCCCGATAACAATTACAATAAATATTTGCCCTTTCCCCCTGAAACACTTACCTCTTATATCTGACCTACCCCTCCAAACTGCATAAAGTTTAAGGTTCAACCCTTCCCACCATCTCCTACATCCATTACATGTATTTGACCCCATTCCCCCCCGCCCCCCAACACTGACAAACTTACCTCCCCCCCTCCCCACCAGTGTCATGCTTTGTTTCCCCGGACGGGAATCTGAAGATGTGGAGCATCGGCCACTGCATCGAAGATCGCGACAGGCCCTCAAGATCTCAGATAAGTATATTTAAGTGTATTCATTTAATTGATTTGAACATGTTAATTGTGCTCTCGTTGCCCAGCGGTGGGGGTTTGGGTGAGCCGCCACAGAGCCTTGCCACCACCAGGAGGATCGGCCGGGCCCTACCAGCATTGAGGTCTGTGGCAGGCCACATCCGGAACCATCTTCAGGCCCCCTCCCCCCCCACCTGCCATGGATCACGATGTCAAGGGCTTCTTAAAGTCTAGACCCATGTGTCAGTTACCAGAAATGCTAATATGATGAATTGTGACCTTAAAAGGTACCTCTCTTGGAGAGACAGAGAGTTCAAAGCAACATCACAGAGAATGCAGACGAGCTGGGGGCTGTGGCAAGATACAGCCTAAACAAGAAGAAGGCCTGCTGCTAATTTTATGCTTCAACTTGGTGCAGCAGAGAACTGAAAGTGACCACCAACTCCAGTCTGAAATCTTAACCACCAGAAATCCATAACACCTCAACAAGTTAAAAACTACAAACATACAGGCCTGTACCTTTAAAAGAGACTGTCCTAATTAGAAGATTCAATGGTTTACCATAAACCACAGACACCTACTACACCTAGAACTCTTTACTTTGCTTTCTATCTTTCATCTTTTAAGATTGCATGTGAGAGTGAATGCGTGTGTGAGTGGTGTTGTGAGCATTTTGTGGAATGTTTAGTTTAGTTTAGAGATACAGCACTGAAACAGGCCCTTCGGCCCACCGAGTCTGTGCCGACCATCAACCACCCATTTATACTAATCCTACACTAATTCCATCCTACCACATCCCCACCTATCCCTATATTTCCCTACCACCTACCTATACTAGGGGCAATTTATAATGGCCAATTAACCTATCAACCAGCAAGTCTTTGGCATGTGGGAGGAAACCGGAGCACCCGGAGGAAACCCACGCAGACACAGGGAGAACTTACAAACTCCACACAGGCAGTACCCAGAATTGAACCCGGGTCGCTGGAGCTGTGAGGCTGTGGTGCTAACCACTGCGCCACTGTGCCGCCCAATGAATGCTTAACCTTTTGCTTTAAACCTACAAGAAAACCTGTCACTGTCTGTTTATTTGACAAGTAAAATACTCAGGGGCTTACTCTTCATTTTAAACAAAACACGATTGTGGGCGGTTGAGAGGTGAACAGTGGGAACCAACCACACTGCTTACCACCTGTCTGAAATGCCATAGCATACAAGGCTATGGCCAAGTGCTAGAAAATGGGATTAGAATAGATAGGTGCTTGATGGCCGGCACAGACACAATGGGCCTAAGGGCCTGTTTCTGTGCTGTATAAATCTATGACTCTATGTAACATCAGTTTCAGTTTTTGTGTCTCTCCTCAGCACAGATTGATGTGGACACCCAGCATATGACAGAGTTCTTAACTAGCTGCTTTGCATCAGTCTTTACTGCTCTGGACTATGCTCAGTTACCATTAATGCAGTGTGTAATTAACACTGAAGTTTTTTAATGTTAAAGTCGTTGCTGGTCTAAACTTGGAGACAATAAGGTGTCTCAAAAATACTGAACTGCTGGTTCAGGCAGTATTTATCCGAGGTTACTCGAGGACATGGGAACTCTGCTAAGAGAGGCCCTTGCTCATATATTTTACAGTTCGCTGGAGTCTGTGATTGTTCCTTAGGACTGGAGAGAGGCTCACGTTGTATCTATATTCAGGAAAGGTAACAAGTCAGAACTGAGAAATTATAGGTACATGGATTCACGTCAAATTTAGGGAAGTTGTCAGACGGGTTCTGTGGAGATATCCTGTTTGATCATCTTGACAGATGGGTTTTACCAATGCACTGAAAGTGAAAACCAGTCCCTGTGTCTGTTATATTATTATAGACCCATCTCTTTGCTTTTTTCTACATTCCAAAAGGTTTTCAGAGGTCTTGGCTTAGAGCATTCATGCTGGTCTAATTTTCATTTGATCACCGCCTCCGTCTTTTATTGAAGAGAAGACTGAGTACATGCAAAACCCACGCACAGAATAACAATTACAGCCCTTCCCTTAAACCTTATGCGACAAAGCTTAACAAAAACAATTCTTTTGATGTAAATTGTAATGATTGTGGATTTTCAGACTGAGAAAATGATTGGAAAAATAAAATGTGGCTGTAGTTATCAAATCCAGTTTTGTAGTTGATTAATTTAATTCAGTCACCACATTGTGAAACTGCATGGAGAATGAGCCCAGTTCTATACACAAGGCACACAGAAAGCCCAGGCTACACACTGCTCAGCTTCTCCATGCTGTTTCTATTGATTTTTGCGCAGCTCAGATTATCTGTATATTTACAAAAGCTGATTTCATATCTGAAAGAGAATATGTACAGGGCTAATTGCAAACTTCAGCAGAGGCATTACCCAGAGTTACTGTTGACCATTCTAAACAAAAGGATGTTAATTTAATTAATGAGATTGAGGCATATTTAAAGTTCACTGCATCACAATGACCAGCAAGTTCAAAAAAGCTCCAAAAAATGCAGCATGCTCAGATGCAAAATGAGGAATGCATCTGAATATGCCAATTTTGTACGCAAGGTTGGCCATAGCAACGTCCCAGTGGAACGGTAATGAAACTCTACTTAAGTACAGAAAGCACTTAACTATTGTGGATGATTTGCTGGTATATGACAAGAGGCTGGTGATTCCCTTCTCACTCCGGGCTACATCTGGGCCACATGTGTGGAGCATGTGGCCGGGAATATCAAGAGATATTGAAGAAATAATTTCTGTTTGACAGGTTTGCACAGTACACAGACCAGGCCAGAGGGAGCCCCTTATTTCGACCCAATTTCCAACCAGACCCTGGGAACGTCTGGGAATGGAATCTATTCCTGTTTAATGGGAAATCCTACCTGATAGTTATCAATTACTTTTTTTTATTCATTCATGGAATGTGGGCGTCGCTGGCTAGGCTAGCATTTATTACCCATCCCTAATAAGCCTTTGAGAATGTGGTGGTGAGCTGCCTTTCAGAACCGATGAAGTCCATGTGAGGTAGGTACACCCACAGTGCTGTTAGGAAGGGAGTTCCAGGACATTGACCCAGCGACAGTGAAGTAACGGCGATATCGTTCCACGTCAGGACGGTGTGTGACTTGGAGCGGAACTTGCAGGTGGTGGTGTTCCCATGCATTTGCGGCCCTTGTCCTTCTAGTTGGTAGAGGTCGTGGGTGCTGTCGAAGGAGCCTTGGTGCATTGCTGCGGTGCATCTTGTAGATGGTACACACTGCTGCCACTGTACGAGTGAATGTTTGTGGATGGTGTGCCAATCAAGCGGGCTGCTTTGTCCTGGATGGTGTTGAGCTTCTTGAGTGTTGTTGGAGCTGCACCCATCCAGGCAAGTGGAGAGTATTCCATCACACTCCTGACTTGTGCCTTGTACATGGTGGACAGGCTTTGAAGAGTCAGGAAGTAAGTTGCTCGCCACAGAATTCCTAGCCTCTGACCTGCTGTTGTAGGCATGGTATTTATATGGCTACTCCAGTTCAGTTTCTCGTCAATGGTGCCCCTAGGATGTTGACAGTGGGGGATTCAGCGATGGTAATGCCATTGAATGTCAAGGGGAGATACGAGAATACGTCACTTCCTGTCACCGGAAGTTTGGGATTGTCCATCGCTCGGAGCAGCCCTGGTGCCATCTCCAGGCTCTGGTTCCTGGCATAGCGGAGAAGCTTCCCACACTGACACTACCATCAGCACTGGGGAGCCGGCACTGGACTACCTGCAGACAGCCAGTAGTCGGGTTACACCAACAGCAGCAGTCGCCGGGGCCTGCGGAGAGGCATACCCACCCCGGCCGGGATACAGCGCGGGCTTGCAGTCGGAGATTAGCCCGGTGCTGCACACCCGGGGACATTGCAGAGGCACGAGGCAGGTGTGTAGGCCCGAGGACTGGTTACAGGCCCGGGATCGGCGGAGGCCCGGAGTCAGCAACTCACATCGACATCAGCATCGACAGCAGCTTCTTCCCTGAGGTAAAATCCGAAAGCGTGATTAAAGATCCAAGAGCGGCCATCTTTGGGAGGGGCTGCGACTTCGCAGTGCTGCTGGTAAGGTCAAAGTGCGGGCTGTGGTGTACATCGGGCTTCGGTTCGGAGGGTATTGACCAGGTAAGGCTTAGTTTTTTTTAATTCCCAATTTCTGTCTTTCCTTCTTTCTTTTAAACCAGAAGTAACGCGAGGGGTGGACATGTGGATATGCTCCTCCTGTGAAATGAGGTCCTGTAAAGTGAATATAGGGAGTAAGGCAGAAGGTTAAAAATCTCAGGATTACTCCATGTGCCATGTGCTAGTGAGGGTAGGAATAGGAAGATAAGGCAAATGAATGCGTGGCTGAAGAGCTGGTGTAGGTGGGAGGGCTTCAGCTACTTGGACAATTGGGAACTCTTCTGGTGCAGAGGTGACCTGTACAAGAGGGACGGGTTGCATCTGAACTGAAAGGGGACCAATATCCTTGCGGGGAGGTTTGCTAGTACTACTCGGGAGGGTTTAAACTAGTCTGGTAGTGGGGTGGGACCCAAAGTAGTAGTTTCTCCGATGAGATAGTTGAGGCAAATGTATAGGCAAGCAAGTCCAGTAGGCAGGCCAGGCAGGGGCAGGACAGGGAGCGTGGAAGTTCTGGTAGGCTAAACTTCATTTACTTTAATGCAAGAAGCCTTACAGGTACGGCAGATGAACTCAGAGCATGGATTGGTACATGGGATTGTGATATTATAGCTATTACGGAAATGTGGTTGATGGGCAGGACTGGCAGCTCAATGTTCTGGGGTACTGATGCTTCCAGTGTGACAGAGGTGGAGGTAAGAGATAAGGGGGAGTTGCATTATTGATTAGGGAGGACATCACGGCAGTACTTAGAGGGGATATCCTGAAGGCAACGTCCAGCGAGGCCATATAGGTACAACTTAGAAATAAGAAAGGGATGATCACTTTGATAGGATTATACTATAGGCCCCCCAATAGTCAGAGGGAATTGGAGGAGCATATATGTAGGGAAATCACAGATAGGTGTAGGAATTATAGGATTGTAATAGTAGGTGATTTTAACTTGCCTAATATTGACTTGGACTGCCTTAGTGCTAAGGGATCAGATGGGGAAGAATTTGTTAAGTGTGTCCAGGATAGTTTTCTGAAGCAGTATGTGGATGGCCCTACTAGAGAAAGGGCTACACTCGACCTCCTCTTAGGAAATGAGGCTGGGCAGGTGGTTGATGTTTTCAGTGGGGGAGCACTTTGGGACCAGTGACCATAACTCTATTAGCTTCAAGATAGTTATGGAAAAGGATAGGACTGGTCCTCAAGTTGAAGTCCGAAATTGGGGGAAGGCTAATTTCGATGGCATCAGACAGGAACTCTCAAAAGTTGAATGGGAGAGGCTGTTTACAGGTAAAGAGACGTCTGGCAAATGGGAGGCTATTAAAAGTGAGATAGGAAGAGTTCAGGGCTGACATGTTCCTGTTAGATTGAAGGGCAAGGCTGGCAAGTTTAGGGAACCTTGGTTGACCAGGGATATTGAGGGTCTGGTCAGGACAAAGAAGGAGGCATATGTCAGGTATAGGCAGCTGGGATCAAGCCTGTCCCTCGAGGAGTATAAAGGATGTAGGAGTACACTTAAGAAGGAAATTAGGAGGGCAAGAAGGGGCCATGAAATTTCCCTGGCAGATAAGATAAAGGAGAATCCTAAAAGATTCTATAAGTATATTAAGGGTAAAAGAGTAGCTAGGGAGAGAGTAGGTCCCCTTAAGGATCAGTGTGGTAATCGATGTGTGGAGCCACGGGAAATGGGTGAGGTCTTAAATGAATACTTCTCGTCTGTATTTACCGTGGAGAAGATCATGGAAGCTAGTGAGTTCAAGTAACGGAAAAGCGATATCCTAGAGCATATCAACATTACAAAGGAGGAAGTGTTGGAGGTTTTGAAGCGCATTAAGGTGGATAAATCCCCAGGGCCTGACCAGGTGTATCCAAGTATGTTATGGGAAGCAAGGGAGGAAATTGCTGGGGCACTGGCAGAGATTTTTGTATCATTGTTAGCCTCGGGTGAGGTACCGGAAGACTGAAGGACAGCTAATGTTGTGCCTTTATTTAAGAAGGGCAGCAGGGATAAGCCAGGGAACTACAGGCCGGTGAAGCTTACATCAGTGGTGGGAAAGTTATTGGAAGGGATTCTGAGAGACAGGATTGATATGCAGTTGGAAAGGCAAGGTCTGATTAGGGATAGTCAGCATGGCTTTGTGCATGGGAAATCATATCTCTCAAATTTGTTTGAGTTTTTTGAGGAAGTGACCAAGAGCATTGATGAGGGCAGGGCGGTGGACGTTGTCTACATGGACTTTAGCAAGGCCTTTGACAAGGTCCCACATGGTAGGCTGGTCCGGAAGGTTTGAACACATGGGATCCATGGTGAGCTAGCTAATTGGATACAAAATTGGCTTGGAGATAGGAGACAGAGGGTGGTAGTGGAGGGCTGTTTTTCAGATTGGAGGCCGGTGACCATGGCAATAGGAGGCAGAGGGTGGTAGTGGAGGGTTGTTTTTCAGATTGGAGGCCGGTGACCAGTGGTGTGCCATAGGGATTGGTGCTGGGCCCTCTGTTGTTTGTCATATATATTAATGACTTGGATGAGAATGTAGGGGGCATGATTAGTAAGTTTGCAGATGACACCAAAATTGGTGGTTTAGTGGACAGTGAAGAAGGTTGTTTAAGGTTACAACAGGATATAGATCAACTGGGAAAGTGGGCAAGGGATTGGCAAATGAAATTTAATGCAGACAAGTGCGAAGTGATGCATTTTGGGAAGTTAAACCAGGGCAGGACATACACAGTGAATGGCAGGGCCCTGGGTAGTGTTGTTGAGCAGAGAGACCTTGGGGTGCAAGTACATAGTTCCATGAAAGTGGCAACAGAGGTAGACAGGGTGGTGAAGAAGGTGTATGGCATTCTTGCCTTCCTCGGCCAAGGCATTGAGTCCAAGAGTTGGGACATCATGTTACAGTTGTACTTAATGTTGGTTTGGCCGTATTTCGAGTACTGTGTGCTGTTCTGGTCGCCACAATACAGGAAAGATGTGGTTAAGCTAGAGAGGGTGCAGAAAAGATTCACAAGGATGTTGCCTGGTTTGGAGGGCTTGAGTTATAAACAGAGATTGGATAGGCTGGGTCTGTTTTCCCCGGAGCAAAGGAGGCTGAGAGGGAGCATGATAGAGGTATATAAAATTATGAGAGGCATAGATAGGGTAGATAGCCAGAGTCTGTTTCCCATGGTAGGGGTGACTAAAACTCGAGGGCATAGATTTAAGGTGAGAGGGAGGAGGTTTAAAGGGGTTCAAAGGGGTAAATTTTTCACACAAAGAGTAGTGGGTATCTGGAATGAGCTGCCAGAGGAGGTGGTGGAGGCAGGAACAGTAGCAACATTTAAGAGGCATCGGGACAGGTACTTGAATGAGCAAGGCATAGAGGGATATGGAATTAATGCAGGCAGGTGGGATTAGTATAGATAGGCATTATGGTCGGCATGGACGCGGTGGACCGAAGGGCCTGTTTCTATGCTGTACGACTCTATAACTATCGTTAGATTCTCTCTTGTTGGAGAAGGTCATTGCCTGGCACTTGTGTGGCGCGAATATTATTTGCTCCTTATCCGCCCAAGCCTACATTTCAAGATGGATAGAAGTCAAACGTTTGTACACAATGGCAACCAAGCCTGTCATTCGAGCTTTACAAGAGATATTTGGAACACATACCATTCTTGATGAGATTGTGTTAGATAATGGTCCGCAATTGGCAAATGACTACTTCAGGCACTTTGCGAAAAAATGTGGATTTGTACATCTTACAAGTTGACCTGGATATGCACAATCTAATGGTGAAGCTGAAAGAGGACTCAGAACTGTTGAAGAAGAATGAAGATTTTCAAACAGCACTCCTGAACTACAGATTTACTTTATTGCTGTGTGGATTGGCACCAACGGAACTGTTAATGGAGAAGAAGCTGAAAACACAGTTTCCTACTGTTACGACCAGGTGAGAGGGGTCTAGGGGTTCCCTCACAGCCTTTGCTTGGTTTAACTGTAACAGGGTTTCATTTTTAAAAACACCAGGTTTTAGCTCCTCCTTAGTGAATCTTTGTTCACCGCTTTCCAATAGTACGGCAAAGAAATCAATTCAGACAGGTTTTCTTTGATTTAAACACAAAAAGTAGAAGTTTATTAATCTTAAACTCTAATCTGCTTAATGACAATGAATATGCGATGCAACCACGCTCGAGATAAACACACTCGCAGATAGAAACAGAAAAAGTAGAAGGAATAAAGGAGAAAAGTTTGAGGCAATATCTGGTAGTTACAGTCCTTTAAGTTCAATGTGAAGTCTTTGGTTGCCGGTCAGTCCTGCTGTTCGTTGGGGCCCAGTTCATGCTTCAACTTGTTTCGATGTCGGAGTATTTTCTCTCTTGAGGTTTACATGTCTTCAGTGGGTCTGGTAGCTTGGGAAGAAAGCGAGAGAGAGAGAGAGAGAGGCTTCCTTGCTCAAGCTTCAGTTTCAACTGCCTTCTGCCTCTTTCTCTGTGGCACAATTAAAAAAAACACCCAGGTTGCCCAGCAGGTTTGTCATGTGACTAACTGGTTTGACCACTTCTGTTTGTGGATTCTGTCATCTTAGCAGTCATCCTGGAATGTGAGCTTCCTCACCTTCAATGTCTGATTATCAGAGTCCATTTTGGGTTAAGTGGGCCAGGGAATAGTCCTTTGTCTGTCCAAGCACTGTCTATTAGTATGCAAATGTTTTTCCAGCCAAGTGTCTGGTGATTTTTTTAACATGTCCTCCAGCACTGTTTAAAATCAATGTTCATATGACAAAATTAATATGCCTCATTCTTGGCAGGTGGGGATCTGCATGACACCTCCACACCCAGCGGAATGAAAAGCGTTGTTTTTAATAGAGCATTTCATTAAAAGGGACTATAGCAGAACACGCACATGCATCTCTCATATTCATTCAGAACCCTAACAATTGTTACAGCCAGTCTTTTCTTGGTGGCAGTGCTGTTTTAAACGGCCCCTTTTGGCATCCCAATAAACATGTGGTTTTTGGGGCAGTTTTTTCAGTTTTCACATTTCCATGACTGCCTAAAGGGCTCTTTGTTCTTGTTGAGGTCTGCAGGGGGGAGAGTTAGGTTTAATTAGCTCTAGGTTGGAGTTCTGTTCAGGGGCAGCGGCAGTGGGCTGTTCCACTCTGAACTCTCTTTCAGTGCCTTGATGAGTCATGCAAGGACTTAGGGGTAGAGCATGACTACCTGACCCGAACCCGATGGGAACTGACGACATGTGTCAGGTTTGGGTCGGGTCACTCTTCCGGGTCCGGCATTTTGGCTCGGGTCAGGTCGGGCCGGGTCAGACACAGTGACAGCCAGGACATCAAGGCGGGAAACACTCCTCACTAGTCTGTAGTGAGCGATTCCATGCAAGGTACAGCACACCCTCTATAATAAAGTTGATTATATTCCGGTGGTTGGGTCAGGTCGGGCGGGAAAAAATTAAAGGACTCGGGCTGGGTCGGATATGGCTCTGTCGGGCTCAGGTCAGGTTTCATTTGCAGACCCGAGCCGGCCTTTACTTAGGGGTGCAGGTTTCACTGTAGGTTGGGGTTTCCCCTCAACCTGGCATATGTGGCAACTCCTTCAGTAATCCACCACATCTTTGTGGAGTTTTGGCCAGTCAAACTGCTGTCTTATGCAGGCTTTGGTTTTCGTATACCGACATGTACAGCCACTGCAATCTCATGGGCCATTCTTACTATTTCTCTCCAGTACCTCTGCAGCACCACTAACTGGTGAACCACTGTCTACTCCTTGCTCTCAGGTCTGTGAGGAGAACTCCACTTCTTCATCAGTACCTCATTCTTTAAACAGTAGCAATCAGAGACTCCCTCTGCTTCAATTTCAGATTGGGCAGCCTGTGCTTTCCCTCTCAATACTGGGTCAGCTCGCTGAGCCCCGGGTCAGCTCGCTGAGCCCCTGCTCAGGAAGATCCATTTTACTCATTCCAAAGGAAGTCTCAGATAGACAGACCTCATCATTATCTGCCTGCTGTGCCAATTCAGTCTCCTCTGGGGGAGCTGGTTTGATCATGGCTTCACTCATTACGCATTCAGGGAAACTGCAGGGGACCATCTCCTGCCACTGCCCGATCTCTCTGACCTCCTGTGGTCTCTCTTTCACTACTGCGGAAGCTACCACCTTTATCCCAGCCAGATCATTACCTAGGAGCAGGTCAACCCTATCCACAGGCAAACTAGGGACAATCCCAACCGTCACTGGTCCTGAAACTAGGTCACACTCCTAGTGCACCCGGTGTAAAGGTACAGGCATACACTACCCTCCAATACCATTCACCACCATTCTGGAGTTTACTGCACTCTCTGGGGAAAAGGTCAGGCCTTTTCCCAGTAAAAGGGATCTAGTGGCCCCTGTGTCCCTGAGGATTACTATGGGCTTGCTTGCCACACTCGAGGGGTATGGAGTTACTCTCCCTTCAGACACAAAACCCTGATAACCCTCAGGAATCCTATTAAATTTTCCTGCATTTGCAGCGGTAGACTTCCTGGGTCTCACTCTTACTGCAGTTTTAAGCCACAGCTTGTTCTTCTGTGCTTTCCATCAGTGTCTGTTCTTCACTGAGTGGGTGTGCCCTGATTAGCTCTACTGGTTTTCCCTTTAGTTTCCAGCAGTCAGCTCTTAAATGCCCTGCTTTATTACAATGGAAGCACACAGGTTTCTGGGTCTCACTTCTACTCGCAGCACCTTCCTTTTTGGCTGGAAGAGCCTGCTTTTGTCTCCTGCTTTTCCTTCTCTCCCAGGATTGCTTGGGCTTCTATCACCTTCCTACCCTTTGTCCTATTCAGATTTGTGGGGGTCATTAGGAAAGGTTTTCCCCTGGGAAACTGATTTATAAATGACAGCAAACTCATCGGCCAGGACAGCAGCTTGCCGGGCTCTATGAGCCTTCTGTTCCTCTGTGTCTTTATGGAGAGTGGGAGAGAGTTTTTAAATTTCTCTCGTAAAATTACTTCTCTGAGATTTTCGTAGCTGAGCTGTACTTTAAGAGCCCTCAGCCACTGGTCAAAAGCCAGCTGCTTTTTTCTCTCAAACTCCAGGTAAGTTTGATCAACTTGCTTCTTGAGGGTTCTAAACGTTTGGCGATAGGCTTCCGGTATTAGCTCATATGCCCCAAGGATAGCATTTTTTGACAGTTCAGAATTTGATGAACTCTCATCTGGTAACATGGAATAAAACTCATGGACTTTTCTGGTTAATTTACTCTGTAACAGCAGAGTCCAGACCTCAGCTGGCCATTTGACTGCCTTGCCAATTTTTCAAAAGACATAAAAAAGGTTTCCACGTCTCCCTCATTGAATTTTGGGATCAGTTGGGAAAGTTTTAACAATTCTATATCCAGCCCTGAATTACGCTTCTACATATTGGCCATGCTTTCACTGGGGTTACTCTGTCACCCCCTAGTTAACTCAAGCCACTTCACTTCTCTCTCTCGCATTCTTTCTGGAAGTTTCTTTCTCTTTCTCTCTCCTCTCATGCTTTCTCTCTCACCTCTCTTTTTCGTCATGTTCATTCTGGAAGGTTCTTTCTTTCTCATTCTCCTGTCTCTCTCTTTCTTTCACCTGTCTCTCTTTCTCTTGTCTCTTTTTCTCTTTCTCCTGTCTCTCTCTTTCCTTTTCTCTTTCCTCAAATTCAAGTTTCCTCTGTTCCAATTGCAGCTTTGCTAGCAATACCCTGTCAGAGTCTACTTCTAACACTGTTTCTGCTCCTTCAGATTCAAGGGAAAAATGGTTGGCCACTAACATTAGGAGTTCAGACATCCAAGCCTGGCCACGTACAGTGATCCCACACTGCTCAGCCATTTTCCTCAACTGCTCAATAGACAGTGCTTTTAACTTATTTCACTTTAACTTACTTCACCCTACTTTGGGGAGCTTTTCGCTTCAGTTGCAGACATGTTAGTATTCTCGTACACATAACCACAAGAAAACCTATATCGAAATCCTTTATTTTTTTGTGATTGGGAACAATTTGGCTTCCCACTTACAATTTCTCATTTGTCGCTGGGTCAAATCCAGGATGGTAGCCCCCAAATTTCTGTTACGACCAGGTGAGAGAGGTCTAGGGGTTCCCTCTCAGTCTTTGCCTGGTTTAACCGTAACAGAGTTTCATTTTTAAGAACACTATGTTTTAGCTCCCCCATAGTGAATCCTTGTTCACTGTTTTCCAATAGTAAGGCAAAGAAATCAATTCAGACAGGTTTTCTTAGATTTAAACAAGAAAGGCAGACTTTATTAATCTTAAACTCTAATCCGGTTAATGACTACGAATATACAACACAATCACGCTAGCATGCATACGCGATAAACAGACACGCAGATAGAGACAGAAAAAGTAGAAGGAATAAAGGGGAAAAGTTTGAGGCAATATCTGATAGTTACAGTCCTTTAAGTTCAAGTGGAGTCTTTGGTTGCTGGTCAGTCCTGCTGTTCGTTGGGGCCCAGTCCACGCTTCAACTTGTTTCGATGTCGGAGTCTTTTCTCTCTTGAGATTTACGTTTCTTCCGTGGGTCCAGTGGCTTGGGGAGAAAGCAAGAGAGAGAGGTTCCCTTGTTCCAGCTTCAGTTTCAACTGCCTTCTGCCTCTTTGAGGCACAATTTAAAAAAAACCAGCAGATTAGTCATGTGACTAGTTGGTTTAACCACTTCTGTTTGTGGATTCTGCCATCTTAGTAGTCATCCTGGAATGTGAGCTTCCTCACCTTCAATGGCTGATGATCACAGTTTGGGTTAAGTGGACCAGGGAATAGTCCTTTGTCTCTCCAAGCACTGTCTGTTAGTATGCAAATGTTTTTTCCAGTGAAGTGTCTGGTGATTTTTTTAACAAGTCCTTTCTTCACTCCAGCACAGTTTAAAATCAATGTTCATATGACAAAATTAATATGCTTCATTCTTGGCAGGTGGGGGTCTGCATGACACTATCCTACATAAAAAATTACTTCCAGGGCTAGAAGTCTAGGAAAGATAGAGAAAAGTCTTATCAGAAAAAAAACAAGTTTTGAATTATAATAGAAGATATTGCACCATGAACCTACCCAAGTTGATGGAAGGATAAAAGGTATGGGTACGAGACCAAGGCAGAGAAGGAATAATCGTCCAGAGAGATGAAAATCAACCAAGATCTTATTTAATACATACATTAGAAGGTACTATAAGAAGAAACAGGAGAAACCTTATTTCTATTCATCAGAGACGTCAATCAGTCATACATTTTGATGAAACAGATGTTGATTCTAAAATTCAGAAAACATCAGATAATACAAACATCAATGAAGGCCATCCAAGTCAAGAAATGAGTTCAGAGAAAGACTACTGATCTTCCGAGTCTGACAAGAACATGATCAGGAATAGTGGTGAAGCTTCCTGACAGATTGAATCTGTGATGTCAGAGACTTGGGGGAGATGGGGTAGTATAGAAACATAGAAAATAGGAGCAAGAGTAGGTCATTTGGCCCTTTGGGGCTGCTCTGCCGTTCATTATGATCGTGGCTGATCATCCAACTCAGTAACCTGTTCCCGCTTTCTCTCCATACCTTTTGATCCCTTTAGACCCAAGAGCTATATCTAACTCCTTCTTGAAAACATACAATGTTTTGGCCTCAACTGCTTTCTGGGGTAGTGAATTCCACAGACTCACCACTCTCTGGGTGAAAAAATTTCTCCTCATCTCAGTCCGGAAAGGTTTACCCCATATCCTTAGACTATGACCCATGGTTCTGGACACCCCCACCATCAGGAACATCCTTCCTGCTCTACCCTGTCAAGTGCTGTTAGAATTTTATAGGTTTCTATGAGATTCCCCCTCATTCTTCTGAAGTCCAGCGAATATAATCCTAACTGACTCAATTTCTCCTCATACGTCAGTCCTGCCATCCCAGGAATCAGCATGTAACGTAAAAGTGAATGGATACAGAAAAAATAGATATGGACAAAGACTTGGGGGGAGATGTAGTATAAGGGTCTGAAAGGGTTAATGTTTTGGACAGTGTGACCAACACCTCCCACTGTGATGATGTCAGAGATCACATGGTAAGAGGCTCGCGAGATAGAAGAAGCATCATGTCAGCAGAGGGTTGGACATGCTTAAATGTAAGTTTATATAGTTCCTGTAATGTAATAAATGAGTTATTGTTTAAATTGACCAAAGCCTCAGAAATCTATGCAAGGCAGACCAACCAAGCGTCTAACATACAGACAGCAAAATACAACAGGATTTGGGGGCACTCAGCCAGTCCTGCAGGCCCCGGTGAAGGGGGCGTGGTTTGCTGAGGGCAGGTGACGCCGATGGTGTGGGGGTGGCCGTTGCCACTGGGGGTAATCCTTTGTGGGCCACAGAACGCCCAAAGAGGAGGGTCACACCCCATCCCCCCCACTGGAGCCACTGATGTTCTGATGAAAGGTCATCAACCTGAAACATTAACCTTGTTTTTCTGTGCACAGCTGCTGCCAGACCTCCTGGGTATTTCTAGCATTTTCAATTTTTATTTCAGATTTCCAGCATCCACAGTATTTTGCTTTTCTTACAAAGAGACTGGTTAGATTCTGGAATTCCCTGCCACATCTCTGTGTTCAAGCTGAGTCCACAAGTTGTTGTAAAAGGCATTAGTAGTTTTAAAAAATGAGGAATACCAGAGGATATGGGGTGTGAGCAGGGGTTAAACTAGGCAATTGGTGGAGAAAAATTCTGCCACAATCTTACTGGATCATATGATCTGCTTCTGTTATGTAACATTTATAGGATTTCATAATTTGGCATTAAATGAATGCAACCTGCCTAAACACTGCATAGCATACTCCAGTGTCTCTATAATCCATGCGAACTCATGTTTTAAATCTGTTAATGATCATCAGATTAATCTTACTTTGTCTCATCGCACTCTAAAAGTCACCAGTGGGAGTGATCTATAGGCCCCCTAACAGTAACCACAATGTAGGACGAAGTATACAAGTAGAAATATTGGGTGCTTGTGATAAAGGGGCAGCAGTGTGTACAATTTACAAGATGCACTGCAGCTATGCATCAAGGCTCCTTAGACAGCACCTTCCAAACCCGCGACCTCTACCAACTAGAAGGACAAGGGCAGCAAATGCATGGGAACACCACCGCCTGCAAGTTCCCCTCCAAGCCACACACCATCCTGACTTGGAACTATATCGCCATTCCTTCACTGTCGCTGGGTCAAAATCCTGGAACTCCCTTCCTAACAGCACTGTGGGTGTACCTACCCCACATGGACTGCAGCGGTTCAAGAAGGCAGCTCACCACCACCTTCTTAAGGGCTTATTAGGGATGGGCAATAAATGCTGGCCTAGCCAGCGACACCCACATCCCATGAATGAATTTTAAAAAAATCATGGGTGATTTTAATCTACATATAAGCTGGAAAAATCAGATTGGCAATGGTAGCCTGGATGAGAAGTCCATAGAATGTTTTCGAGTTAGTTTCTTACAGCAGCATGTTCTGGAACCAACCACAGAGCAGGTTATATTAGATTTGGTATTGTGTAATGTGACAGGATTAATTAATGACCTCAGAGTAAAGGCACCTCCAGGTAGCAGTGACCACAATATGATTGAATTTTACATCCAGTTTAAAAGAAAGAAGAGTGGGTCTAAGACTCGTATTTTAAACTTAAATAAGGGCAACTATGTGGGCATGAAAGCTGAGCTAGCTAAAGTGAACTGGGTTACTAGGCTAGGAGATAGATCAATAGAAAAGCAGTGGCAGACATTTAAGGGGACATTTCAGAATACTCAGGAAAAATATATTCCTACTATAAAGAAAAATTCTAAGGGGAGGACCCACCATCCATGGTTAACTAAAGAAGTTAAAGAAAGCATCAAAGTTAAGGAAAAAGCATATAATTGTGCAAAGATGAGTGGAAGGTCAGATGATTGGTCAGAATATAAAGAACAGCAGAGAATGACTAAAAAGTTAGAGGAGAAAGAAACTAGAGTATGAGAGGAAGCTTGCTAGAAATGTAAAAACGGATAGCAAGAGTTTTGACAGGTATTTTAAAAGGAAAAGAGTAAGTAAAGTGAGTGTTGGTTCTCTAGAGAGTGAGAATGGGGAATTAATAGTAGATAATAGGGAAATGGAGGATGAAATGAACAATATTTTGCTTCTGTCTTCACTATCGAGGATACAAAAAACATTCTAGTAATAGCTGTAAATCAGGAGGTGGAAGGAAGAAAGGAACTTGATGAAATTACAATCACCTAGGAAGTGGGCTGACAAGTCCCTGGGTCCTGATGGACTTCATCCTAGGGTCTTAAAAGAGGTGGGTAATGAGGTAGTAGATGCGTTGGTGTTAATTTTTCAAAATTCGCTAGATTCTGGCAAGGTTCCATAAGACTGGAAAGTAGCAAATATAACCCCTCTATTCAAGATGTGGGGGAGACAGAAAACAACTAACTTATAGGCCAGTTAGCTTCATGTCTGTTGTGGGGAAGGTGTTGGACTCAATCACTAAGGAGGCTATAGCTGGGCACTTAGAAAAACTCAAGGTAATCAGGAATAGTCAGCATGATTTTGTGAAAAGGAAATCATGTTTAACTAATTTGAGTACTGCTGAAAATAGAGACATGTTATCGAAGAATTTTGTCTTGCACTCATCAGGACAATCCGCAAGAATAACTGATGTAAGGGAAAACAATAACTTATACTGCATGTGAAGAGAGTGCTGATTGGTTGGCAAGTGAACTCTGATTGGTAGCGGTGTTGCCATGGAGAATGCACCATGTTACGGTGACTGACAGTTAACTGCAAGCTTTGTTTGAAATTTAAACCAGGCAGCCTGACTCTGATTGGTCAAGGCATTTCCCTGAGGAATAAACTAGCGAATGGCTGTAACTTATTTTGTTCAGCTGAAACAGGTGCAATGTTTGTACATATTCTTTCTGTCTGCAAAGAACAGGGCCTTGTGTGCTAATATATGTAGCTTCCAGTACGCGCAAATGCGCCACACTGCAAGCCCTACTAACAATCTTAAATTGATTGTCAGTGTAATTCTTAGCACACTGTGGATTATTTAGCAAATGTTGTCCAATCGCGGAATCACATCTAATGTTGGACACTGTGATTTGAGTTTTGTAAGCACGGGCTGGTTGGGTACGGCCCGTACATTGCTCGTTGCAAACAGCAGAAGGGACATGTTGTTTGATACGATCCACCAGTCTTCGGGATGTACAGCTAGCTTTACTTGTTGCTTTAGCTGTTTCATGCTGCTACTATGCAGTAGAAATGCGTCTGGTGTTCGCCACTAACAGGATGCTGTCGTCAAGCCAAAAAGACGTCCTGCCTATCACACAAATGAGTAATGTGATATATGAATTTCAATGCCAGTGTGATTTTCGGTATCTCGGCTGTACATGCAGTATAAGTTGTTGTTTCCCCTTACATTGTTTATTCTTACGGATTATCCTCATGAGTGCAAGACGAAAAGCTTCGACAACCTGTCTCTATTTTCAGAAATACTCAAGTCCTGTACTACGAAGCGACTATTTAACTAATTTTTTGCAGTTCTTTGAAGGAGTCACATGAGCTCTAGATAAAGGGGAGCTCGTTGACGTACTGTACTTGGATTTCCAGAATGCATTTGACAAGGTGCCACATAAATGGTTATTGCGCAAAGTAGGGGCTCATGGTGTAGAGGGTAAAATATTAGCATGGATAGAAGATTGGCTGGCTGACAGAAAACAGGGAACATGCATAAATGAGTCCTTTTCTGATTGGCAGGATGTGACATGTGGAGTCCCCCAGGGGTCTGTGCTGGGGCCTTAACTTTTTACAATTTGCATCAATGACTCAGATGAGCAGAGCAATGGCATGGTAGCTAAATTTGCAGATGACAAAAAGATAGGGAGGAAAGTATGTTGTGAAAAGGACATAAGAAGGTTGCTGACTGATGTATTTAGGTTTAGCGAGTGGGCAAAAATCTGGCAGATGGAGTATAATGTGGGAAAATGTGAAGTTGTTCACTTTGGCAGGAAGAGTAAAAAAGCACAGTACTACTTTAACAGAGAATGACTACAGAATTCCGAGGTGCAGATGGATTAGAGATTTTGGTGCATGAGTCACAAAACGTTAGTATCTAGGTACAGCAAGTCATAAAGAAGGCTAATGGAATGCTATCCTTTATTACCAGAGGAATTGAAAACAAAAGTAAGGACATTATGCTTCAGTTATACAGGGCATTGGTGAGATCACATCTCGAATATTGTGTGCAGTTTTGGTCTCCTTATTTAAAGAAGGATGTAAATGCGTTGGGGGCGGTTCAGAGGAGGTTTACTAGATTGATACTTGGAATGAGCGGGTTGTCTTATGAGGAAGGGTTGGACAGACTGGGCTTGTTTTCACTGGAGTTTAGAAGAGTGAGGGAGACTTGTTTGATGTATCTAAGACCCTGAACAGTCTTGACAAGATGGATGTGGAAAGGATGTTTCCTCTTGTGGGTGAATCCAGAACTAGGGGGCACTGTTTTAAAATTAGGGGTCACCCTTTTAGGACAGAGATGAGGAGAATTTTTTTCTCTCAGAGGGTTGTGTGACTTTGGAACTCTCTGCCTGTGAAGGTGGTGGAGGTGGGGTCATTGAATATTTTTAAGGCGGAGGTAGATAGATTTTTGTTAAGCAAGGGAATCAAAGGTTATCAGGGGTAGATGGGAGTGTGGAATTCGAAACACAAACAGATCAGCTATGATCTTAATGAATGGCAGAGCAGGATCATGGGGCCGAATGGCCTACTTCTGCTCCTATTTCAAATGTTCGTAAAATAGATCCATCAATCCTAATATCAGTGTGCATTTGAAAGTTGGAGTATTGATACTATTAGATAGGACTGACAGATTTTTAAGTAACATGTCTAAACAATGTGAGAAAAGTGACCATGCTTTTAAAAATGTTATTAACTATCTATTGCAACTACATCATTTCTTTTACTGCCCCTGTCAACATGAGACTGCATGAGTCATCCTCGCTCTGACCAAGACTGGTCTATCAAATTGAAATTCAGCAAGATTCTGTCATCACATCACTTTTAAAGTGTGAGCATCTTTACGACAGCTATTTTTAATTAAGGGAACACTGTGGTACTGAATGTTTACCATACTATTGACTGGCACATTGATACTGAAGCCTGCAGGTATATTTATGTACTGAGAAAGCACTGACATTATCCATATGGTGCCTGCACCTACTTTGATAAATCGACAATTCATAAAAAGGTCCATCAATAAGGCATGACAAGGACAGTAGCAGGCATGAATGTCAAAATCAATGATGCAGTCAAGATTCCGTAGAAAGGACAGTCAATAAAAATGACTTCAATTAAGAGCAAGTCTGGTAAGTGACAGAGACATACAGATACAGTAGTGCAGTCTTCAAGTTGCAAAATTCATTTCAATAAAGATGATAATTTACATTCTGGCACCAGAAAAAATGGCCATGAAAGCTGATGTGACATTGCAAAAACCCAACTAATTCACTAATACCTTTTAGAGAAGTGAACCTGTCACACTTGCTCAAACTGGCCTATATGTGACGCCAGTTACAGGCTGAATCCTTGACTCTTAATGCCTTCTAAAGTTGTATGAAATCAAAACAAAAACACTTGCAATTATGGATGGAAAAAACATGCAACATTGCCCACATCCTGAGACATTAAAAAAAAATGCATTCATTTATTTCCTTTCATTGCTCTAATATTGAATTCTTGGGTGGGGGCGGGGGAGCAAAGAAGAGACAAAACTTGATGATGTGCCTCTCTTAATATATTAGACATCAGAATGGAATATAAAATACCTGCTCAGGGTTGTATTTCACAAGCACACCAGCACCATGGAATTCTTCCAGAACATCCTTAAGTTTCTTTGTGGAGTCTAAAAGAAAAGAGAAAATACTTTAAGTTTTAAAAGTTTATCCTAAGCAAGACAAGACTGAATATTTACAAAACAAAGATGATGACTTTTCTTCATACTTTACATCTCAAAGTGCTGGCATACTTGAGTAATGCTGAGTGTCCAATGAAAGGGCACGTTGCTTCGGGCAAAAATTAAACTGCATCAGACCAACATCAGCCTATTTCCTTGATTATGTATGAATTATGTTCAGAATGAAGTTTAGGCTGCAAGCAAGTAGACCAATGCACATTCATTATGCTACCTGCAATTGAACAGATTCTTCAACATTAAGAATAAATGCACTGCTGTATTTAATACAGACCCCCTCTCTCTCACCCTCTTCAGATCAGATATATTTTTATAACCAGGTGCTTTTTATTTATCTCTTTACTAAACAATAGTAGTAGACAAGACTGGTTAGCAAAAAATGAGCAAGAAAGAGTTAACTGGGAGTTGTCACTGGAATGACAATGAATGTTTTGTAGTTTTGACATATGTGACACATGATGATATCACCCACAAGTAACACAGGACCATTTCATACAAAGCAAATTATTGTTTTATTGTATAACTCCATAACCAAACAAAACTTTGTCCAATAATACTTCCATGACTAAGATTCATCTTAAAAGTCTGTAATAGGTCAACTGGCTATAGCAGTGTTACAACTGTCATCAGTAATCCTGTGCTGGGGCAGGGTGGGGTGGGTCGGGGGCTTGGAGGTGGCGTGAGCAGTGGTAAAGAAAAAAGTTATCATCAGTCAGGGCTCCTAGTCCTGATCACTATCCAACAACTGCCACTGGAAATTGTCACGTGCAAATGTCAGATGAGGACTGGATCAGGCTCACCTGCAAGATCCTTTTTTTTTAAGATCCTTCACAGTCAAATAGCTTGTTGCCATTGAAAACCTAGGCTGCTACACATGGGTGAAGTAACAGAGAGAGGCTGGAGCCTATGCAACAAAAGCCCGCATGAGTTAGTGCCTTCAGGAAAGCAGAGAGGGAAAAAAAGCAAAACAGATGGAAGGAAGGAGTAAAATTACATCATTCAAATTCAGACAACACAAAGGTTACATAATATTAGTAAACATACTGGTTGGAATCTGATTACACACTTCTTTAAGTATATTAGGATGTTTTCTGTAAAAGGTGCTATATAAAGTTGTTGTATTCGTAGTAGTAGGAGGAGGAGGGGTGGTGGGTGAAAGGGAGAAAGCCAATGTCATGATCAGGTGAGCCCAAGAGAGAGGAACAGAAATTAAGATGGCAACGGCAGAACTCAGGGAATCACAGTCACAAGATAGCAAGTGAAGGATGGAGAGGCATTGAGTAAATGAATGGAAACTCAATCAGGAAACCCTCATTTTGGTTCAGAATTTTGAAAGAGGTTAATAACGAATAGAGCTGGGAGAAGATAAATCCAGCAGGGGCTGGGTAGGTAAAGTGAGCTAAGAATGAATTAAGGTATTAACTAAGAAAGATTTATAGCACACGGAGCCACCATCTTAAAATTTTACCTGCATCAGGAAACAGAATCTGGAAATAAATGAAATACTCCAAAAATACTCACAAAAATTATATTTATGGCTTTCATCACCTTAAAGTGCAAGATTATTGTTTAAAAACTTTAGTTAAAACTTGCTTCTCTGTTTTGCAATCTCTAGTTTTCCTTCACCAGAGTCTGTGCCTCATATACTCTGTACATGGATCGTGTTCAGTTTGGCAGTGCTACAGTGTTCAGAAATGGCGAGGAAATGTCTAATATTGAGACCCCTATCACCAAATTCAACTCAGAACCAGATGCTGATCTAAAACACCATACTAACTGAGAAATATATCGCGGTTGCTTCACTGTCATTGGGTCAAAATCCTGGCAGTCCCTCCCTAACAGCACTATGGGTGTATCTACACCACATAGACTGCACCGGTCCAAGAAGGCACCTCACCACCATATTTTCAAGTAGGGACAGGCAACAAATGCTGCTCTTATCAGTGGTGCCCACTTCCCATGAATAAATGAAAAAATATATATACTCCCGTCCAGTGGAGGATCTAGTCACACCATTTATGAGACATTAATGGTGGAGCAGATTGCGATACAAAAGACAGATGGCTGCCATGTAATTAGTAGGGTTATCAGGCTGATGTCTCTCCTTCTCCACCTCTCTTCCTTCTTGTGAACATTGATGAGAGTATGGAAGGTGTTATGACCGACCGCTCCAGTCAAAGCTCCAATCAAAATATACAATTCTGATGGGAGAAACACACTGTTAATTCAGTCCCGTCCCTCCACAGATCACCTAACATATCATTTTTAAACTTTCCAAATTAAAGAAAGACCCAACCAAATTGTACTATCAACCCCCGAATTAGGCTAACCAAACCAGCTGTCTTTAAATAAACAAATTAACTGTTTAATTAAAAAAACTAAATTCTTAAACACTATGAAGATATAAACAACATTTAAAATAGAAAAAAATTAGAGTCCTTGCAAATTTACCATCCAATATTGCTTGAAGTCCTCACAGCCGTCCAATGGGGAAAAAAGGTTCTTCCACAGCAGAACAGTCCATAGTCTAATTCCAGCAGTAAGTGATGCTTTCCTTCTCCAGTGAATTTCAAATATTAACAACTTGCAAACACTTTCAAGAGAATCAACCTGACTTTAGAGTTTTTGAGGGATGAAAGATTGTCACAGTCTAACTTTCCTTCCTTCAGTTTAAATTACCAGAGATCTCTGTTTTGGCTTGACTTTTCTTTTAGAATTTTGAGCGATAATAATAATTAAACAGACAAAATTTTCTTCCTTCAGTTTAAAAGGCAGAGAGCTCTATTTTCAGGTGCTAACACCAGTTGTCTGTCTGTGTTCTCTGTTAGAACAGACTGTCTTCAACTGAAAAGCCAGTTGAAAGTTGAATTGCAACAAATGTATCGCATGATACTCAATCCAAGTGTCTGTATCCATGGTAACGAGAATGCACCCTTTGAATCGCAGTCTCCAAATGGCTATATCCAAAGCAACGAAAATGTACCTTCTTGTAACTCCGGGGGCCTGCTGGTTCTTAAAGCAGTACTGATCCTTTGCAAGCATTAAAGGTACACCGCGCATTCCCGCAAAAAAAACTACAGGACCATGACAAGAGTTCTCTCAATCTTCTTCTTCATCATCACCCTCATTAGCTTCAGGAAGTAGCAAGCCTTTCTGCTTTGTAAGTAAAAGCTACAACTCTAGCTGGGCAATATTGAGAGTTGATCCAGGCACCCAAAAGACGTCAAAATGCCCATGGCCAGCTCAATTAAAATTCTTGTGGTACAATGGGCCTCATTATTTTTGTTCTTCCTCTCTGTCTGCAGCTGCTTTAGTGGAGTCATAAAATATAACTGCAGAGTGTTATGAAAGTGCATCTATTGTTAAAAATTTTTTTGAGAACTCTTATTTTAGAATTATGGACATTGGTTCATTTGGGAAAACTGAAAAGATTCCATGAATGTGTTTTTTTTACAAGGGTCACTGAGCGTTCTCATTTGAAAACAAACCTTTACTAAATGTCAAATGACTTAAGCTCAATAAACAACTGAAACCTTGGTGACTTGGGGGAGATGTTTATAGAGAAGTGACATGTCAAGATTTATGGTGGTCAAGAGGTTTCACTTTTGGGATATTGTTTTGAAAGTAGTTGGTTGGTAGACTGCTGAAAAACACCCAGCTCCTCTTTCTCTACCTCTTTGAAAAAACCCTGCAAATCCAGTGTGTGAGAGCTAAAACCCCGAATGCCACGTTTCTCCTGAGAAGCACCTGGAAAGCCTGCCAAATTACTTTTCGACACCAGCTGAAAAGAACTGCTCTAGAAAACATCCCAGTGACCCATCTATGTGTACTTGGATGCCAGACTGTATGCCATTTTTGGGACATAACATATCTCATCCTTTTTCTTCAATAATTAGCAAGTACTTGGCCAAAATATTCATTTTTTTTCGTAGAAGACTTCCGAAGAGAGAGAATTTCTTTATTTTTCTTTAATGAGTGTTTCTGCGAGTGTGTGTGTGTTGGGTATTTAAAAAGGGAACTTTCATATTTCAATCTGTGTGTTAATGCTTTGCTTCATTACTGGATAAGTCTTGTTTTATAATAAACTGATAATTTTGCTGTTTATTAAAGAAACATGGTTGGTGCATTTTATTCTGGGATAAAGAGTAGATGATTGACTGTATCGGTAACTAGGTAAATATTCAAATATATATTGTGATCTGTGGAGAAGTGGAACTAGAGAAAGACAGTGCACTCCTCCCACCTCGGTCGTAACAAGAGGAAGCCCCCCAAAAAATGTTACCCTGAAATCTTGGCATCTTATCAATATATCAAGTGTAACTGAACAATCATGATACAGTAAGTCATGCTAATGTGTAATAGAAATGCATGCTATAGGCAATATACATGTACACACAGCAGCTGGAAATTTACAGGCACGCAGTGTGCCCCACCACTGGGAGCCAATGCAGGTCCCGAGCCTGCGCAGGCAAACAGCGGGACTACAGAAGGGATTTTACTGGTGGTGGCCTATTAAGGATGACAGCCTGCCTCTCTGAGCTGCCAGCCTAATCAGAGACCAGCTGCTCAGCAGCCTCAGCAGATCCACGGATAGAGATGGTTGCTGCTGAAGCTGCAAGGAGAAAGTGAGGGCACCTCCATGTTGAGGTGCCCTCGAAGGGCCAGTAAGAAATGTATTTCTGTGTAGTTGGAGGGGTGAATCCTCCAATGGTGGCATTGGGGCTGCAGGGGTGGCCATTGCCACCAGTGGGCCCCTCCATGGGTAATGCAGCCTTCAGAACGAAAGCCCCTAACGACCCTCCCCATCTGAGAAATCACTGGCAGGCGACCTCAATGCAGCTGGCGGTCTCCCCACACGGCAGGGAGTCGTTCCGAGGCTTGTAAAATCCCGGCAGCCTGATAAAATGGCCGTCAATGTTGTGATTTCACATTTAAGATGTAAGTACTCCACACAGCATCACAGGAAATGATATCATTCAGTATGTGATCAGTTGGTTGGAGTTGAGCAAGACACCTAGTCACACGTGTAAGATAAAGCTCTCTTGTAAATATGTTACTCTACAAATAAATAACCCACAGTTTTATAACCACTCAACTTAAATTGTTTGGTACCTTATTGCTACATCAAAACAATAATGCAATATGGTGGCAGCGTATAGTTGCTGAAGATTTTTTTTCAACTTTCGTGTGCACCATCCTCAAAATGGTAACAGCATGTGGTTTCTGAAGAATCACACCCTCAACGACATCGCGACAGTGCATGGTCTCTGAAACAGCAAACCATTCACAATGTGGTGATAGCGGCACACTGGGAAGATCACAGCTCCGAGGTAACACTACCGCAGAGACACTCAGGAATGGTACTCACAGGGACCAGGGATCTCGGGCAAGACATTGAGACCAGCAATCTCTCCCGATGTGGTCTAGCACGGACAGTGCAGTGCAATTCATCGTCGGGGGCGGTGGCAATTCGGCACAGGCAAGTTCGACGACCTTCCATAAAGTTGGTGCTCAAGACATAGTACAAGAAGTGGGTTGTTCAGATCGATGGTGGCTGGAATAAAACAGCAAAAATCAAGCAGAATCATGCTCGGAAACAGGGAGCAAGGTCGGTTCCTTTCAAGGCTGTGGATCGGTATCGCCATTACGTATTGGATGTTTTCCCACTGTTAGAGCTTAGTGGGTGGAGCCTCCCCGATCGTAGTCAGAAAGCCTGCGCTGCTGGCACAGGTTCTGGGCCTGGCCTCTGGGGAAAGGCCCAAGAAAAAAAAAGAGGCTGCAATTTAAAGGGAAAAGCTCCAGCTGCATTTAGACACTGGGGCCGGAATTTTATGTCAGGCCGGAGGCCCCACCCACTGGCAGAAAAAGTCAGTGGCAAGCCCACCTCCACCGGGCCTGCAAGACATGCCGTGACTATACATGGCCCAGACCCTTAATTGGCCTCAGGTGGGACTTTTACCCCTCTGAGGCAAGGGGTACCACCTCCAACATCCGCCGGCCAATAAGCGGGCTGGCAGCTCTCAGTCCCAGCAGCGCCACCGGGAGCTGTGGCCACTGCTGGGACTGTACACAGCCAGGGCCAGCAACATGGATGAGACCCTGGTGGTGGGAGGAGACCCTTAAGTGGCACTTAATTGGCCTCTTAAGGGCCTTAATTTGTCTGGGGCAGGTGGGCCATTTGTCACCTACACCGCCACTCATAAAATTGTGTGGGGGCCGGAAGATGACGGAACAGAACCTCCCGCCTCCCACACAATTTTATGCCCCCCCCCACCCCCACCTCCAGCCCACTCCTGGCCAGGAGTCACAGCAGACAAGAAGCAGACACCACCTTGTGAAAGAAACAGGGATACATCTGCCACCCTCTCAAGTCCATCCAAGATTTACAAAGAATGTACCCAGACCGTTATAATGAAGTTGGAAATTTCAAAGGAGATGCTGTCCTACATGTGAGGGACAAATGGTACCTTCTATAGATCCACCAAGTCAAGCAGTGTCAATGTCATGGTCAAGCTGAAAACAGAGCTGCATATTATGGAGAGGCAAGGAATCATCAGGCATGTTCAACAGTACAGACTGATGCAATTCAACAACAGCTGTAGTCAAAAAAGATTGCACCATCTGTGTGCATTTGAACCGCAGAAGGCTAAACAAGGTGTTGAAACACTGCCCTCATAAAATACTCCCATTAGAACAGCTGAATCCGAAATTCGCAAAGGCCAAGTTCTTTCGAAACTAGATGCAAAGCACGAGTACTGATCTGTCCAAATCGCTGAAGGTTCGCAAGAGTTGACGACTTTCATGACTCCATTTAGGCAATATTGCTTCTTACGCCTACTGTTTGCCTTATCAGTAAATCAGGATTTATTCCACCAGTGCATAGATCATATTACAGAAAATGTGCCAGTGTGTATATGTATCGCTGATGATATCGCAGTTGTGGGCACCACAAAAGAAGAACATGACAGGAATTTACACATCCTGATGGAAAGAGCCAGGAAAGAGGGCTTTGCATTTAACAGTGAGAAATGTGCCATAAACATGTGACACATTAACTCAAGAAATGCTGGAATCGCTCAGCAGGTCTGGCAGCATCTGTGGAAAGAGAAGCAGAGTTAACGTTTCGGGTCAGTGACCCTTCTTCGGAACTCCGAAGAGGACCCTTCCGAAGAAGGGTCACTGACCCGAAACATTAACTCTGCTTCTCTTTCCACAGATGCTGCCAGACCTGCTGAGTGATTCCAGCATTTCTTGTTTTTGTTTCAAATTTCCAGCATCCGCAGTATTTTGCTTTTATTATTATGACACATTAACTCCTTTGGCTCCATTTATTCAGACATAGGCATTAGACCAGTTCCCAGCAAGATAGAGGATATTCAGTCCATGCTAAGCCCACAAGACAAAGAAGACGTGCAAAGATGTTTCAGTCTCTTCAATTTCTTAGCTCTTTACATTGTAAATTTCTCCGAAAAATCTTTAATTCTATGGGAACTCCTCAGAAAGGAAATACCATTTCTGTGGCCTGAGGACTACCAGCATGCACTCGATTTGTTGAAGCAGTCATTATCAACAGATACTTGTTTGTAGTAGAATGATCTGAATAAGGATACTATTCTTGAAGTAGATGCTTTGCAATAGGGCCTTGGAGCATGTTTGTTGCAAGACTGGCATCCAATAGTTTTCAGCTCAAATAGCTTATCCCCCACACAGGCCAATGATTCCAAGATAGAAAGGGAAAAACTAGCACCGGTGTTCGGAATCACAAGGTTTAACACTTATCTCGTTGGGAAATATCTTGGAGTCAAAACAGATCATGAGCCATGAGCCATGATCTGGCAGAAGCCGCTCACAAGCACACCTCCCCAGCTGCAAAGAGTGTTAATAAAAGTGCAGGGATATGACTGTGAGGTCAAATACAAGCCAGGGAATTGCATGGTGACCTCTGATGCTTTAAGTAGATTACCTAATCCCAAGTAATGCGAAGATATTCCACTAGACGCCCAGGTTGATGAGGTTGACATCGAGCTACAGGATGTACACCAGATCGATTTGATGCATTTCAGGCAGAAGCAGCATGAAGAATTATGGGAAGAAACCTCAAAAAACCCAGTCTTGAAGATACTGTGGCAACTCATTATTAAACGATGGCCAGATAGCATACAAGAGGTTCCTGCGGAGTGCAGAACTTTCTGGCCATACCGGGATGAGTTGGACATTTCTAGCAGTGTTATCTTCAAAGGCAGTTGGGTAATAATTCCACAGATGCTTCACCCTGACATCCTCTCACAGATACATATTGGCCATATGGGTGTTGAGAAATGAAGACTGACGCACAAGATCATCAACGGGCCAGATATGAACATTGAGCAAGTGGTAAAGTCATGTGATGCTTGCCAGCAGCACTCACCCTGCCAGCATATAGAGCCACTCCTTCCTCACGACATTCCATTGCATTCTTGGTAAAGGGTAGCAACTGATCTCTTCACTATCAAAGTCAACGATTACCTGCTGGTCACCGATCACTACTCTAAATTTCCTGTAATAGGTCAATTAAGGGACACTTCAAGAGCATCAGTTGCCAATACCATCTGTGCAATTTTCAGCTTGTTCAGTCCCCAGAAGAGATAATATCAGACAATGGTCTGCAATATGTTGCCAAGCCATTCCAGGACATCACTGATTGTAAAGTGTTCTAACACAAAACAGGATCTACATATAGCTATGTTACACCTGAGGGCAACACCAATCGATACAGGGCTGCCACTCCCTGCTGAAATCATATTTGGAAGACAGGTTAAGGCAACACTTCCAAGTCACCATCTCATGAAATCTTCCTCAATACAAGACAGTCACCTAGCAAAACAAGAAAAGATGAAAACTACGCATGATAAGCATGCAGGTGTGGACCTAACACCAATACAGATAAGGCAAAAAGTCTGGGTAATTCACCCACAAGAAAAAGTGTGGTTCCCTGCAGAAGTATCCAAAGTCTGCAATGAACCAAGATCTTATGACATAACCATCCTCAACGGAGCAGAGTTAAGAAGAAATCGAAGTCAGCTAAGAGAACTAGCTAACAACACTGTGCCTGACAACCCTATTACCTCAAGAACATGGTCACATTCAGATCTGCAGAAAATAGCAAAAGAAAATGACCAGGGTAACGATCGAGCACAGATGACTGTCAGAATACACACAAAAGTCAAGGAAAGAAAGCTGATAAGTCTAGTTCTCCATCAAGCTATCCTGCGACAAGATCAGATCAAGTCAGAAGACCACTCGTACGGTTCAGAGACACTGGACTAAAGGACATTAGAGTCAATGCATGTGTAAATATTTTTCATATCATTTCATTCCATTATATACATAGTTTATCTTTTGTGTATTTCCATTTTGGGAAAGGAGGATGTTGTGATATCATTTTAACAATGTAAGTACTCCACACAGCATCACAGGAAGTGATGTCATTCAGCACGGGATCAGTTGGTTGGAGTTGAGCAGAACCCTAGTCACACATGTAAGATAGAGCTCTCTTTTAAATGTATTACTCTACAAATGAAGAACCCACAATTTTATAACCACTCAACTTAAGATTTTCTGGTACCTTATTGCTACATCAAAGCAATAATGCAACAGTCAATAGGCCGATTAATTAGATTAAATGGCTGCCTCCCACTGATTGGCAGACGGCCAAGCCACTGCCACTCCCTCCTTTTATAATATGGTGGCAGAAGCACAGGAGCTTCCCTCCTGATGCCTTCCGCTGCCATTCTAACACCCCTCCCACCTCCCAAACCATCTCCAAAGGGCTGGTAGAAGTCTGGCCAGCAATTCAGCCATCAATACAGTTATTGCAAAAAGGTTGTTGAAATCTTTAACTTCTTCATTTTCATAAAAGGAAAAAGGGAGAGACTGGAAAACTTAAAAAAAAAACTGATACCAAGATGATACATCTGTCAGTTTAGTTTCACAGTTAAGTTTTGCCTCAAAGCTTTCTAGCGGCTCTTTCTGTGACTTTGCAGATTGGATGCTAACCACACAAGGCTTTTCTTAATTTGAGGTAACGAGACAAACAATTTTACTCAGAGTTCTTATTTAATTTTCTTTGTCAAACCCCATTACATTCAGAAGCCAATTTTATTTTTGGAGGCATTTATCATTTTGTCAAAATATTTACCAATGTTTTTCATGATTAAATTAAATTCCTCCCATAAAAAGAATTAGTTCATGAATGAATACCCTGGATTTAACATGTTAACATGTATTAAGTTCAGCATTTATTTTTATATATATAATGTGGTATTTATATAATTAAGATGCACAATGGTGACAAAAACGATTAAAACTGGAGCAGAATTAGTTAGTCCCCAGCTTTGTGCTGCTTGCTCATTATAATGATTTCCAGCACAAACCGAGCTACTCATTGGCTACACAAATCAAGGGTCCCAAAATTTTAACTTCTTAGCACCACTTAAAGCTAGCCTGCACTGCTTAAAACTAGCTTGCGCCTCCCAAAGGGAAGGTGCATCGTGGCTGGAGCAGGTAGTGGAAGTTGTGTAGGACGTGAATTTGTTCTGGGGAGCAGTGAGGAGTGGCAAAACATGGGAGAGACCAGGCTCAAAGGTTTTTGGACGCTGAATTGGAGGTCTTAGAGGAGGAGATGGAAAGGAGTAGAGATGTCCTGTATCTACAAGGTGGCAGGGGCCACTCCAGACACACAGCCAAAAGGCAGCGGGGGCAGATGGACGTGGAGGTCAATGCCAGGAGTCAAGCCTCAAGGATCTTGATGCACTGCCGCAAAACGTTCAGTGACCTCACACAAGCAGTCTAGGTCAGTGAATGCATCTTCAAATGCCGTATCCCACCAACTGCATCACTATTGTTGGCCACTGGGTCAACTCAGCATACTCCTATAACTCACCTACCAACAATCTTTATGAATCAGGACTCATACCGAACATCCATATTTTCTCCTCACCCTCACACACTAAGCAATGCTGCAAGCCTCACACCCACATCTGCCAGCTTGTACACATTGAGAGCTATTCAATAATGGCATCCCCATCACCCAGCCATATTGCATAACACTCACTGACCAACTCCACTCTTTCTTTCAGGACAACATGGCACACAACCAGATGCAGCAGGAGCTAACCAGCAGGGAACAGGTACAACTGTGGAGGAGACAATGCTTGCCATCATTGGAACAGCAATTTCTGACGCTATGACGCTGAAGCCATCAAAGACAACGGTATCCTTATGTCTAATCCTCCTTCTCAACCCCTACGTTGCCCTCATCCTACACTCTCTTCTGATTTAAAAGCTGCAAATGGCATAAGAATGCACCTCTTACTTTTGCCCCCTCCCCTCACCATAACCTTACCCATGTGCCTTTTTCCTTTCAGATACCCAAGAGATGCAACCTGGTCAGGGAGTGGCGATGATTAAGACACAGCATTGGCACTTGATTTTACATGCGCAGCTACCAGCTCAGATATGAACACTGCGCATGTCTTGGAGGATAAAAGTGGGATCTGGGCATGATGAGGCACCAGGCACTAGTGCCCTGCAGCCAGGGCAAGGGGCAAGAAAAGTGGAGGTGCCAGCTCGCCAGAGGGTGAAGTCACACACGAGTTCCATTGCAGAAGACTCAGTTGAGGACTGCAATGGGGCAGCCTACAGAAGGTTCCGAAGAAGGGTCACTGACCCGAAACGTTAACTCTGCTTCTCTTTCCACAGATGCTGCCAGACCTGCTGAGTGAATCCGGCATTTCTTGTTTTTGTTACAGAAGAATACTGATGGGTATCCAAACAAAATGCTTTATGCTTTGGGAAACCTGCCAGAAAGCCTGCATTGAATACCCAGGAGCAGGGAGGATTCCAGTACCAATTTAGCACAGAGATTTGTGCAGAGCTTGAAGCCTATCCTTTCCAACATGGAAGTGGTGGAGAGCTCTGTTCATACACTTGTGGAGCCAAATATGATGCAGCATCTAATGGCTGATGTAATGCTTTGAAAATTGCATTGTGCATTTTGTTCACTTGAGTCTACTATACACACATGCCAGCAGAGGGGCTGGAAAGTGAAAGTAAAAAAGAATAAAGAAGAATCCATTGTTTTGCAACAGCATGCAGTCTTATATCCTTTACTAAACTCGGCTGAATCTTACTTCAGTCCCGAGAACACAAGAATGACCAAGAGAAAAATAGAAAACGATTGATGAAAAACAGGAAAAATTGCTTTCAAGTATGACATTTTGGAAGGTTTATGTCAACTTTCTGAAGACATCATTTTAATTTGGAGACTGTGTTAGACACAGACAAGAAGTTTGTATAGTGTATACACAGACACTGTTATCTCCAAAATAACCATCCAATCGAAAATAAATCTTGGATCATTGCAGAGAAGTTTCCTCTAAAAGGAACACAATCCTGGATCTTTGATCATGTATTATCACGGCATTGCTGATCAATATGATATGTTTATGCCCAATCTACCACCTTCTGATGTGAATTTGGAGCCATCAACTGTATTCTCACATTGGGAAAAGTGGCTGTGACGTTTCAAAGGCACAATGGCAGGTTTTGCAATCACAGATGATACAAGGAAAAAGGCTTTACTTCTACACTATGGAGGTGAAGAATCAGAAGACATCTTTGAGACACTTACGCCTGAGCAGAATGACTACAACTTAGCAAAAAATGCACTAACAAACTATTTTACACACAAGAAAAATACCATATATGAAACTGTTGTATTTTGATGGGCTTGAAGGCATGCTAAACATCAGTGATGACATTCTCGTCTACAATCACACTGATAGGGAGCTCAAGACATGCCTACATGCATGCCTACAATGTCTCAGAGAATGTAACCTCACCTTGAACAAAGACAAGTACTTGCTCAATGAAAGTAAAATTGAATTCTTTGGTCATGTGTTCAGTGGTGAAGGAGTATCACCAGATCCATGGAAAGTTGAAGCCATTGCAAACGCTGCAAATCCTATAAAGGTGCAAGAAGTACAGAGTCTAGTCGAACTCATCACGTACTGTAGTCATTTCATTCCTGACCTCACAACGCTATCTGCCCCCCTACGTGATCTGACAAAAGAGACCACCAAGTGGAAATGGACTAAATCACACAAACAAGTGGCACACCAGATCAAATGACATTTGTCAGTAAGTTGCACACAAATGCTATTTCGACCCTGAGAAAACCAAGCGCTAGTCATGGATGGAAGTCCGGTTGGCTTGGGTGCAGTTCTCATAGAGAAAGTCAAGACAGGTAACCATAGAACCATAGAAAAGTTACGGCACAGAAGGAGGCCATTCAGCCCATCGTGTCTGCGCCAGCTGAAAAAAGTAGCGGCCTAGTCTAATCCCACCTTTCAGCACCTGGTCCGTAGCCTTGCAGGTTACAGCACTTCAGGTGCATATCCAGGTACCTTTTAAATACGTTGTGGGTTTCTGCCTCCACCACCGATCCTGGTAGTGAATTCCAGACACCCACCCCCTCTGGGTGAAAAAGCTTTTCCTCACATACCCTCTAATCCTTCTACCAATCACCTTAAATCTATACCCCTGGTAATTGACCTTTCCGCTAGGGGAAACAGATCCTACTCTATCTAGGCCCCTCATAATTTTGTACACTTCAATTAAGACACCCCTCAGCCTCCTCTGTTCTAAAGAAAACAACCCTAGCCGATCCAATCTTTCCTCATAGCTGCAACTTTCAAGCCTTGGCAACATTCTTGTAAATATACGCTGTACTCTCTCCAGAGCAAATATGTCCTTCCTGTAATGTGGTAACTCGAACTGTATGCAATATTCCAGCTGTGACCTAAGCAGCATTTTATACAGTTCCAGCATTACATCCCTGCTTTTGTATTTTTTTATTTTTATATAACACAATTGTTGCGATGGCAAGCAGATCATTAAAGCCTGTAGAGCAACATTATTTGCAAACGGAGACAGAAGGGCTCTCAATGTATCTTACACTTTCATCTCTATTCATATGGAAGCGAATTTAAGGATCATAGACCACTTGTGAGCTTGTTCTACAATCCACATAGCAAACCACCCACTTGAATAGACATTGGATACTCAAACCACAAGAGTACAAGTTCCATGTTAGGTATCAGCCAGGCAAGATCAACCCAGCAGACTTCTTTTCACGGCATCCGTTGCCAACAGTTGGTCCTACTAGTCATGAGGAAAAGGTTGCTGAACAACATCTTAACTAAGCATAATACGGTGCCAAAGTCACTAAAACTAGTCGACATCAAAGCAGCAACAAAACAAGATGAGGCTTTGCAATTATGTATGAAGGCTACGGAATCACAAAACTGGAAAGAGTTGATCGATAAAGCGTCAAAATATGAAATCGCTCACACACTACAAGATCTTCACAATGCTCTAAATGAGCTCACTATTACAACCACATCTGGTCTCAACTATGCAACAACTGTATTGTCATTCCACACTCATTGAGGGAATGTGTTGTCGATATAGCACATGAAGGATCAAAGGGAATTGTCAAACCAAAAACTCCTTAGGGAAAAGGTATGGTTCCCAAGAATTGACAACATGGTACAGCACAAAATAAACCACTGTTTGCCATGTCAAGCAACCACAATGTCAAATCATCATGATCCTCTCAAGGTATCCAAACTACCTCCACGACCATGGATTGAAGTTAGTGTTGATTTCACAGATTTGCCCACAGGTGAACACCTGCTTTTGTCACTGATGACAACAGCAGATTCCCCAATCGTGGAATTAGTTTGTCAATTTCAACTAAAGCAGTCATCCCAAAGCTTGACCAGATCTTTGCCTTATTTGGAATCCCTCAAACAGTAAGTAGTGACAATGGACGCCCATTCAACAGCAATGAGTTCAGTAAATTTGTGAACTACCTCGGGTTCACTCATTGAAAAATCACATCCCATTGGCCAAGACTTAATGGAGAAGTCGAGAGATTTATGCAAACCTTGAAAAAAGTGATATGTACATCTGCAGTTGAGAGTAAACCATGAAAGAAAAAACTCTATCTTTTTCTTCATAATTACAGAATGACTCCTCATTTGACTACTGGAAAACCTGCAGCTACGCTCATCTTTGCACATCCTATGCGCACACTTCTTCCTGAGCTACCCTGCGGAGCTAATGATCAACATGTACGCAAACACGATCAAGAACAGAAAGATAAAATGAAGGTAAATGCAGAGTGAAACATGAAATTTAGAACTACACTGCTAAAGCCAGGAGATAAAGTGCTTGTGAAATGTGATGGTCATGTTGGAAAATAAACAACCACTTATGAAATCCAACCATTGTTGTGACCAACACAAAAGGATCAATGATCACTGCTAAGTGCAGTTCATAAATCATTACAAGAAACACATCATTCATTAATGCACTGAAAACACCACTCATAAGCATTGAAACTGACTGCGACATCAACATCTCAGATGAAGAACATGAGTCAAATGAGACAACACCTGATGTCAGACAATATCCTATTCATGAGAGAAAATGGCCACCATACTTAACTGACCATGTTACAAAGTGATCTATTTATGTTTAAGCTTATTGTTTACATTTTTAGAAACAAACCATTGAAATATGCTATGCCCCTCAGTTACTAAGAGGCGGAGGGATGTAGTGTTTTGAAAATTGTTTTGTATATATTGTTCACTTGCGGATACTGTACACAGCCAGCAGAGGAGCTGGAAAGCGAAAATCAAAAACAATAAAGAAGAATCCATTGTTTTTCCACAGCATTCAATCTCATTTATTTTATTAAACTTGGCTAAATCTTACTTCAGAGCCCCCCCAACACCACAGCTGACATCACAGCTTCCACTGCAGCATATGCAGCAGCCACCTAAAATCTGAGTGCTGCAGTGGGAGCTCAGGCAGCTGCCATGCAAAATCAGCTTTCTGCCATCCAAGCTCAATTGCTGTCATCTTGGTTGTGCATGACAGCGTGCAGGAGGACATGCAGGGTCTCACAACAATCTGTGCTCCAACAAATTACTCAGATTGCTGGCTCCCTGCTGCATGAACCTGCTGTCCTCCCACTACTGCCACTCCACCAGTGCCCTTGCCTCTCAGCCAGCCAGCTGCCTCCAAAGTTGAGCCTTCTAGGCCCACAGCTGCTTGGGGTCATCCTCCAACGACATCTGAAGTCTCCTCCACTGAATGTCAGTAGCCTTTCACCAGCCATGCTGCAGCCACTGGGGTAGAACTGGGTAAGAACACTAGAACAGGCAAAGGCACACTGAAGACTGGCATTAAGGGAGTTCACAATGCTGACTAATATTTGTATGCAATATGGCATGAGTTTTATGTAGAATTTGGTTTGGAATGTTTGTTTTGTATTTATTTATTTTTTATTTAGAGATACAGCACTGAAACAGGCCCTTAGGCCCACCGAGGCTGTGCCGACCAACAATCACCCATTTATACTAAGTCATTAATCCCATAATCCTGCAGTAATCCCAT